>NC_051157.2:33550924-33850924 GCF_013339745.2 Dermacentor silvarum
GACAATGACTTAGCAAAAAAAAGATTAACACTCAAAAACCACTGAAATTGGTTCGGACGAGGGTACTAAGTGAACGAAACACTAAAGGATGGTGGTAGGGCATAGTCATGAGCATGACTCCGCAAAGATGACAATGACTCAACGAAAAACAATTAACACTCAAAAACCACTGAAATGGGTTCGGACGTGGTACTAAGTGAAGGAAAAGTCATAGTCACGAGCACAACTAAGGCTTTCGCCTTAAGGTCTCTTAGGTGTAGCTAAAGGGACTCCTGAGGACTCATGACATGAATGTCATGGCATGCGTGTCATGTAGGTCATGAAAGAGCCGCCTACGTCTTGGTGCTCTCATGGTCGTTTCGTTAACTCGCGCACTGCTTCGCATAACATCGATTCCCACAGGGCGTGGGATCTGCCGGCTTTTGAACTGCTTCTCAAAATTAAGCCATTCTTAACCAGTTAATTTTAAGCGACGGTAATATTAAGTAAAGCTAATTGAGGCTTTAAGCTGTTTGCCGCTCACAAAAAGGCATGGACCAATATTTATTCTCTTTTCAGTGCTACACGCTCTAGTCAGTTAAACAACTTAGCGCTGCTTGTTTCTTGGGGAACCGTTCTGACCGATCTACTTGGCGAAACTGACACAGCTGCTCGGCGCAACTTCTTGGCCAAAATATGCCTTTTAGATCATATGGCTGCAGCCAGCAAGAAGCCGAAGCTTCATTCTTTAGTGGTATGGGACACATATAGAAAATATCAGCATTCAGAGAAGGAGGTCAAAAATCAAGTGAATTCATATGAGGCTCGTATATATAGTGTTTTGTTTATGAAGCTGGTATACGAGGGGGACTTTTATGGGCTGACGCAGCGAATAGTTCTCAGTTCGTATAATTAAACACCGTTGTGGTTCGAGACATCGTAATGCAGACGGTAGTTGCGTGACGATGTTGCATGACGAAGCTGCATGGAAGAGCTGCACTTTAGTGCCTCGAGTATGTTATAGCCATTCCAATTGGTGCTGTAAAGGACTCCTTCATGGTTTCAATTCGAAGTTGCAGTGAACGGAAGGGTTTCGCGAACAATGCGCGCCTCGTCATAACTTCATAATGATTGTCGGTTGCTTCCATTGCTGGAGGTGTTTACCATATTGTTCATAAAGACCACTTCAGGCCACTATGAAATTGCATGGCATGTAATTGCTTGGCTCTTGATCTTAACAACGAACCTTTTCTTTCAGGTGATTTCTATACATACATGAAGCGCAGTCGTGTTAACAGCCATGTAGATTGCTTTTTCTGGGTGGCTGTTTCGGAGAACGGTGAAAGTAGTAGCAAAATTTTTTCGTGGAAAATGCGCGCCTAACTCTTGTTTTTACGCATTACTTCAGTATCCACTTTGAGTAGAACAACTCTACAGAGCAATAAGCAGCTTGACGAAAGCTTCGCTGACAGTATCTATTCAAACATACTAATTTATATATAATGTTGGCACGAAATACCAATATTACTGTGCCGTGTAAAACGAAATGTCTACCATAACTAAGTACTAAAGGAATGTTAAGTTTGGAGCGAAGCGTCGTGCAATTAAACATTTCCATACTGAATTTGCCGACATTGTTTTTACGCAATATTTATGAACTCTACTTTGCAAAAGCAGTAACCCCTGCAACTTTATAGTAGAGCTTCGATATCCAAGCAGCAAATTTTCACGATTCACGCAATTTCGAAAAAAGTTGTCGCAGTTTCGCCTGAAAGGCGAAGCATCAATTGCGATAGCAAATTTGTAGAGAGCTATACGGAGTAACGATAGTAGCTTTATCAGCTGTATAAACTTGGACATGCAGCAGCACCGGCAACACGCAGAACTGTTGTCGACGCCGTCGGCGTTTTGCCCGCGTTCGCACAAAATGCGTGCGGCGTTGGTGACTGTTGCCAGAGCCTCTGATATAAGTAGGCACTTAGTGCTGCAGCTAAACGTCGCCTCCCTTCCCTCCCCCTCCCGCCCACGGCCTTTCGCGCGTCGGAAGAAGGCGTGTTTGCTCTACATATATGGTGATTGTAAAGGAGGAAAGAGACGCCTACTTCTGCAGCCCTTAAGGGAGCACGGCGCAGAACGCGCGTTTGTTCTCCGCCGTGGGTTCACTCCCCGTGAAAGCGCGTGTCCCTCGCGCCCTTTCACTCGCACATACAGCGTTCGGCGGCGCGCGGCTACGATTTCATCTCCATTGACGTCATACGGAACCTCACGGCGACGACGACGGCGACGACGACGACGGCGACGCCGACGCCAGAAATCTGCTTTGGAGTGTCCATATAATTGCTATCGCAATAAAAGAGACTGTACTTGGCGCACCCCGTTCATCGAGCATGCACGAAGCGAACGAGCACGCGCGGCAAGCGAGCGAGCCGGAGCGAGCCGCGTCTTGGCCGTGACGTCACTCGGGAGAGGGCGCCACTCCAACTTGCGCCGCGCGCTCTTCGCGCGATGGACGCCGCTTGGCGCGACCGGCGTTCCAAAACACGTGCCACGAAGTGAAAACTGTCGAAACAGCGGAGATGTGGTCGTTCCTTCGCTCTAAAACGAAGACTACCACAGCGAAAAAAAGAAACATACGCGACAATCGCAGAAACAGAACGACCACAGCTCCGCTGTTTCGACAGACTTCACTTCGTGGAACTGGCTGAATTCTTTATATAAGACGGCTTATATTGCCGCTGGAAAAATGTCTTCCCAGCAATACATTTGCGTTTAAATGTGAAGCCGACTTTAAGGGGATCGCTGTAAGCTTGGTCTTTGTAAGCTGGCTTTCCCACATTATGTGTTGCAGTGAAGCCTACTCATAAACAAAAGTGCAATGCGAATTACAGGGCCCGACTAACGCTGTCGCGTTCCACTCTTAAAGGCAAAGCTTAAGCGTCCTCTTTTCTGGACAGACAAACAAGCTGCGCACAAGGCCCAACTTCGGGACTGCAGACGGGAGCGTGCGCAAGAGCGGCAGGCGGCGCGAACAAGCGACGCGGCGACGAGGAGGCTGCCCTGTAAGCGGCGGGCTCGAGAGGAAAGGCAGATAGCGAACCGATTAATGCGGCGCAACCACGGAGGTACCGCGCTCGGAAGGCTGATACATTGGTGCGGATGCGCGATTCCGCCAAGACTTTTGGGCAACACGTTTGACTTCAGTTGCCGTGTGTGAGACCGATTGTGGTTTGAAAACGACATATCGGTATATACTTGCGAACATTCGTGACGTGACTAAACGCGACATCGCGATTGCCGTGTTGGTGCGTGTAGTGATCTTTGTGTAGTTCTTTTACAGCTCCGCTGGTAGCCCATATTCACAGGGTGGAATTGCTGCGATTTTTTTTATTGTTAACCGAAGCTTTATAGGCTCACAAGTGTCGGCGGTGGTGGTGGCGGCGGCGATGTCACGCTAAAAAGGGGGACCGATCCTGGCGATAGTGCAGAAAAGGTCCAAGCTCAATGGCACATACCAGGAACAAAAAATAAAGAGAAAGAGAGAGAGAGAAAGAAAGAGAGAGAAAGAAAGAAAGAAAGAATGGTAGAAAGAGAGCGAAAGGAAGAAAGGGAGAGTGAGAGAGAGATAACGAAATAAGGAAAGAAGGAAAGATAGAGAGAAAGAAAGTGAGAAAGAGAAAGAAAGGGAGAGAAAGAGAGAGGTAGCGAGAGTAAGAGAAAGGGAGAGAAAAGAAAGTCACAACGAAGATCAGAGAAAGATAGAATGAAAGAAAGAGAGAAAGAGAGAGGGAGAGAAAGAAAGAAAGTGAGAGGAAGAAAGAGGGAGAGAAAGAGACAAAGAAAGAGAGAGAAAGACAAGAATAAAGAAAGAAAATCACCACGAAGGTCAGATACACACACGACAATTAAGCTTCGCTTACCCACATTTTCTCGACAGGGGAAGGGCTGGTGATTTTTTGTACCCACCACTGCCTCTGCATAAATCCCTTTCAATTCCCCATCCCCCTCCCCCCGTGTAGGGTAGCAAATTGGACAAAGTCTAGTTAACCTCCATGACTTTCTTCCTCCCCCTCTCTTTCACACAGGAGAAAACAGTTTCTACTTCCATTCGCGGGGAGCAAAAAGACAGCACTTGTCCTGTGTCCAGCTGTGCTTGTGCCCACGCTTTTCTTGCGCTGTAATCAGCGTTGAATCAGTGTGATTGTCCAGCATACGAGGCTGAAAGGATTGCTCTTCGGACAGCTTTAGGGCACTTAGACGACAGGCCTTTCACAAAAGCTAAGGTCTTAGGACCGTGGCCCCTAGCGTCTGCGATGACACGAAAGTGCTGCTACGGTTCTTGAAAAGCACCAACCTATTTGAGCGCTTGTGAAAGAGAGAGGGAGGACCGTGAACGCTTGTGTGCATGTTTACAGTGCAAAGTGTGAACTTCCTTCTCATCCTTCAGTCCCCTTTCCCCAGTTCAGGGTAGCCTACCAGGCTCAGCCTGGTTGGCCTCCCTGCCTTTCCCTTATGTCATCTGTCTCTCTCTTTTTGACTAACATGTCTAACGAGTTCTATTATAACGAGTACTCACCGTGTAGCCGGGTGGCGACCATGGCGGCCAGGTGGGCGCCCGCAGAGTGGCCGGCCAGCACTAGCGGCCCGGACCTGAGCGCAAGCACGTGTCGGGCGCAACGCGTGGCCGACTCGACGATCTGGTCGAGCGTGGCGCCGGGCGCCAGCGGGTACCCGGCCACGGCCACCGCTACCCCGACCTCCACGAAGGGGTCGGCGACGAAGGCGTGCGACTGCCGGTCCCCTTCGATCCAGTAGCCGCCGTGCCAGAAGAGCAGCGTCGAGCGGCACTCGCCCGCCGGCCGACCGCCGTGGTACAGGTCCAGGCACTCGCGAGGGTGCTCGCCGAACCTGCAGCGCACGCCCCCGCACAGAGCACGGAACCAGAACACACTTGGAAACACACTCCACTGGGCGACGACGGCGTGAGTATATATGCAGCCAGCAAGCACCGGCACAAGAGGAAAAGCATGACACAATGTGAGTGCTATTTACTATTTAGGGTTATTGTGCAGTGACTCAAGTATGTACTTTTTATTTTATTTTATTGATATGAAATAGAGGAATCTTTGTTGCCGTATGCTGGAGCACGGCCGCGCTAAAGGGGAGACGCACGCGCGAGTGCGTCGCCCTTCTAGCCTGGCCGTGGCTGGTGACGACAACTCCTTCTCACTGTATAAGGTTATTAAATGATATGAGATAAACACTAAGGAAAAAAAACATAAGTTATTGCACTGGTTAATACTCCAGTAAAACATCACTCGACAACGCGACAGGTGTGTGATTCACACTGTACGGTATGCTGTTATTACTAGTCAAAACTATTTTATTTTTGGGCGAAACTCTCGTTCAACAAACGAGGTATAGTCGCGTAATGTATCTACAGATAACAATTTGAACGCTTGTGAAAGTAAACAGCACAACTGAACGGTTCCCACGCTTTTATAGGATCGTCATATGTTTAGCAACTACTCATTTTTGCTAAACCACAGCTTAGAACTACAGTGAGAATACTGCAGTAAGGTCATATTAGTGAAACAAATTTTCAGAAATACAACTCTTATCTCCGAGGCTGATTGTATACGCTCAAACGCGCACGCACACATCGCGCTGGGTGCTCCGTCCGCCTCAACGCCGCAGAAACTCCGGTCATGCTGACTTAAACCACTTCATGTACGTCTCACAGACCGTGTCCCACGTAGGAGACGCCACGTCACACTAAACAGACAGCTCGAGCGCGAAACCGACCACCATAAACTGGCGCCTAGCGACTTAGCATACAACACGAAGTGCGCTCGCCCTAGCCCATAGTTGGCACCACTGCCTATGCAATGTGGCGGCGCCCATGAAAAAATCACCAGCCCTTCCCCTGTCGAGAAAATGGGGGTAAGCAATCGAAGCTTGCCGTGTGTGTATCTGACCTTCGTGACGATTTTCTTTCTTTGTTTCTCTCTCTCTTTCTTCCTCTCTTTTTATCTCTCTCTTTCTTCCTTTCTCTCTCTCTACTTGTCTCTTTCTTCTCTCTCTTTCTCTGTCTCTCTTTCTCTTTCTCTCTCTCTATCTGCTTTTTTCTCTGTCTGCATCTTCTTTCTCTTCTCTCTTTCTTTTTATTCCCCTCTGTCTCCTTTCTTTCTCTTTCTCTCTTTCTTCCTTTCGCTCTGTTTCTCTCTCTCTCTCTTTTTTTTTGTTCCTGGAATGTGCCATTGAGCTTGGACCCTTTCTGCATGCACTATCGCCAGGATCGGCCCACTTTTCAGCGTGACAACGCCGCCGCCACCACCACCGCCGACACTTGTGGGCCTATAAAGCTTCGCTTAAAAAATGTCTATATGTAGCCACTTGGGCGAGAAACGGACGACATGCTGGCAAAGAAAACGTCACTTTAATTAAATGTCACCGGGATTATGCGGTGCTTATCGTTACGGGGCAAGCACCCGTTGAAGCGCGTCTTGCGTAGAACTGTGTTTGTACACAACCTGCTGCCCTAGAGATTTCTGCGATTGACACCCAGATACTTGTACTGACACCGAGATACTGGAGCGGGTATAAGTCATAACCTGCAGGAGCTATCCGCAGTCACAGCAAGTCTCACCTGATGTCCTTTTGTGCAGCAACGCGGCTTCTGGTCTCCTCGCTCAAACGTGCCGTCTCCCGGCAGAAGTGGTCAATCAGCTCCTGTCCGCGTAGCCGATGGCCCCAGTAGCTGGGCAGGAACTCTCTGTCTTCCATGACCGACGTCGCTTTTGCTACACTGCGACCGCGCACAGAGGCGGGGGTTATAGTCACGCTGTAGCCGACCTATTTGGCGTCCTAATCTATGCGTCCCGCTCTTTGCCGCCTTCATGTTTCTCGATGACAAGCCAGGCCTGTCTGCCGGCCGTGTCGTGGCTCGTCAGGAAGCGCCTTTACGGTACTTTCTTCAGAGTTCTTCTTTTCAGTCTTTTTGAAGCACAAATAGCAACACGTTGATTACAGCGTATCGGGTTGAAATTCATGATGATAGATTTGTGTGTGCATATTATAGGAGGAAACATTGTGGGGTCGGCTGCCCCACACGAAGAGATACTAAACTCTTTGCAAAAGAGCTGAGATGAGTGCTAAATCTTAGTGCGCGTAGTATAGTCAATAAAATAGAACTGGAATGTCTTCCTCAAATATGACCCGCATGTCACTATCATGACAAAAACGTTACTCCATGATGACATTTCCAGTGATGTTTAGATCGATGAATCGCATCAATTTTTTTTTCGCCGTGACCGTATGTGTCCCGGGGATGCGGCGCTATAACAGTCGTTTAAAAAAAATTGCTTTCAGCTACTGAGGCCCCACAAATGAAACATCATGAACGTTTATTCTTGAAGCTGAACTGTTGGGCCAGTTTGTTTGCCTTGTGTGCGGTGTACAGACCGCCTTCATCTTCTTCTGAGTTTTTATTGAAGGCACATAATGACATGTCGACGCAAATTTATTGCAAAATAATAATGGCAGGTGATTTCAATCTTCCTTCTAAATTATGGTCGTGTGCTCCCACGCGAGATTTGCTGATGACTCGGCCCCTTTTCAACAGTATGCTCTCATTTGATTTTGTCCTAGTGATACATGAGATAACTTGCGAGTTGGGTGATGGTAGCTCGGTTTTTGATCTTATGTCAGTCTCGATTTGATGTTTATATTGAGATCGGTATATCTGACCGTAATTCCGCGATTCTGTGATTACTGAATGCGCACTGAATAAGCCAGTTGTTAAATATATGAAAGATTTAGGCCGTGCTAATGATCACGTCATACTGACGAGCTCTGGAGCCTTGATGGTAGCATGCCGGATGCTGATCACGATTAATAATCGCGAACACGATTAAGAATTACAAACCTATTTAAGAAATTATCACCAGCCCTTCCCCTGTCGAGAAAATGGGGTAAGCGAAGTTTGTCGTGAGTGTATCTGACCTTCGTGGTGAATTTCTCTTTCTTTCTCTTCCTTTCTCTCTCTCTTTCCATATCTCTTTCTTCCTTTCTCTCTTTCTTTGTTTCACTGACCTTCGTGGTGATTTTTTCTCTTTCTCTTCCTTTCTCTCTCTCTTTCCATATCTCTTTCTTCCTTTCTCTCTTTCTTTTTTTTGTTTCTCTGACCTTCGTGGTGATTTTCTTTCTTTCTCTCTCTCTCTCTTTCTCTCCGTGTCTTTCTCCCTTTATTTCTTTTTCTCTCTATTTCTTTCTCTCTTTCTTCGTCTCTTTCTCTTTCTTTTTCGTCCCTGGTATGTGCCAATGAGCATGGACCCTTTCTACACTATCATCAGGATCGGCCCACTTTTCAGCATGACACCGCCACCACCACCACCACCGAAATTTGTGAGCCTATAAAGCTTCGCTTAAAAAGCCTCTTGCCCTCGGCTTGACGGTTGCGGCAACTGAAGGCAGAGCAGCACGCCATCGCAATGAAGTTCTTGTCTCTAACACGTTTGATCCGTTTACGCGTGCAGAACTTTCGTCGCAAAGGTCCGAGAATGGCGGTCAGAGCGCGCTGGAAAGAAAAAATATACAAAAGCGCAATGCGTGCTTCCACGTGACACGGATTGGCCAATGGGGAATGATGATGATAAGTGGTTCTTGAGGGAAAGGGAAAGGTTGGCGCTATCTTCTGCAGCCCTTGAGGGAGCACGGCTCAGCGCCAACCAATGGGAAGCGAGGAGGCTGGGGCAAGAGGAGGCGGCGAGGAGGAAACGCCGGGGCGAGCGCGGTGGCGGAAAGATCTAAGAGTGGCGCTACTTTTGGAAGATTGAGGGGCTTAGCATGGCGCTGCCCTAGCGTTGGTGATAAACGCAAGATCTCATTATTATGTTCAAATCTCACGTGGCTAGTAATGTCATTAAACCACGAAATTCAAACGGAAGCTCGGCAAGGGTGCTCGCGGTTACACGTTTCCGTTATCGCAATCAGCCGTCCGCCGACTTATTGCGGCACAAAAGCGGGCCACGCGCGAGCTGCGAAACGGCCAATAGTTGATGCGAATTGCAAGACAGAGCATTCGAGTAGATATTGGATTGTTTATGTAATTAGTCATGAAGTTTGAACTGCACGTCGCGACAGGCTGGCGCGCTGGCTAGAGCGAAACATTCAAATGATTTTTTTTTTGCGATAACCATTATATGGACACTCCAAGCGGATTTCTGCCGTCGGCGTCGCCGTGGCCGTGAGGTTCCATATAGAGTCCAACGGCGATGAAATCGTCGCGGCGCGCCGTATGCTGTATGTGCGAGTGAAAGCGCGCGAGGGACGCGCGCTTGCATGAGTCGCGAACGCACGGCGGAGAGCAAACGCGTCTTCTTGCGTCGCGCGAAAGGCCGTGGGGGGGACAGGAGGGGAGGCGACGTTTAGCTGCAGCACCAAATGCGTATATATATAAAAAAATGTTGCAGTGGCTTAGCTCGGCTATGCCAGGATATACGTAGCGTTAGCAAAGGTTCAGCTGATTATTCTTAGCTTTCCTGGTTGTCTAGATTGTAAAGGATTAGATTGATTGTCATGCTTACTGCTGCTCCAATGACACACACAAACGCCAGTCAGAAGCGCAGCGGCTCCAGCGCAGTGTCAGACGGCGACTGCGCAGCGAGCGCGCGCCGGCGCCAGTGCGTCTACCACGGCTACGACGTCACTCCTCTGGAATGCGCAGACCGGCGGCGGTGAGGTGCCGGCTCCGGTGGCTCCGGTACGCAAGCCGTGTGACATCACTGATCCTTGCGCATGCGCAGCACGGCTCTTGATGTGCCGCGCGAAACGGGCTTGGCTAGGCCAGTGTAGCTAACGCTACAAAACGTTGCGAGGCGAGAAGGTGGTAAAGACTTTCGGCGCTGCTCGAAGAGTGTCCCGTTCTGATCTCGTCGAAAACCTCCGAGCCGCCCCCAGAGGCACCGGCAACAGTCACCAACGCCGCGCGCGTTCGGTCCGAACGCGGGCAAAACGCCGACGGCGTCGACAACAGTTCTGCGCGTTGCTGGTGCTGCTGCATGTGCAAGTTTATACAGCTGATAAAACTACTATGCTCCTACTAATTTGTTATCGCAATTGATGCTTCGCCTTTCGGGTGTAGCTGTGACATTTTATTTTTATTTTTATTTATTTAGGCATACTGTTGGCCCGGATCGAGGCCGTTACAGGTGTGGGGTACAGCACAGAAAATAAAAATAACATAATGTGCATTATACACAATGCACGCAAATTATACATCAAATACTGTCTTTTTGAGCATACATTCCTAAAACACCAGGGAACTAGTAACAGTACAAATACAACAGCAATATGCAGAGACAATAAACACAGTCTTTTTATATATAACATAATGTACAATTTTTTGTTTAGGACATGATTTCCTTCAGCTTGTTTTCAAATTGTGTTACGGTATCACTTTGAATAATGGTTGTTGGTAGTCTGTTCCATTCATTTATTGTTCTGGGGGAAAAAATTGGCGTATGTATTAATGTGCAGTTGAGTTATCCGGAAATTATGTTCATGTGTACCTCTTGAGGTTCTGCCTTGTTATGGCGCTAAGTAGTGAGTAGTATTTATGTTAAAATGCCGTTTCCAAAGCAAGAAAAGAAACCTAAGTCTGGCTATATACATGGCGTCGTTTGGCTAAGGAGGGTAATTTAAGTAATTGCAACATTTCTTTAACAGAATCAGTTTGCGAGTAACGAGACAAAATAAACCGAGCAGCTCTTCGTTGGACTCTTTCAATCATGGTAATTAACCCTGTTTCATAAGGGTCCCATACAATACTGGCATATTCCAGTGTCTGTCTTACCAGATATAGGTAGGCAGTTAACTTAGCGTCTTTCGAAGCAAGCTTAATCTTCTTGCGCAAAAACCAGAGTTTCATTTCTGCTGTCGAACAAATATTTTTAACATGTTCCTTCCAACTCAGGTTTTTGGAAATAGTTGCGCCAAAATATTTGTGTTTATCAACTGCAGCAAGTGTAAAAGAACCCATGGTGTAGTTTAAAGTCAACAAAATGTTTTGTCTTGTTTGCGACACGAAATACAACAGTTTTATCTCTGTGAATTTTCAATTTTGAAATTTCGCACCACTGTTCTACCACTTGGAGAGCGTCATTAAGAATTTTCTAATCGGCCTGGTTGTTTATGCTTGGGCCGCTCCCATGGCGGCCATTTCTAATGTGGCGCCCCAAGCACCTATTGAGGTGGGGACGCCTTCGGGTTGAGCACAAACACCTCTTTCCAAGCGTTGAGGTCCCATAATGGCAGAGCACCAGGCCGGGAGCGCTCTTGTACCTATTTTACCGGTAGGTACCCAGTGGCAGCACTTGCCTCCCACAGCCGCGGCGGATGCTCTTCCAACAAGGCCGTCTGTGGTCGGACAAGTCATGAAATCTCTATTGGGCCCTCTTTTGAGATGTGAACCACTACGAGAGCCGAGCACCAGGCCAGGGAACATCTCTACCAATGCATTAGAACACACCGGTGGGTTTCCGGCGGCACCGGGATTTGAGCTCGGTACCTCCCGCATACGAGGCGGATCCTCTACCGCTAGGCCAGCGCTTCTTATGGCAAGCACCCTTATGTCTTTGTTAATACATTGCGCAATATCATTAACATAAACAAGAAACAAGACTGGACCCAACACAGACCCTTGTGGAACAAACGATGTGACGTCTAATAATTCTGATTTGGAGCCATTAATTTCTACGTACCGAGTTCTGCCTGTTAGGTATGCACGAATCCATTGTGTTATATTGTGGTTCATGCCAAGATGAACCAACTTATCAATTAGCCCTGAATGACAGGGCTTATCAATTAGCCCTGTCAAGGGCCTTGGACAGGTCAAGACAAATACAGTCAATTTGCCCTTTGTTGTTCAAGGCCCTCGCAAAATCATCAATTGTTTCTACCAGCTGCGTCACTGTCCAAAGACTTCGCCTAAAAGCATGTTGATTGGGATGTAGAAGTTTTTTTTTTTGTTATCTTCCAGGTAGGTGTATATTGATTTCGATATTACGTGCTCAAGAAGTTTACAGCATACACAAGATAAGGAAATGGGACTGTACTTTTCAATTTTTTGCCGGTCTCCAGATTTGAAAATTGGAACAACCTCGGCCACTAACCAGTCATTTGGTACGCGTTTTTGTTCAAGTGATGCCTTAAAACTGATCGTAAGATAATGTCAATCCATTCCGCATATCTACGTAAAAAAGCATTTGGTATATCGTCAGGACCATTAGATTTTTTTACATTAATGTTTAGAAGGAGGGAAACGACGCCTTCGTACGTTATGTTTGCGTCCGGCATTTCCGAGGAAGGATGAGCAGGCATCTGTTTTTGCGACGCATCACCGTCCGACACAACGGTTAATTAATTTAGGTGTACATAATAAATAGCATCCAAGAGTTACCACTCGTATTACTGCGCAAGGTGGTGCGGTAACTCCGGCCGTAAGGGATCTAAAATAGTACCTTGCGAGTGCCAACAGACAGTAGGTGAAAAACCGCATTTTTCAACAAGCACTGGTCTACCTGAATAAGAGCTTCTCTTTATGTGTGCACTTCTATGCTTCTTTTTTAATTTTTGTAACAGCGCCAATAAATCTTTTAGATGCGCTCTGCACTCATGCATTTCTGTATTCACTACTTTGTTTGCCCGGTGAACATAGCAGCGACCTCGGCTCCTATATGAGAAGCCCACTTTGCCAAGAAATTGCTTACGCTGTGTGTTCTTAGTTCACACGATATCAAAGATGCGAACAATGGCAAATCACTGCGCAGCCTAACGAGCGCGGCCCCAGAGCATCGCTGCGTGACAGTCGTCCATCGCCAGATTAGATTTAGGTGGTTTCGCCAGTTTCTATGTTAGAAGCGTGCTTGGGCAAGAGGTTGGCTATTCTGATTGAGTTGTACTATAGACATAGCTTTAGTAACTTTAATATTGCTGATTCTGACTGGAGTGCGGTATTATGCGTAATTCTCTGGCATATACTTTGCTTTTTCACTAAATTTCGAGAACAATGTTTGTAGACCAGGTGCATGTCGAGAAATACGTTTACCTCCAACAACCAGGGGGCGTTTTGGTAATCGAAGAACTGGCTATCGTTGGCTATATTGGCATGGCTGGCACGTGGCTTCTCTACATATTCGACATCGGTATGATGAGCCCTTATCTTTTACTCTTACAGCCATTTTTTGTCTTTAAAGGTGCGTGTCAGCTTTACCATGTGACTGGTTACTGACTCGTGTTGTTGCTATTCACGAGAAGGAAGACCGGCTACTCGAAGAAAACTAGTCGACCAATTTAATTAACTTCTACCAGCTACAAATTGTTAGAACATGTCATCGTGCACCTTATCACGGATTTTCTTGAATCTAACATAATTTGCTATCAGAGTTTCAACGTGAATTTCGCAAGCGTTTGCCTACAATCACTCAGCTTGTGTCTAGCATTCATGAAATTACCTTAGCTCTCGGCGCGGCCAGTCAGATACAATTTCTCTCGATTCCACTAAGGCTTTCGATCGCGTGCCACGCGGCAAATCTTTCAATAAACTCGAATGTTTTGGACTTCCTGCTATCATGATTTGTTGAATAAAATTTATTTGTCACTCATGCAACGGTTCGTTGGAGTTGGCGGCTACTCTTTGAACTGGTTGCTTGTCTCGTGCGATTTTACTCAGGGAAATATTCTCGAACCCATTATTTTAATGAGATTAGCATTCTTAGGATAATGCATACACTTTCCGGTAACTGTGCAAGCATCTAACCGTTTTTCTTTCACTCCAGCTTGGGTCACTGGGTATATGCCGCTGTTCAAGGACAAAAACGTATTTTTTTTTATCCGGTGATGAGCGGAATCGAACCCGCGTCAAATATATTCACACGCGCTACTGCGCGGACTTCACGGCGGTGACGCCAGATGGCTCAGCGTGTCCAGAGATAAGCATGCATGGCATACCTGATTTGCACTGCACAATGTCCCATCTCAGAGGCGTGGAAACGCTCTAAGGCAGTCCTGATACCGAAGCCAGGCAAGCCGTCCAGCCTGGATGACTTGCGGCCCATTTCCCTCGCATCCTGCGTTGGCAAGGTGATGGAGCATGCGTTCCTCACCCGTGTCAACTACCACCGCGAGGACACTGGAGCCTACCCACCCACTATGGTGGGCTTCCGATCACACCTCTCCACTCAAGATGTTATGCTCCAGCTCTACCACCAGATCATCAACGACCCAACTAGCGGCACCCGGGTCATCCTTGGCCTGGATCTGGAAAAGGCATTCGACAATGTAGCACATGCAGCAATCCTGAGCCGAATTAACAAGCTCAACATGGGCGAGCGAAGTTACAACTACATCAGAGACTTCCTGTCGCGCCGCACAGTCACCCTCGCGATCGACGGCTTGACATTCGACGAACATGCACTATAGGAAGCGCCGGCACTCCTCAAGGATCAGTCATATCCCCTCTCCTTTTCAACCTCGTGATGCTGGGTCTCCCGGCCTACCTCGACGAGACTGATGGCCTCCACCACGCCTTGTATGCAGACGACATCAGTGGCGGTCAGATAGAAGGCACCTTACAAGCAGCGGTCTCTGCAGTAGAAACCTACTTCCAAGACACGGGTCTCCGACTATATCCACTCAAATCGGAGCTGCTCCTCTACCGCCCGCGCCGCCGGCCCAAGTCTACCGGCGAATCGCGCCAATGTGAGGAAATACTCCTGTATACGCAAGACGGCTCCTGTATTCCCCGAGTCCCGAAGATACGCATCCCCGGCATGCATATGGCAGCCAACGGGTCAAACGCAGAAGCTATCCGCAAGATCGGTTACAGCGGCCAACCACCTGATCAAACACATTACGAACAAGCACAAGGGCGTGAAGGAGGAGAGCGTCATGCGCCTCATACACTCCTTCGCGATCAGTCACATTACTTGTGTGGCTGCCTTCCACAACTGGAATGTCACCGAAAAGGAGAAACTCAACATCCTTATACGCAAGGCTTACAAGATCTCCCTTGGCCTACCGGAGTCCACGAGCACTTCTCGTCTGCTAGAGCTGGGGGTATACAACACGCTTGAGGAAATCGTGGATGCGCAGAGCCTCGCAACTCAAACTTATGTCCCTGACAGCCACGGGTCGGTACATCCTGCAGAAACTCGGCTTCAATTACCATGTCCAACACGGTCAGAAACAGGCCATTCCACCGGACATCAGCGACACGCTGATCATCACCCCTATCCCTAGAAACATGCACCCCGAACATAACGGGGGCCGACGCCAGGCCCGTGCCAATGCACTGCTGCGCTCCTTTGGTGGGAAGACGACTACGCGCTTCGTAGACGCGGCAGAATACGCACAAGAACACCGGTTCACTGCGGTAGTCGTAGACGTTAACTCCCGGCTTACGCACGCGTGTAGTGTCAGCACGGAACACCCAGAAACAGCGGAAGAGGTTGCGATTGCGCTTGCGCTTACCGACCCCCTTTGCGAGGTAGTTCTTAGCGTTGGTTCTTAGCGACTCACAATCCGCAGTTCGTAACTACGCGAGGGGGCGCATTTCCTCCGAAGCTCTTCAGATCCTAAGGAAAGCTGGTCGATAGCACTTCGATAGCACCGCGATCATGTGGTTCCCAGCGCACGTCGCCTCCCCCACCAACAAGGCCCCCCCTAACTTGAAATAGGTGGCACACCGCTGTGCGCGAGAACTGACCCGCCGCGCAGAGTCAGAGACACCCTCTTACTGTTCGGACCTCCTGGTGCGAAACACGCGAGAACGCTTAGTCAGATATAACGACATAACCAAGCACTACCAGTTAGGTAGGAGGATATTGCCCCCACCTCACCCCAAACTGAAACGTCGCCAAGCAGTCGTCTGGCGACAACTGCAGCAGACACACACCTTCCCAGTCCGGTGCGACTGCGGCACATTTTCCCCGCGCAATACCCGAGTGCTCTTTGCAAGTTATGTCAGGCAACTAGAGCGACACTCTCGCACATGTTGTGGGAGGGTCCTGTTATAGCAGCGAAAATGGCAGTAGCTCCGGAGGCTATTGCGTCGAAGTGGATCGCCGCTCTGCGCAGCTCCAACCTCAAGACACAAGAGTGGGCAGTCCAGCGGGCCCGGGAGGCGGCGACGAGGCAAGGCCTCGAAGTCCCCTCATAGGAGACCTGAGCCCGGGTCGTTAAACTTCGCCGGATTTTAATAAAGTTGTTTCCATCCATACCTGATTAACTCAAGCAGGCTAGATGACCATTTGTCACCGCCCCGTTTCAAAGGAGATGACAGCAAATCATCATCATAAGCGTTAGAGAAGCCCGGCTGCAATACAGGCCTCATGCATGACGCGTTTGTCGCATTGACGTCAACAGTCACCCTGAGGTGGTTCCTGCCCGAATTTACAATAATGTAAACTAGTGGTATAAGTCTATAAGAACAACTATTAACTGAGATGCCCCTATCCGGTTATTTGCGGCTAGCAGTACACAAGGCGACCGAGATCCGGAACGAGTGTGTGAAAACCTCGCAATTTCCTGCTCCCACGTGACCACATACTGCGCTATGACGTCACGACGAAGTATCCTCCTGGGAAACAAAACCACAAACTGGCTGTAGAAAAACTATTAAATTATTTACGATGCTCTACGGCTGGTCATCGTTTTTTTTTTTTTCTAGGGTTTAGATAGTCGAAAATATCATATCAGCACCCTTTAACCTTCTTGCGTTTGATTTTCTCTCCTTAACTTTTTCTGTTTGGTTTAATTATCACAGGAGCATCATGGTACACTGCATTGCCACCCATTCATACCTCACGGCAAATGAGGTTCCAAGTTAAGAGAGTTTTCCAGGATAAGATATAACAGTCCCAAGGGAAGATGTTAAAGTGCATAGTTCTATTTACCGGTCTTTCTAAAACTTATTAATCATATGACTGATGAGTGTTGCGTTCTGTAAAACTACTTTAGCTTTCCTAGAACGACGTTTTATGACGTGTTGAGACGTGCGCGCACGATTACGATGTTGTGTACAGGCACAAAGATGGAATGACTTGTCGAGTAATAAGTGAAGCCTCACGAATTGATAAGTTTGGCCTGGAATACGTTAGCGCTACTTACATTTCTTTGTCAAGGAACGAACTGCCTCTAACCTAGTTTGCGCATGCCTTGTATATATGGTGGTTTTGGGCATATAATTAAACCTGTGATCCGGCTCCCAATGAACCACTGTTAAAAGTTAGCGCTTGTGTGTGTTTTGCTTTCCGTCTGTCCCTGTCTCAAGTTTTCTGCGCAAAAACAACACGAAATAACAAGAAAAAATATGATACATATTGCTGAAGCGGAACTGATATAAATGGTAAACTTGGCGGTAATGTAGTTCCACTCAACGTGAAAGCTGGAGAAGTGCGAAGCAGTGATTTGCCGATGTTTCCCGTGTGTTTTTTGTAGCGTGGGCTACACTGACCGCGATTGAGCAGTTTCGCGTGGCTCCTGGAGAGCCGTGCTGCGCATGCGCGAGGAGCAGTGACGCGCTCCGCCGCCGCCGCGCGCGCCAGAGGAGTGACGTCATAGCCGTGGCAGACGCACTGGCGCCGGCGCGTGCCCAGCTGTGCGCCTTCGTTGCGCAGTAGCCAAGTCTAACGCTGCGCCGGAGCCGCTTGATAGCGCCTCTTATTTTGCGCGCATGCGCAGGTATCAGTGGGGGTATACATACAGCCTCACGCTACGTATATCCTCGCATAGCCGAGCTAAGCCACTACTAATTTTTTTCTTGTGTTTTCCTTGTGTTTATTTTGTGTTTATTTTGTTTTATCCTGTGTTTATCTTGTGTTTAGCAATCCATCATCCGTTTTGACACCTGTGCTAAGGCACAACTGGTGGGAAAACCGCCACACACATGGACCCATACCACCACGCACATGGAGCCAAAGCTTTGCTGATGATAGAAGCGATTTTAACGAATTTCTGTAAATTAATGCGCTTAGTGCTTGATTATTCCTGTCTTTTAAATTATTCTGAATCATGTTAGTTTATATTGAACCGGATTTGATCAATTCTGCACTGGTTTTGACCCTGTTTTGAACACTGTTTTTGAGCGTGATCACGCGGTAGACACCGACAGCCCGAGCCCCTGAAGTGCTCCGCACTTAAAAATATTATTTAGACAGTCTATAGAAAGTCCACTGACACTTGTCTATAAAGTTGACTGACTTTACACAAATTATATAGACAAATTTTAGAATAAAGTTGTTTCACTCTCTCACTTACACTGTGTATAGGCAAGTCTATGGACAGACTTATGGCCTTACACTTTTACATCGAGATTGTCTATAGAATATCTGTAGACAAAATGTATAGGCAGCCTAATGACTTATTGTCTTACAATTTTATCGACTATCGTCTATTGAATGTTCATATGCAAATATCTATAATATTTCTATGTATTCTTTATAAACATATACTCACACTTATTATTGACTATTGTTTACAGGATGTCGATACACAAGCTCTACAGAATGGTTTGTAGATATTATATAGACTATCTAAGTCTATTTTTGTGAGAGTAATAATTACACACCAGAAAAGGACAACGATGGCTTCACATATACCTTTGGCAGCGATAAAAAGGGAAAAAAAAAAAAAAAAAAACAGGCATCATCCTCTCCGACTAACTTCAATGCGGCTCAGAGCATCATTTGTTAACGCAAGGCCGCAGTTTACCTTTTCTATGTGAGCTGGTCCATTGTTGGCGACCATGACCACGACCCTGACGTCAAATAGAACTCCACCGACAACGGAGATAACGCGGTTGCGGATGCAACCTGCGGATTAAGAGCCGCATAAACAAAGTTTATTGTGTGCTCTGCCATCCATAATGATTTCGATCTCCTGCTGACACTTCCACACTTCGTTATGAACCAAACGCAGCGCGCTGTCCTTGCAGATTTCAACGTCAGCGGAGTGTAAGCAATGTTACGTGACGAAGGTTAACGCAGGTAGGTAAGCGCTCAATGATAAGAGAGAGAGAGAGAGAGAAAAGTTTAATGATACGAAATGCAGAGAGGTCTGCCTGATGTACATTCCTCTAGCCAGCTACTCTGCGTTGGGGGAAGGGGAAGAGGGAAAGAAAGAGTGAAGAAAGAGGCGCGTGATGGGTGCCGATCACGAGAAAAGGAGGATGTAAACCATATAGCAAGCAATTTGGTCTACTCAAAGCCTACAGTCCAGGCCCGTACATTTTAAAAAGTCCAGTAACGCCTATTTGGACTTAAAACTCGATTTAAACGTCTGGCCAAGGGCCTAAATTAACGTCCTCCGACAACGGTGAGCTGTCGAGCCGCGGAATTGGTCATTGCTCTATTTTTGCCGCCCTTCCACGTACTGAGGGCGGTGACACAGCACATGGCCTATAGTCTCATTCACATTGCGAAACGATAAGTGCTATATAGTACCGTAGAGCACATCGTCTTTCCTTTATTCCTTGCGGCTAATCCTGCCAAATTAAAAAAAAAAAAGCATCGCTGTAGCTGTTTACAGAATCACTGCCTAAAATTTCGAATACGTATTGTACGTACTACAGCATCGATTGCACTTTCGTTTAGAACGCGAATATTCCTGCAGTTCTTTACTTTTGGATTTTAGTGCTTTGCCACAACATCTACAGGTTCGTGGACATAGTTTCGATTTCTTTCTTTGTGGCAGTAAAGGGGCATTTAAGAGGAATAACAGGTTAACATGGTCAGGTTTTAACGACATGTGCAGGTCGCGCCATCTTTCGATGGCAGCCGTGTGCCTCACCGTAACTGAATGGGGAAAATAGGAAAGAAAAGAAGTCTATCTCACGAACAAAATCGGTAATCGGAAACGACTCGCGGTTATACGCGTACATACTAGAGACCTACTGGGCCATTCCGGGGAAATTTTAATCTATATTATTGTTCATGCCTTTTCAGTTTCTTGCACTTTTTGGTTATATATATTTTTCTACAAGTAGGGTTACTTTTGTGCTACGCCTTGTTAGTACAAGATGATGCTCGGTACTAGGAGGAACCCATGCGTGCGTTGTTCTGAATGCGAGCGTTCCTACGCATAGGAAGGAACGCGACTTGAGTAAGTACGCGAAGCAAACGCGGCAGTTTTTATCTGTAGTGTGCGCTAGAGTCGCGTCTAGAACGTCTAGAGCAGGAGAAGGATAAGCTATAGCTAAGCGGGTTGGGAAGCCGGGAAAGGAACTCAAGATCGAACAGATGCAGAGGAAGGCGGTAGAGGATAAGCTAGCCAACGTAGAAATTAAGCTGAGGGCCACCATTCCACAAATCAATGGTGAACGCTTCGATGCGAGCACGGCGACCGGGGCTGGCTCGCATCGAAGCAGGTAAGGAAGCCAAAACTACCACGCCGGAAAGGAGTGGCGGACACGTCAGTGATGGTCACGAAGGAGCTACCACTAACGTGCCGGCCACGAAAGACAGCAAAGCGAAGGGTGAGGATGAGACGGAGAAGGAGGGGGGAGGGGGGGCATAGCGGCCTCAGGTGTAGCTTTCGGCGGCGAGGAGGAGGAGGAGAAGCGTCGAGTAGTCTTTGTTGGCGATTCAAACATGCGAAAAGTAGAACCGGTGATAATAGAGAGGGTAGGTGCAGGCGACCGAGTCCAGATTAGCGCTCTTCCGGGGAAACCGATGAAGGAAGTGATAGCGAAAGCCAAGGAACACGTGTGGGACACAGTGGAGGAGAGACACCTATAGTGGTGATAATGGGGCGGAGTGACTGACGTACTGCAAAGACGGGGAACAGGGACCGCGAAGCAAATAGCCGAAGAGGTTACCGACCTGCGGAATGTTCCAAAGGAAGGGCAAATCGCAGTGTGCATGGTGCCGGAGGTTGAAAGGCAGGGGTATGCAATTGAAGTGACAGTGTTTGCAGTGAACAGGGAAATTTGGACGCTAGCTAAGGCAACGAGTTTTACGGTCATTGACATCAACCGAGAAGTGCACCGAACAGGCCGCGAAGGCGCTTGTGTGCGTGACGGGATACATTTTAGCGCTAGTGCGGCAACACCGGTTGGACGTTGATTCGCGGCACGGGCAGTAGCTTTTTTAGGC
Source organism: Dermacentor silvarum (assembly GCF_013339745.2). NCBI lineage: Eukaryota > Metazoa > Arthropoda > Arachnida > Ixodida > Ixodidae > Dermacentor > Dermacentor silvarum. The sequence goes on from NC_051157.2 coordinate 33,572,053, forward strand.
GGGCCCCGGGCAATCCGGAAGGAAGATAAAGTATTGAATGTAGCGATGCACCAGCAGACGGCAGAATTAGACCACAAGAAGTTAAGAAAAGGCGTACAAAGGATAAGAACAGAGAAGGTAAAGTTTGTTACATAAACATGCAGTGTGGTCGCAAGCAGGCAAGATGGCTGGAAATTCAAACGCAGCTGAATGACGAAGCTGTTAGCGTGTACGCCTTGATCCGAAACGCATCTACGAGATTTGGAGCAGCCGCCTGTTACTGACAATTTTGTACGGGAAGGGTGCAACAGAATGACTGAGTCAAGGAAAGGCGGAGGCGTAGGCATGCTAATTAGGCGCGGTATGAAGTGGCAAATGGTAAAAGAGACATGTAAGGAGTATTTATGGATTAGCGGCACATGGGAAGGCAAAAAGACATTGGTTGGAGTAGCTTACCTACGGACAGGTAGTGATAGCAGAGATAAAAGTAAAGGATTGGTTGATTGCATTATAAGCGATATTAAGGAGTTCAAGAAATAGGGCCAGGTGATATTAGCAGGAGATATGAATGTGCACATGGAGGACTTAGACAAATATACTGATTACAACGGTCCTCTAGTGCTGGATCTGTGCGATGAACAGAACCTTATAGTAGTTAACAGGGAGAATAAGTGTCATGTACAGGTAACGCGGCAATGCGGAAATAGGCAGGTCATGTATCGATTACATCTTAGTCTCAGAAACTGTTTACGAGCGACTAGACCAATTGATGATACATGAACGTGGAAAAGATTACCTGGGTAGCCATCATAAAACGTTTAACCTCAAAATATGGGAAAGATACTAACGCGAAACATGAACCACTAGCATCAGAACTTCTAAAAACAAAAGAAAAGCAAATAACAGAAATTGGAAGAAAAAAAAACTGAGTAGAAAATGGAGGCGTTTCCTACAATTCTGGGAATATCAGAAACTGGTAGACGTTATGCAGCAGGAGATAAGACAGACACGGCAAAAAAAAAAAAAAAAATGTTGGATTGGAAAGAGGAAACCACGTATTTGGTGGAACAAGGAAACAAATCAAGCTATAAAAGGGTGTGAGGAGGCGTCTAGGGATCATCGAGAAGCGAAAAAGCAGGGATTACACGGAGAAGTGCTCCTTATAGGAAATACCGAGAAAAGTGTAGCGAGTGAGCTCATGCGAGAGAAAATTAAATGCACAAGTGAACATTGGGTGCATAACATTCGCAAGAGAGAAAGAGAAAGAAAGGAAAAGAAAGACAAGGAGGTTAGCCGGTGTAAATACCGGCTTGCTACCCTGTACTGGGGAAAGGGGTAAAGAGAATAAAATGTGATAGAAGAAAAAAAAATTGAAGTAAGAAAATTGGCGCAATAACGCGACCCTACGCGCTACAACGCTCAAAGCCGTTCGCACAATTCACAAGCCCTTAAAACTTCAGCAGAGCCCTTAAGGCCTTGAGTGCCGAAGCCCGTCTAGACCAGTGTTCTAAAACTTTTTGCGAATGTTATCCTCTGTGACTGTCCCCGCGACTGCGCTTGAAAAACTGGACAATAACATTCGCAAAAAAGACAAAGGCGCACCAAAGATTTTGAAACCATGTAAGAGCACTCGGAGGTTCAACTAAAAATTCGCAAACGGCTATAAGGAATGAAGACGGTAACAACTACGACGGAGATGATGCGCTGCGGTACATCAGAGACGTTATTGGGGATAACTTCCGCACTAAAGAAAGCGTAGTTCAGAGCCAAACAAATCCAGCAATAACAGAGAAGCCTGAGATATCAAAATTTAGCATAGAAAACCTTTACTGCAAAAAGCAGAAAATGCCCTAATAACACCGCCGCAGGAAATGTAATGAAGTGGTGGAATTTCAACCTAAACCAAGGATGTCCTCTGTCGCCATTGTTGTTGACGCTTTATGTTAAGGGCATATAAAAACGACAGGAAAACATTGAATTAGGGTTTGGCTTATCATACATGCGGGATTGGACAAATGGTGCAACAGGAGGTCCCCGGACTGATGTATGCGGACGACATACTGCTACTAGCGGACAATGCAAGAGATTTACAGACATTTGCGAATATGTGTGGCAACGCAGCGACAAGTCTAGGCCTTAAGTTTAGCCCAGAAAAATCTGGAATTATGATCTTTAATGAAGAGACTAGTAATTACGTGGTGTGAATTCAATAACAAGTCATAACCACAGTCAAGCAATATAAATACCTCGGCGTATACATAAACGAAGGAAAGACTTACTCAAGCAACCACCAAGATAATGCGAAAATAAAGGGGAAGCGGAATGCAGCAATAATGAAACACAGAGCACTGTGGGGCCACAATAAGTATGAGGTGGTGCGTGGAATTTGGAAAGGAGTAACGGTGCTGACGCTAACGTTCGCAAATGCCATTCTATGCTTAAAATCGGATATCTATATTTTCGGGGTTGGAAGTTAACCAAAGATCGATAGGCCGGTTGGCTTTGAAAGCCCACGGCAAAACCACAAATGAGGCAGTGCAGGGTGACATGGGTTTTGCCCCGTTTGAAGTCAGAGAAGCGCAGAGCAAAATTAGTTTTGAAGAAAGACTCAGAAACATGGATGGAAATAAATGGGTAACTAAATTGCGCAAGTATCTGTACCAGGAAAGCATGGAACCAGAATGGAGGAAGAGGTCAGGAAAGTTGGCAACCAAGTACAGGGTAATTGAAAGTGTAAACAGAGAAGCAGGAGTCGTCAGAAAGAAAGTGAGAGAAACAGAGACAGTGAATTTTAGGGAAAGTGTGGAAACAAGAAAGACCATGGAGATTTACACGAGTGGGAAAAAAGAAATTAGACGGGAAAATTTGTACAATAACACAAAGGGCAGTGCCTTGCTATTTGAGGCTCGAGCCAGTCGCCTAGGACCAAAACATACCGGAGCAAATATTAGGAACTAGATGAGGCATGTGTAGGCTGCAACAAAGATCCGGAAACCACTCATTTATCCAGCAGCCGTGACACAGCACATCCTAATGGACTGCGAAGGGATTCACCCAGTGAGACCCGTAGGTAACGTACACCTTCCAGAAGCGCTTGGATTTAAAGTGGACGGGAGCATCAACCGGTCAGCAGTCGAGATAAGCAAGAGACGTTTAGAGTATTGGTGGTAAAAAAAAAAAAGCAGGGATGAGATTGATACGACTGGATTCCTTACAGGCATAGGTAGCGGTACAAGGTAGGTAGATAAGTTTTGACGAAGAGAAAGAAGATTAAATAGATGCACACAAAAATGCTAGAATAAAAACATGTATAGCATACCTCACTAACGCAAGCAGGCTAGGTGACTATTTGCCACCGCCCCATTTCGAAGGGGATGCTAATAAAACATCATCATCATCATCATCATCATCATCATCATCATCATCATCATCACCGAAATTCTGGGGATGGCTGTATTGAGAAATACACTTCTGGGATACCGAAAATGTATCTTACCGCTATATAGGAGGCTTGGTAAGCCATTACCAAAAAAAAAAAAAAAGAGAAAAAAAAAAACGCAGAAAACAAAAGACGCGTGGTGACGCCGTTTTGAAGTTCGCGCATTTACTTCTCGTGACGTCATGCATTTTTAAAGCGTCTGCTCAAAACTTACTAACAAATAGATTTCACAAGTTTCACTACGCCACCGCTGTCGCAAAGCATGCCGGTAGCAGTTGCCCTAGCTCAGCTGGCTGCAGGGCAGCTATGTTAAGAAGCGTGACATCAAGAGGCGGGGAGCTGAGAATAAATACGTATATTCTACAATGGAGAACCAGCGCTGGCCAGCAGGTACTGTATCATACTGCTACCGTCCGATGGGGAGGCCGCGAAAATGGCAAGCCATTTTGAATGATAACAGACGCGCGCCTTTGTCAACGTTTGTTACAGTGCCCGCTCCGTCCAACCAAGCGCGCTGTCCATGGCCATGCGCGTGTCGTGGAGCATACGTTCTAGCGCGTCGGTACCCTTATCGGTGCCCAGTCAGGTCAGGATCCAGGCACGAGTACCTGAAGACAAGCAGTGACGAAGTTTCTGACGCGAAGTGGCAGCATGTGTGCTTCTGAAAAACTGTTTGCTGTTGGCACGCGAAGTTTCATCGCTGGCTGTCCATGGGAATGGGGTCGAGGATACGCACTCCCCCACTTACCCCTAAAATTCACTGGAAAAATCCTCAACGGCACTGTCCTTGATCGGCATTCCCCCTCAGTGCTACCGCCCGAGTAGAGCGGGGCAGCGGCGAGGGCTATACGGCGCCGGCCGGCAGGCGCGCTGCGCATGTGTACGCTCCGAGACTGGTGAAATCGGGACTTTTCGTTATAAAGAAAGCATTTCGTTATAAAGAAAGCACTTCGTTATAAAGAAACCATTGACTCGACCTAGAAAGTTTCGAGTTTCGTTTTGGTAAAAAAAAGAAAGTGGATCGAACAACAGCGCATTTTTACGGCAAGTTTGATGGCGCATATCTCAAAACTGGCGTCATTCCGGAAATGCATTCCAAGTGGATCCGCCTTGCAAACCCACCGGCTACAATTCGTAGATTACAAACGTGCCGTAAAGTAATTAATGCAATGGACAATTAGCGGAGTTTTGTTAATTAGTTGAATATGTGTTTCGATTTCTCGAGCAAGTAACGTCCACCTCTCTGAATAATCCAGCTCAAGGACTACAATTATGTAATCTGTAACAGTCCATCTTTAAAAATTCCATAAAGCTCAAAAATAATCATTCTGTAGAGATCTTTTACCAGATCATCCGCATTTAGAACGTGGTCCGCGGGGCTCGTATATTCGTGTCTGCATGACGAAATTATTATTATTATTATTATTATTATTATTATTATTATTATTATTATTATTATTATTATTATTATTATTATTATTATTATTATTTGGTTTGTACACATATAACACAAGGACATGAAGGAAATAGGGAGGGAGCAGCAGGACGAAAGCGGCGAAACACCCAATAGTGCAGTGCGGTGGTCGCCTCCTCCTGTAATTTTTTCCCGCTTCTTGTCACCTTAATCACCTCATCAGAAGAAACAAGCTTGCAAACTATACCTGATGATCTAGCGCTGTGTCAATATCGCCGCTATAGCACCGTGGGTTATTTATTATATAGCAGCAAAGAACTTACTTGGTATACGTGGACAAGTATACTGCCTAGGGAGTTTTAGGGCCCCAGCTGGGACAGAAGTGAGACCGCAATCCGAGTCGTGAATGCCCTGCTGTTATATAGCAATGAAAGGGGCTACTTGGTGCACGTTCGTTATTATGCTGCGCAGAGTATTCTTTGCTGCCCAGCCGTGGCTGCGCATTACCGTTCGCGCGGCTGAGCGCGTACACCGGCCGCGCCCTCTCTTGGAGGTAATCTCCGGCGGGTGTGAGTGTTCGCGGTCGCCAAGTGAAATCTGTTAATGTTTGCTATGCACGCGTGACACCATGTTTGTTAATTTAATCAGTAAGCGAATGTTTACTGCAATTTATACAGACGATAAAACTAGGTACCTTACTTCGTGTAGTGCTTTGCTATCGCTATCAATGCTTCGCCTTTCGGGCGATACTGCAACTTTTTCTTTAGTTTTGTCATCTCCTCCTCCTGTATTCTTTTCCTCTTCATGTAATCTCAAGCACCTCGTCTGAAGTAGCAAGCCCTGCATATAGCAGGGCTGACATCTTCGGCTTCCATTAAACTCTCTCTCTCTCTCTCTCACTGCAGGCTGCTGCGAGCAAGGCTGCGCGGATTTGTTGCGGCATTCATGTATCGATCGATTATCACGCAATATCTGCGAGTAGTACCCTTGAAAGTCAAGACCCAAACAACCAGATTCATTGCAAAAACAAAACAAGAAACGAAAAACAAAGGCATAGAACAAAAAGAAAGCCGCATATATAGTCGGCGCAGCAAATAAAGCTTTATAGACGTGCAGTAGATGCGAAAAGTACGGTACATAACGTAATACAACTAATCAGTTAGTTATTGCAAGCAAATGCTTTTTTTTTCTCTCGTAATTTTCTAATTGGACGACTGCCTTTCCGATAGGTATGCTGATGGTCATTCAATTATTTTTCACTAGTTAATTACTGCTTACACTAGCCCGTTACAGTTTGATCTGCAAAGAACTTGAAAATAGCGTTGCAACTTCAATCCCATAAACTTGGCGTAAATTTCAGCCTGTCCGTAAATGTATTACAGCTTACGGAATACAGGAGCCGACGGTGACGGCAGCAGCAGCACTGGTAACGCCACTTTGCGACGCTTTCGTCAACCACAACGCGTTAGAAACGTTTTTTGAGTTGCGTCATTATTCTCGTAGACGGGGCGTAAAAAGTAATAAATCCAGTACACGCAGACTATTGTTACTGCCAACGCATATGCATTAGCAGATGAGTACAACATAATTAATTGCGATAGGCTGGAACGCTAATGCAGCCAGTACGAATGTTCTCTCTCTCTCTCTGTGCGTGCGCGCGCGCGAACGGGAGAGAGAGAGAGAGAGAGGGTAAGAAAATGACGTTCCAGTGTATAGGCGCTCCTTACCGCTAACTAAATACTGTACGTTAGCTGCATGCATGCGGTTGCAAGGCGGTTTACTTCGGCCCTTTGCTGCGTGCAGTTCAATGCTTGGCGAAAATCTGAGGATTCAGTATACAAGCTCCATCCACAAAACCACAGCGCAGCTTCCCTGTCTGCTTCCGTGCTTCAAAACGTAATACCTGAGCGACATCGGTATTGAAAGACCTCCACCACAGCCTTGACGTCACGAATATGAGCGAACGTAATTCGCCGGCGCATCTATACAAATTCTTTGGACAGCGGTGTGTCTGCCATTGTACTCTTCGCTTGTCACCAAGGAGGTTTGGTTGCCACCGACTACACTCGCCTACTTGAGGGAGAATTGTGGCGTGTGCCATTCTTCTTGAGGGAGAAAACCACACTCCTGCAGAGTACAGGCTGTGTGTCTAAAACGAACAAAGACGCCACATTATTTCTTTTTTTTTTTTCCTTCCGACATCCCAGAGCGAAAGCATGTATAGTCGTGAGGAGTCTCTGGATTTGGTCGCGCTATGCATGGCTTCGTCTAATGTGCGCCTAAATGCCCGGTACTCGCTCGCCTTAGCGGTTTCACCTTGATCATAACACAGCCGCCGGGACATGCATTAAAGGCGTGTCCTCGAGCACAACAGCAGCACAACGCCTGAGGCTGTGCGCTATCAAGGCGTGTCATATCACGACCAGACAAGAAACATGCTCGTAAATGGTTGAGCGCGTGTCACACGACGGCAGCGTACGGGTAGTCGAGTGCACTGTCGTCTCCACCTCGTTCGCGAGCTTCGATATGACCCTGTAACGTCCGTTCCCAAAGACTCTATACAGCTGCTTCGCTGTGATAGGCACGTAAAGGCGGCAACGCCGACTGCATTCAGTCATACACGCACTGCATGTCATTGCTGACAACGCTTCGACGCGACATCGAAGAGATCCCGACGCTCTTGGCCGTGTCGACTGCATCAGTCAACCCTTGTGGTGATACGCGGCTGTTTGAAATGGTGACGAAAGGGCGCAGCTGTTACATTTCTTTACTCCTTTAAATAATCGAAATGTCTCTTAATGTGACGGCATAACCACTGAAAGTAAAAGTGGAATCGTCGTAGCCGCGAACACTTCATACATGTTATCAGTTTCAGGCATACTGCAGAATAACTTATTAACTGCACGTAGCAATAAACAAAAATTAAGTCACTGAATGACATCATATAAACAGATAATTATAAACTTTGCAGCAATATAGGTATTCTTCTTCTTTCTGGGGTTTTACGTGCCAAAACCTGTTCATATAGAGATATAAAAGTTGTTAAGATAAATCATGCTGTGATCTGTTCTTGTTTATGATGTACACAACTATGTTTCTGCATTAGTACCGGTGGCGACGCTGCCCTGAACCTCTCGCACAAGCTCGCCGTGACGTCATGGATATCGAAAGCTTCTATTCGGGTCTAGTTAATTGCTAAAAATAAACTATACTGCATTAAAAAAAAGGAACAAGGGCTCAACCTAGGAAGTTTCGAAAACTTTTACTGCGTCACAATGGCCCGAATACATAAGAACTACGTAGGAACCTGTGACGTCACACTCACATACCAACCTTGCGGTTTCGGCGCGAAACTCAACAAAAGGACATCTTACTTTCTCTGCTAGTAATGAACATTTTCCTGTCCATACCCATGAATTTTGGATATTGCCCCTGCGGCCATATTTCGAACTTCACCACAATGCACCAGCGTAACTCCAATAAGCAGCATTATTAAAAAATGATTCTTCAAAAGGCCGCCCGGATTTCAACAACTTTCAGTTAGCAACAGAGTTAGAGGGTATGCCCTTCTAAGAATATGCGTATTTACGGCACTTATTAGGCACCTTCATGCTACGTTATAGTAGGGTTTTAATGCTGGCTAACATTCTGCAATGTCGCAGCGTAGACTCCGCGATTAAGTGCCATAAATGCGCATGATAATAGCAAGGCGTACCCTCTCGACGTTGCTAACTGAAAATTGTTGAAATTCGGACCGCCTTCTGAAATTGAAAATGCTGCTCCTTGAGTTACGCTGGTGCGCTGCGGTGAAGTACGACAGATAGCCGAAGGAGCAATGTACCAAATTCCTGGAGATGACACAAATAAAAGTTTAGTTTCGAAAGTATACTTTAGTGATATGAACTAACTTAGTATTGCCCTTTTAAAGTGAAGCTTTCCTGGATTCTTCCCCCAATTTTGGCGTCCGTTTCAAACCTCTGTCTTCTTGCTGGGAGCGCACTCCATGCTAACCACATATCCTACACCTCTGATGCATATCTAGTCAGCTCTGGTCTACTGTGGCGTTTGACTAAAGGTTGGGCGCTACATACGTCTTATTTCACTCACGTGATATAAGACGCCTGTGCATAGTAGAAAGCGATTTAAACGAGCGGAGCTCGTCAGCACGGGGTCTTTCGGCAGTATAGCAAGAGCAGATGCGTTTCGCATATACCTGGAAAAGGTACTTTCAACTACTAACCAATCAGAAAGAGGGAATTGACGTATACCATCAAACTTATATAAAAGAGACTGCAGAAGACACTGTCTCAGTTGTGAATGGCGCCCCCTTAGAAGATCCAGACAGCTGCGGAACAAGAAGAAAAGTAATGTGTAAATAAAGAGACCTGCGCATTTTGCATACCATGTGTTGTGCTTCAATGCACCGTTGTCTAAAATGGAGAAGGCTTCGCTTACATGGGCAGACATCAGGGATGTGTTCTGCCTGACTATTTAAATGTCCCTTTAATATTGTGAACGTAACATGTATGTCGCAACGCTGAGGAATGGAAAAGGCGCTGGCAAGGAAAAGCGGGAAAAAGAAATGAAACAGAAGAAAAGGCAAGAACTATCTCCGGACGGATCTCTTCAGAAAGACCGGTTTCTTCGGGGCGGGAGGACATTACCGGATCTTTGTTTAAATGACTCGAGTGACCGTTAAAGCCTCGCACGTCGCCGACTAATTTCGGGTCCTTTATCAAATGCTACTTTCAACGTCAAGTTTCGAAACTACGACTGCCCGTAGTACTGCATTTCCGCACTTTCTCGTTGGTATTCTCTACGGACGCGAGCGCGTGAGAAATCTGCGTGATCAGAAATTTGAAAGGAAAAAAAAAAAAAAAAGAGTGGCGAGGAAAAATTTTAAAAGCAACGTATTGGCACATATGAGCAAAACTGCTGCATGCGTGAAGCGCTACTTAGTCCCATGAGCTTGCTAAGAACACTATTGCGAAGGTGTCCCCCAGTGGGCGCAATTCTGAATAGCTCAAAACGCTGTAGTACACCCTCCTCGTGGTATTTGAAGGAGCATGCATACTGCACAGTTCGCCCAGAATTCTCGAACCTGCAAAGTTAAGTTACAGGCAAGGGAAACAACGGAAACCGCAGCCAATAAACTACAACAGCAAACGCGGCCACTTTCGCGCCACGCGACACATCCAGGTGGGTGCCGGCGCGTGGCACCGCCGCCCGCACGGCTGCTGGCGCCGGGTTCGCGACGGCAGCGCCCTGGTGCCGACCCAGCGGCGTGTGCCTCGGTGCCAGCGACCCCCGAAGGTCGGCCTGCGACTCACCGTCCGGATCCATTGAGACGAAACAGCTGTTCGGTGCTGTCGGCCACGGGAACGCGAGACGTGCCGCGAGCGCTTTCGCCGTGCGCCGACGGAGGGCGCGGCGGGCGGCAAGGCGCCGGCCACCTGCCTGGCTGCGCCGCCGGGGGTTGCTCGCTGCTGCCGCGGCGGAGGGAGGGAGGGGCATCTCGCGGCGGCGGCGGCGACGACGTCCGCCGCTCTCAGTAGTGGCGAGCAGCACAGCAGCAGCCATCGGCCGGCGAACCCTCCCAGCATGGCGGCTGCGGCGGCGGCGTCGCGGCCCAGCCAGCGGCGGCAGCAGGGCGCCGGATGCGGGAATACGATGTGCCTGAAGGGCCGGCGAAGGTCGTCGTCGCCTGTGCTCGTCGTCGTGGTAGTGCGCGTGTGAGTGCCTTGGATTACGCTGCCCGCGCCGACCGTGCCCGTGCGGTTCTGCGCGCGCTGATCGGCGCCTCTGTATGGTTCGGGTGAGTGGCTCCCTTCTTCGCATCGGCTTGCCCCGTACACGCACGTCAGGTGCTCGCCGCCGGCAGCCCCCCTTCGTAGGAAGGCTGCAGCCACGGCGGCGGCCGTTGACGTATACGCAGCCCGAGCTGCGTCACCTGCCTGCCTTCTCTCGCAGTCACGGGGGGGCAACGATCTCACGCGCGAACGACGACGCCTGCCTCGCGAGCTCTGGCCAGTGCGTTGCGAATCGCACCGAACTGTCAGGATCGGGCGGCTGACATTTCCCACTGAACCGTATCGCGCTGCTTGCCGCTTCGCTCGTCCAGTCCCCCGCGCGTCCGATGCCCGATGGAGGAGAACCGACGGCTTCCTTTCTTTGCTTTTTTTTTTCGCGCACCCCCCTGCGAGCTGCATTCCTCGCTACCGGCCGCACGTGTGATCACGAGCTTTACCCATGGCGGGAGATGACGTGCGCGCACTGCCTCAGCTATTTATTCGCGGACTCTGGACAACGATGCACACTTGTTACATCGCCACTTCAACGGTGGCGCGACGCCGGCCTTCAGCAGCGTCGAATTTCTCTAGCCGTCGCGCAACGTAAATTTGAAGCTAACCTAGCTCGCGGATGTGAATCCGCGCGGTTCTCTCTCGCTTGGATCGCGCAGCAGATACTCACGGAACGTCACACAAGCTCGTTTGTTGCTCGTTCGCCGTCCTCGATGACAGGACCACAGCGGATGTCGATAGCTGCATTGTGATGCCCAACGAGTGACGGATTTCCTGGGTTAGAACGCACCTGTAGCTGACTTCGTAATGGAGTCGGTGTATGCGAAACTGCCGGGAAGTGCCTAGCACTTGTGTGTAAACGTCCTGATGTGGAACATGAGACAGTAATACCCACTTTGTAGTATAAGAGAGTTGTTACAGTGACTGTTCTCACTTCTGCACGGTGTCAGAAGGTCTGCTCGAATGCGCCCGCAACACATGGCTCATTTCTTCTGCTTCGACGCAAGGTTCACAGCCAACTATGCCGAGGAGCAGCTGTACTTCAGGCACCACACCTAGTGCGTTCACTAATATCAAAGGACGCTGCATGAGATCCCTCCGCATCTTTAAAACTTAGTGAGGCAAGTTAAATACAAGCACTCAGTGAGGAGACTTTCGTGAACTCGAGGAATGATCCCGTCGGCCCATCAGCTTCGTGACGCAAGGCCTTTCTGCAGTACGATTCGATTTGGCAGCACAACGGAAGCCGCCTTCGTCAGCCGGTCTTCTCGGCAAGTGTCGTGGTTTCACGTCCGCAGTGATGGAAGGTGGGTCGCCCGACTAGACATCGCCGTAGCAGAGGTTTATCCCCACGTTGTGGTTCTTGCTGCGTTAGTGGATGCAACTTCTTTGATACCACGGAAGAAGAGCGGGTATTCCCGCCCAAGATTGGTCGCGTACGGAGAGGTGTCTCCCAACTGCGGCCGTCGGCATTTAGCCGGCGGATGCGTATCGGCGTATTCCGAGAGGGGTGCGTATCGACGCCCCGACCAACGAACTCTCCCGATATGTCGTGCTTCCTTCCGCCCGATTGCGCAATCCCTTCATACTGGAAACTTACTCGTCTTGGCCCTCCCTTTTGCTACGGCATCTCGCACAAACACAGTACAGTTGTATTCGCGGACTTGTGGCCTAGTGTTTCCTGCTTGCTGGCGCTTGGGCACAGCAGCCTATAGCCGCACTGGCCGCTGCAACATCAGTTTCGTTTAGCGCTGATGTTTATGTGCTCGCTCGTTTGACGTGTCGTTGTTTACGCTTATTCCACTTCACCGGGTGAACGGCCTGTCAGCTTTCTTTCTTTTTCTTTTTTTTTTGCATTTGTCAGCACAGTGGAAACAACGCACCGGCGTCACAGGATCTACTAACATTACCCATTAAATTGGAGTGCAGATACCATGGGCTAACAACAGGCGTGATTTGAGAGTGCCTTGTTCTGATAGGCTTGCCGTGTCATGAATTCGCCAACTGGAATGTAACCGCAGTGGCTACCAGGGGGCAGACACGATTCTGTCAGTCGCAGCTGCGGTGTGTTAGCTTTCGTGGCGGGCAGAGTCACTGCGCTCTGCCAGCGCATAGAACAGTCCATCGCATTTGCACTGTATTTTCCTGCCTCCTTTCGCAGCACCCGTCAGTCAACTTGGCCTAGCCGTCTTATGTGAGCATCGATATAGCCGAGCTGTTCCTGTAATTTACTTTCCACCGACGATCGTGTTAAGACAAGTCTCTGTCCCTACTTTCTTCCCTTTCCGCTTAGTTCAGTTGCGCTAGTGCACGGCATGGTATTTAATACATGGCACGGGGTTTTCCATTTCAGGGATTACTTTCAGCTAATAATAATACTTTATTTCGCGTCCCATTACTCCGTAATAAGTATGAACCGACTAACCCAGCAACAAGTAGTGATAATAAGCAACATCATCATTACGGAGTCCGGCCCGGCTTTCCTTGTCAGATAGATGCCCTGGCATTAACCATTGTACTATATTCTTTTTCTTTGTGCTAAAGCGCTTGCGATACGTGAGTCGTTTCGGAAGCCGAAAACAGCGCGTTTTGTTGCTGCCGCTGAATGAACTGCGTTCGCGTTTTTATTTGAGGTCTGTTCTAACGGTTGGTAAACAAAAGTAACGTACAGATCTTAAGTTTCGTGCTGGCTGGAGTAATGCAGGATGCGGTTTATCGAGTTAAGAGCATCGGCATCTTCGTCTGATATGTGAATGGAGCCGAAATTCCAGTATGTACCCGCGCGCAATCTATGCCAGAGATGAAGAAGTACTCTGCGTGTTCGCTTTCAGCCGTTTTTATGGATTATGTGAGCAGACTACACTTTGAGGAAGAACTGTACGCATGCACCCCCGAAATCCAAGTTTAGTATGGTGTTTCGGAAGCAACAAATGACGTTGCTGCTGAATAGGGATAGGTAAGGAAACCCAAATCGCGAAATAGTATAAACAGATACGAATAGGTTTCGAAAAACGAAGTGTGGACATCGTACACGTCTGGTGTCCAGCGAGGGCAGAAAGTCCACGCGTTGAGCGTGTATAGTGACAATGTAATGAATGATGTTTTGATGATTTAACTGATCCTGTAATGTGCGCTTGGCAGTGATTAGTGTGCCATCAAAATGCGACCGCCGTGTTCCGGAAACGAACCCGCGACCTCGTACTCGGCAGCAGAGCAGAGTGCCCTATCAGCTGTGTCACTTCGGCGGGTGACTTACTGGCTTGCAGATTAGTAATCACCTGTTATGTGTATCTCTTTGCCGGGCTGCCACCAAGTGATTTCGGGACTCGGTGTGCTTACAGAACACACCGAAATGCCAAGCAAGCAGGCGGGACGCTTCGTCCATCCCTTGAATCGATCACGAGGGTTGCAATGTGGGCTTGTTGGGAACGCATCTTGAATAGGTTTACGGTAGCGCGATTAAAAGAAAGGACAAAAGAAGACACACAGGAACACCACGTCGCCGTGTGTGTCCCTGTGTGTGTTCTTTTGTCCTGTCTTTTAATCGCGCTACCGTAAACCTATCCTTGAATCGAGGCACGAATGGCGATACTCGCGAAATCGTTACCTGTAGCGTCAGTGACGCTTTAGAGGTAGGGGCACCGTGTTATGGGCAGTCCCAAGGGCGCATGGTTGCGTACGCACACACCATGTCGAAACGCCGCACGCTTGCATAGCACGCCGCTGAGAAGCAAGCGATCGGCGACGAGCAAGTGCTTTTGCGAGAATACATACGGAAAAGGCACGGTCATATGTGACCGCATGGAAAAAGGGGCGTGCCCCTTGTGGTCGTTTCTGGAGAAGCGAGTCTGTTATTTTCTTTGTTGCTATTTATTCGGAGCGCCTTTCTCGGGACGTCATTGTACCTAGTCGTGAGGGATGCCAGTTTCATTCGTGTGCCAGGCGCCTCTGTCTGCCCTGCTATAAAGAGGGAGAAAAAATGTTGGCTTTTCGTTGGAGCAAAAGAAGCTAGACATCATCGGCGGAGTCCCTAGCTTCGCGGGTCTGCTTCTTTGGACGCCGCGTTAAGAGCGTAGAACAATGCCTTTATGTCAACTTTTTGTCTGCCACCGACATCAGATGATGTTAACGCACCCAGTGAGCGTGTAACATTAAAGGCGCACTCAAGAGCTACACTAAATCTGTTCGAATTGGTGACATATTTTCACTAGACTCTATGCGGATCTATTTGTCAGTAGAAAATGTTATTTACTAGCGGACGAAATGAAAGGAAGGGTTTCGAATTTCGCGTTCAATTGTAGCGTAACGCGGCTTCGTCAATATGTCGTCTCAGGTTGCATTTTCGCGTGTTAGGGCCGCTTTGGGCGCAGACAAAAGTTATCAGAACGTGCTAGGTTGAGTACTCCTTGGTTCCTTGCAAAATGAATAGTAATCCTCGTTCATCGGTAAATTGCTAACTATACACAGGGTGTTTCAGCGAACACTTTCAAAAATTATTAAAGGTTGCCTGTGGCAGATAGCACAATTCTAGTTCATGAGCTGGTCTATTCGAAGAGGCGGACATTACTTGCACAAGAAATTGAAATGCTTAATCGAATAATTATCCAAAAATCACCAATTAAATTTTTAACTAATGACCTGATGGCCCATATTGCAATTTACAAATTGTAGCCGTGGAGTTCGCAAGGCGGATCCACTTGGAACGAATTCTCGGGATGACACCAGTTTAGAGATATTAATTCCCGAACTTTGCGGAGAAATGCATTGGCGTTCCAGTTAGTTTCTTAACAAAACGTCGCTTGTAAGTAAATTTGAGCATCAAATGGCCCATTGAGCGAAAAAGCCGGCGTCTGTCGTCTCGACAAGCGAGAAACGGCAACGAAATTCCCATTGGCTGCGACGCCACGTCATGAGCGTGCCTCGACGGAGCAGAGAGGGCGAAAGGGAACGCCTCTTCTACATTAGCGCGCCAGGTGTTGCGTGGGGGGAGAGGGCATCGCCGCGACGCCGCGTCACCCTCGTTCTCGGAAGCCTGTGTTATCCGCGCGTTCCTTGTCCGCACAAGCTCTCGCCTGCGGTCTAAATGCGCCTCGGTAATTGCTATAAGTAAATTAATGTGTAAAAAAGTCAGTAGCTTCGAACGGAAAAACGTTGGCGGTAGTGATTTTCCAACCTACGACCCCACGCTCAGAAGCCGAGTGTCTTACCCACTGGGCTAAACGACGAAAGCGGTGACGTCAAAATGACCGCGGCTTCACAAGTATATAGGAGGTGTTGGGCTTACTCGGGAGATTCTATGGCAGTCGGGGAAGGTAGCATGACGTCACGGATCAAAGTGCACCGGCCTTGTGCTATCTAGGAGGAGTTGTCCAAGCCTCTCGACGCGCTCGCTTGCCCGCGAGGAGTTCATAACTCGAAGGACCGTTCAGCTGCGTTCAGTTGGGCATTAATGCTTTCGCATTCACAACTCGTAAGATGTGCTTATGTGTCCTCTGATTTAAAAATAAAATATGTATTTCTGTTTTCGCCGTGCGAATTTATTCTCTCATTGTTTATCTCCACCACTTTATCGATTCCTTGCTCGCGTTGTCCTGATTTTAAAACTTCCATCGATGGTCTGGCGTCCATGACATGCATTTGCCTTAAGCCTGTTCTGCAGAATGTGCATCTGTATACCTTTGGGGTTGTTTTTCTGGAAGGCAGCGTATATATGAAACATCATGTTTTTCGAACAAATAAACAATAAAGTCTGACCAGGCGATAAAACACAGATACAAGTTATTTTGCGCCACGTTATGGCCACAAGCGCCTTCTTTGAGGAGTGTATAGATGTAACAAATCCGGTTTATGCAGCTGTCTAGTCTTGTTCAGTCGCCGTTTCAAAAGTCGGCTCCCTATCGTAGCTTGAATGAGTCAGCTAAGTTGAATAGATCATCTGCTTGATTAAGCGCTCCGCGAATCAGTCATTTGACAGATAATTGAATTGTATTGAGAAACGACTGACGACAGCGGAATGAAACTATCTATCTTCCATGACTGCACGCGAGCTTCGGTAGCAAGACAGGTTTTTCTTTTTCGTAACAAAGTATCGTGTAAGGGCTGCACTTGTCTCTACTGTTCGACTTGACACTGACGACCCTTATTAGCAGCCACGTATGTGTCAGTAGAGATGCGCTTTGACGTTGGACCTGTTACACAAAGGGGACTGTGAGAGCGATAATAATCGCAGTATCGTGAACTGTGCAGTTAAAGTCTCTCCTTTACGATAAAGGCATGGTTATCATCGTTAATCGATCTAGCAAATTCAATCGCTTGATGTTCTATATATAACCGCCTTCACGACGAAAAGAAAATGAGCATAGCGAATGTCTGATTTTGAGGCCTGAACGGGTTCGGAAATCGGCAACAGTGATGCAGGTTTAGGGTCATTGTCTCCGTCCTGCAACGTGAGCGCGCACTCGTGCTAGCAGGAAAAGATTCAAAGACAAACGCAGGCAAAAAGCTGGAACGGAGTACAGAATCTGCGTTGACTCCATCGCAGTTAAGCAGAAGAGTAGTCAGAGTACTAATTAAAGTGAAGGCCAACTGGCAACGAAATCTCACTTGAGTGCTGTTTGTTAAAAACGTGTACTAGATGGTAACTGTACCAAAGCCGGAAGACTATCAACCACACAGAGCTTTAATTAACAACCTTTAGACTGCTCCGTAGCAGACGACGGGCACCCTATGCCACACAGCTACACGATGAGGCGTCAATTCCAAAAGTCGCTCACTGATATCAGTAATGACGTCAATCCCAGAATCGGACATGGCACCCAGCGTGCTGTCTCAGTGACATTTTCCTTGCCTTTAAAATATGCGAAAACGTCTTGGAAGTGCAGCTGCACGCAGAAGTCACTACGCATGTGAAGAAGTGAGCTCTGCTCCTCGGTTCGGCTGAGAACGAGTCCGGGTTCTGCGTCACTGCCAGCTAGCTGTTATGGCGTCGCTTTTTCTATAGTTTCGGTATCGAAAAATATCACTTTTTGGGAGTTGTTCATATCGCACCCGCTCGCATTTCGCATGAAAAATTGTGCACTGAGCCTTTCCTTTAGCTGCGCTATCACTGTAAATACTTTTGCGCAAAGCAGGATGTCGCTGCAGTCGGTTTTCCAGTGCGCTAACGTTTGTGCACAATATTAGGTTAGTCTCGCCCGCTGTTCGAACTGCTTCACGCGGATTGACCAACACTACCTGGATGATACTAAAAGCTAGTTGTGCAACAAAGAAAGTTACGGATAGCAGTAGGCAAGCAAAACCGAGTAAACGACATTTTCGATCAGCATCTTTCTTTATCCGATTTTACTATTTCGAGCACTTTATAGCGGGACATATACGAGGCAACTCGAGAAAGCATAGTTTTGTATGGTCGCAGGTGCACAAGAACTCATTACCATTCAGAAAGCTTTAGTGTCAGCACCTTATTCTTTTTCTTTTTTTGCCCCGTCAGATGGCAGTACATTACTTTTTATCTAAGTTCATCTTGAAATAAGTACGTTTATTCCGCGACTTGGGTATGTGAACTTCAATTTCTCCTTATACTTTATAGTAACATATAAATAGCCAGAATTGCCCTAGTAAAATTCTTGTTCCAAACCTGTTCTACTTGAACAAATATAATAGTCGGAGCTAACGTTGCGCGCAGGCTAACCAAATGAGGCGCGAATTACGTTTTGCCTCTTCTGTGACGTGGGTCCAGCCACCAGTGCCACGATAGAACGAGTCAAATGACGTCATCGTTGGTATTTTTTATTAGACAAAGTCGTCAGGTTGCGGCCCAAAACACAAACATTTTCGCGAGCAGTCTCCAAGTGATGTTGATGAGTTGCCCTGAATTTTGTCTTTTTTATGTTTAGTTGTTCTAGACGTCTTCCTTATTATTATTTCAAACTATAGCTTTCAATTACCTGCTGTGATAACGACTCAACCAGCTTGGAACGTGATTATCTAAAACAGCCCCTGACTACCTAAAATGCAACAGATCCGAAGATTGTGCTCAGCCTGGAAAAGGAGCCTATTGATTCACTTAGATTGTTCACTAATAAGCTCATCCATGTATCTGTAGAAGTCGCGACAAATGGAGGCGCATATGTCAACCTCGGGATAAAATGGTGGCGAGGCATTCAACATAGCCACAATCCCTCGCGGAACTTTACTAAGGCAATTTACAGGCTATTTACGTTACTACTAAAATGTCTGTAAGGCTACAAAAAGCAAGGTTGTCGCTAAGATGACTAAAATATTGCTAAATTTAGGGGCCTTAACGCTAAGCTACAAACACTGCAAAACGTTTCCCAGCCACTCTTTCTGCAGATTGCGCAAGAAAAGGGGAGTGCATTTTTATGAGCTTGGTACATGCTGAGTGCTGTTTGTACCTCAATAGAAAAATAAAAATTATATATATATATATATATATATATATATATATATATATATATATATATATATATGCAGAAACCGAAGTCCAGGTACCCGATTCAGGTATTAAGCGTTCTTATTTCAACATTGACTTTTCGGAAACTTGTAGACGTTCTCGGGATGCTTAATTAAAGCTTCTCAAAGATTATAAACTCCTGTGCACCCTCAACGACCGTGCAGAGTCCGTCGAAAGTTCCCCTCGCAACATTTTGTAAGGGATACTCGTCACGTATTTAGGTTGGCCCCACAGACCCATCTTCTTTTCTAAAGTCTCGAACGAAAACGTGCCTCGCAGGAGGCCGACTTTACTGTCACTCGTGAGCCGTTGTGTAATCAACAGGAGGGTCTCATAGTTTGCTCTCGCTTCGGCATGAAACACTCATGTCCGCACCCGGAGTTGTGATTCTCTTGTTTTAGTTCGCATCCCGTACGCGTCAATGGCACAGAAAGCGACGAACGCGTTTTTACAGTAAGTGAAGTCGACAGGTCTTGGCGACCGTGTGTAGACTTGGTGCGAACCTTCAAATGTGCGTGCAACTGTGCTCTCTCTATCTCCTTTCTCTCCCTTTTCATCCCTATACCCCTTCCCCCCAGTGCAGGGTAGCAAACCGGACGTGCGTCTGGTTAACCTCCCCGCCTTCCCATTCTTCTATTTATCTCTCTCTTTCTCACCAATTCTGTCCCGCTGTCTGCACATTGATCAGCTGCAGTGCGGCGTGGTGACAGCGGCTGCATGGCTTCATTTGCCGCGGTGGTCGATTTCGTTGTCGTTCACGACCGACCGACACGGAAGCCGGTACCGCTAGGCACCGCCAAGCAGACAGTGCGCTGCCATAGAGAAATAGAGAAAAAGGCTGGAGTGGTGTTAGCGTGCAGCTGTGTGCTTAAAATGCTGTACTTTTGAGTTTCACGAGAAAATGGAAATTTAGCATTCACCCGAATAGTAGCGCGAGAAAGAGCGGTAGATTTGTTGTAAGGGAAAGGGGGAGCATAGAGGTCGGTCTGAGCTACCGTGTTTTAGCCAGCTACTCAGCGTTGGGGCAAAGGGGAAGGGAAACAAAAGGCGAGGCAGAAAGCGAAGATAGTGATAAGGGGAGAAAAGTAGATGCGCATGTGTACGAAAAAAGAAAGGGAAAAAAAAAAACTGGGAACATTTATTATGACGTCGCATATCCAGTTAACGTTTTCTGAAAGAAAAAAAAAAAAAAACAATGTGACCTTCGCTCCCTGGCACGCTGAATATTTTGGCTATGGAGCCTTTCAGAGAGTGGCTGGTTCTCGATGCGTGCCAAAGATGTAGTCGTTGATTGTCACCAACACCGGCTCAACGGCACGAGTGAACGTTGTCTCTGTGCGTTATGCTTGGATCACTGGCATAGCGCGTGGGGATGAGGAATTCGGAGGCGCCATAAGGCACGACGAAAGAAAGGATGAGACGGCGCGCCACAGAAACCGCAGTGCACAACAGCGTCGTTCAAGCGGCGTCCCGCGATAAGACGGTGCGTAGCTGCAAGGGGTCCAGACAGGAGAATAGCTTGACATTCGATAAAACGGAGTGAGGTGGAGGTCTCTCGCATCTGACCTCCATCAGTTTGGATGGATCCGGTGTCGGACGTCAAGCAACTGCTGTAGGTGAATGAACGACAAGGATATGAACCGCGCGAGTCGCTTCAGCATTATAGAGAAAAAAAAATAGATAGAAAAACAAACAAAAAGCGGTAGTTTTACGTTTAGTTGCACGGTGGCTTGACAAGGCAAGTTTAGTTTGAAAGGCGCGGAGGTTGGCTCTGCGGAATGTGTCGTGTTTGTGTAATCCGAGCTGTTGCAACTTGCAACGACACATTCCAAAGGATAGCGTAAATAGCCACACGGGTGGCAGAAAGACACGGCACATATGTGCGCTCCCTTCTGTGTGTTTGTTCGCGCCGTTTCTTGCAACATGTTGTACCACCAAGGCCGCGAATCTACCTTTCGCAATAACTAACTAGGAGAGAACACACCTATAGGTTAACGAGCTGCCCCTTGCCGTCGTCCTAAATTCGTACGTGTTTACGTTTGGCTGATTAGTTCTTCGTAGGGCCGCGGGTAAGAAAAAAAAAGAAAAAGAAACGTAAGAACAGGGAAAACGTAAGAGCCGGGAAGTAAACAAATTGACGGAGGCAGTGCAATTTAAACTTGAATATGATTCACTTCGTAAAAGTTTTTGCCCTTCGGGGCCTAGAGAAATCTCGTATTTATTAAAGGGACTGACAACCGATTTTTATGGACCCATTTTTTTATAGCGCGAACGAAAAGCTCACCTTCGGTAGTGTTTACACCCTGCAGCAGTTTCTTCCAAAAGCGCGTGGATATTTTGTAAGCAGAATTTTTCGATCTGAGCAGCCTCTAAAAAAACAAGAATCCATCCTCCAGCAACGCTGAGATGTGATAGCGATGCCGATAGCTCGCCTCGCAAATTGTGAAAGCTGTCCATTGTTCTGCTTTCTCTGGAGGGAGTGCAACTGTGGTTAGCCACCTATATTGTCACCTTTCCAACCACATTTAAAGGTAAATAGACTGGTACAATAGGTATGCGTTATTGTACAGACCTTTCTTATAGTTCTAGCGCGTTTTTTCCTGAGTACACGCCTACGTCATGGCTGGCTGGCCTCCGGCGTCGTTATTCTGTCGATAGACGAGCCAAGCCAACTAATCGAAAACGAAGGCGAAGGCAGCTCCACTTTTCTGCTCACTACAAACGAAGGCTTACCTGCACATTCTAAGTTAGAACAAAACTTATAATAGAAAAAATGTTACTGCATTTCAATATTAATAAAAAAGACCTGGAACCGCGTACACTAATAGAATGTCACGTGGTAGACCCCATAAGTACGTTCATGTTTTTGCCGCGTGGGGCGCCAAAGGTCATTTTTCGTGACCTTTAGTGAAGATTTAAAAATATAAATCTACGTTTAATGAGAAAAATAGGGCCCGTTCTAGCCAATACGATAGACGATCTTTCCATCAGTGGGGTTATCTGAAATCATGTTCTGAGTGGCTGTTTGTCACTTTAAGGGCGTTATCTCCGTTATCATTAGTGACGGTCACGCTTTCTGCTTTCTTTTTTTTTTTTTCCAGTTCGAGTTACATTATGGTTTTGGGCATTTGTAATTGTTGAGGCCGCTACGTGCAAGCGCATATAAGACCGTCTTTGCCCGGCCCGGCCGTTATAAATACATTACATTAGATGTGTGTCTACCCGCTCTTGCGTTCCTTACTAGGTTTTTGTCCTTCTCAAGTGCGTTCCAGTCTCTACTCCGTTTCGCTATGATACTGCTATTGAGTGGAAGCTACATAGCCGGCGTGAACAAATAAAAGGCGCGATCGCTGCGAACATGCGCGTCCTTTACCGACCGCGGGATAGTTCAGGTGCCCGCCTTGAGCGAGACACGCGGCAGGGGATCGACCCCTCCACCACCTCGAAGGTGCGCGCACACTCACTCACTCGCTCTTAGCGCCCACTTTCCCCCACCCTCTTACACTCTGCGCTTCTCTCCTCCCTTCCCCTCAGGGCGTCGTCAATTCCGACTGCAATCTCGAGCGCCACAGCGCGCCTTGTACAAGCCTCCGCTAAAGTACCAGATTATTGCGGAACGTCGCATAGAATGAATTGTTATAGGGACGAGTCACCAACCGACGAGCGTATTCAGAACGCGATTCAAACCGAACAGCTCCGAAGGCCCTGCGCGTGGCTCAAGTATACGCTTGGGCCCCCATGTCATAAACGTGGCCCGAAAGTGCGCGCATCCCTCGGAACAGGGCCACCACAGCGGCCAGCCCGTTCGGCGAACGAAGCACGTGCAGCAGCCGTGCGTGCATGCGCGCAGTCAAGAGGGCGTGGAGGCCGCAGCTGGCGCTCACCGCGGGCACAGTACACACACACACACACACACACCGCCGAGGATGGCATGGCCGCCCGCATATCTGGCCGGTGGAGGAAGAAGAGTCACCGTCGCGGTGCCCCCGCGCGCTTTCCGCGATGCCGCCTCCGACAAACAACAATGGGTCGTAAGGAGAAGAAGCCGGCTAGCTGCAGCGCGGGGGGCGTCGGGGTCGTGCCCTCGCTGGCCGCCTTGGCAAGAAGCAGCTCGAGGATCCGGGCGGCCGGCAGGCCGGTTGAGGGACCGAGCCGGCCAACGGTAGCAACTTGCGACACGCCGCGGCGCGCGCGGGGATTGGCGTCACCGTTAGTGCCACCGCCGCCATTATTCGGGCGCCCATCGCTTCGCGGGTACCACCACTGTTGTGTTCGCGAATGGGGTTCCCGAAGCGCGAGGCGCCGCGTTCCCGAAATCGCCGTACCGAAGCACTGCGACGGAGCTCTTGGAAAGCGCGCGTTCTTTTCGCGAACCTCTGTTACCCGACGCCCAGTGGTCGAACGCGAACGGCTCAGGGCAGCAGCGCTGGTTTTCTACCGTAAAGGATGGCGATTTGGGGAAGGAAGGGGGTTTCGTTGGAATTCGTGCTTGTCGCCTGCGGAGAGTCCTCCATAGCTGTTTGCTGAGAGCGCGGACATAGAGAGAGAGAGAGAGAGAGAGAGGAGCGGGTGGGTGAAGGTGTCGACACCCACTGCCGCGGACACCGCAACTGCCCTCCTCCCTCAAAATGGACACCTGAACAAATACTGCGCGCCAGCACGGTATATCCGTCAGCGCACGGAGTTCCCCGGGGGGGGCTCCACTTCCTGACGACTGACCGCGCCCAATGCGGTTTAGTTTTCGCGATATGACGAGAACCGCGGCATTTGAACTCGCAGTGATAATCTCCATTAATATCTATCAGTGCGGGCGTGTCCAAAGGCGCGTGTTTATACATCCATGGGTCGAGACGAGAAGCAAAGAGCGAGGAAGCGTACATATTGTATATTCTTACGCAGAGGCTTCCAATATACGGTACGGTGTCACTGACACCTCGTGTGTTGTGGATTACGCGGAAGACACTTCATCGCGAGGACAGAGACGCAGAAACTGCACGTGTAGCGGAGAACGAGAGAGGCCAGCTTATGCTCGCGCGGCGGAACGCGATTAGTTCTCACCCTTCTTCTTTTCCGCCTTTTCTTTCTTAATCGCAGCGTGCGTGCCACTCGCGCCAGAATTCTTGCTCGCTCCACCAGAAAGGAGACGGAGCTCTCACGCGGGCCTCGGCATCCGCTCTAGCGCAGGCTCCATTGTGGGCTGCCCAGTCCTGAGCGATGCACGGGACGGGCTTCGAGGAGCTCACCCGTGCGTCCTGCGGCCGATATGCGCATTCGACCACGCCTGCTGCAATTCGCGGAAGGTGGTGCACGCGCACCTTGCCACAAGCTGCGCGAGAGGAGGGAAGTCCCTTGGCTTCCGTCGCGCGGTTTTCCGTCACACAGTGACCCGTTCGCAACGTCAGCTTCGCGCGCTGACTTCCCTGTTCGTCTTGTATTGTGCCACATCGGACCGCCTCCGGTGTTGTCATCCTTTTGTTTCTCAACGCCGAACTGCTTTCGCTCGCGTTTGAAGGCCGGGCATTTGGAACGATGGAGGCTGTACGTCAGCGCCCCTCAAGAAAGAGCGCGCACGCACACACACACACACACACACACACACACACACACACACACACACACACACACACACACACACACACACACACACACACACACACACACACACACACACACACACACACACACACACACACACACACACACACACACACACACACACACACACACACACACACATATATATATATATATATATATATATATATATATACTTATCCGGCATATTTACTTCGACATATCCGGCTTTACTTCGACACCTATAGCTTCGTACGTTGTATCCGGTAAATCTCTTCAAACATTAAGAGCTCCATCGAATCTTGCACGCTGCAAACGTGCCACATAACATATGCCCCTGAGCTAACCGTTGGTTTCTGTTGGCGGATCTAATATAGGTGACGTGCATGGGAGGATCGCGGTGTGGGTATATGTTAACACAGAAAGAAAAAGCTCTACAAATGAGATGCTGTTTCAGGGGCAAATACACACACAAAGAAACCGTAAAAGGTCGAAACGCGTCCTAAGGCATCACGAAACGGTTTATGCCCATAAACAGCGATCGATCAAGTTTATTGCAAAAATAACTCTCGATAGGGATAATTCAATTGATTGGTCTAAGCGTAGTAAAACGTTACTGAGCCTCATTATTAAGCAACGGAAATTGCCTCGAGTCGGCTCGGTGTTGCACCAACTCCGGGATTGGCCCGTGCACATTGAATAGTCACTGTTCTTTTGAGCTCGGAGCTGTTTATCTGACAGCTGCGGGTGGCGGCATCGCATCGTTGTGTTCAGGTAGCGTTAAGTGTATGCATCGCGCTTTGATTTCGCGGGTGTAGAATGCGCGGGCGTGGCAGCGGAAGTAAAGGGTTCTAACCCTTTTAAGTGCCGTGGTGGAGGTTTACACGGTTACAACTGGTTTTTTTTTTTTTTTTTTTTGCAATTAGTGCCGATGACGAGTCTGTCTCGTCCACGAGGTTTGGGTGCTCTCTCTAAGTGCCAGTAACGGGTTGGGCTGGTCCAATTCATTTTGACGTTCTGGCGAGATCCCTATTTAGCCGCTAGGGGGTCTACCAACTCCTTTCGTCTACGCTATTGAAGCCATTTTTTTTTTTTTTTTTGTAGTCAACCTCCTTTATAGTAGCTAGGTCTACGCTCATCCGGTAGATATCTTAAAAATGGCGGCTGACAGTCGCGTGTTGCCGCTCCCGTCGCGAAAGCGCGGCTTTCATTTTATTGAGTCATCAAGCTCTCAAGATGATTTGCTTCTCCATGAAAGCATTGACAGTGATGACAGTGTTGTCTTTGCTATAGACACATCCAGTAACTCTGATGTCATCGACTACGACGAGAGTTTTGATACGGCGCGGCAGTGAACGAATTCAGGTAGACGGAACCTTCAGCCAGCGTCTCCTCATTTTACATTTGTGTATGTTCAGACACAAGTTGGGAATTTACTACCCCCTTGTCACATATGCCAAACGATTTATTCTACATTTCCGTGCAATTTACAAGATTTAAGGAGCTGGAATGGAAGAATGCAAGCAAGAAAGATTATAAGATTTACAAGAATGAGAAGGAAGGAATTTGAAGGGAAAATCTCTACGATAACACGAAGGGAAGTGCCTTGCTATTTGATGGTCGAGCTTAGTTGCCTAAGGACAGAAACATACCGGAGCAAACATTCGCAACTAGGTGTGAGGCATGTGTATGCTGCAACAAAAAACCGGTGACCACTCAGCACATCCTAATGGAATGCGAAGGGGTTCACCCAGTGACACCCGTAGGTAACGTACAGCTTCCAGAAGCGCTTGGATTTAAAGTGGACGGAAACATCATCCGGTCTGCAGTCTAGATGCTAAGCAAGAGATACTTAGAGTATTGGTGGTAAAAACAGCAGGAAAGAGATCGATACGACCGGATCCGTTACAAACATAGGTAGCTGTACAAGGTAGATACGTTTTGAGGAAGAGAAAAAAAAAAGATTAAAGAGATGTATACAAAAATACGACGATGAAAAACAAATATACCATACCTGAGTGACTCAAGCAGGCTAGGTGACTTTTTGTCACCGCCCCGTTTTAAAGGGGATGTCAATAAATCATCATCATCACCATCGATGTGGATCCCTTTTAGGGGTTTTATCTGCGCTAGTGAAAAAGCGTATAGTTACGATATACGAATAGTGAGTCGGCCGGCTAACTTCCAACTAAATTGATTGATAATGACGGACAACGACTGCCATCACTTGAAGAGAAACGAAGAGTGAAACTCTTCGTTTTAACTCATCAGATCACTGATGCTTTAGATAGATAGAAACAACTTTACTATTAATGAATGTGTTGAAGGCGGGTAGTGTGTGTGTGTGTGTGTGGGGGGGGGGGGGGGGGATATTTAGGACTGCTTACATCCCCAAATTACAATAAAATAGTTATTTGCACATTAAAGAATACAAATAACTTCCCTTATGCTGTCTTTGGTGTCATTGCCTGTTGGCTTCTTGTAATTGCGACTATATATATACCGAGGGGCCCGATTTTTATTAGTCAGGTCAAAAGAAGCCAACAAACAATGACACGAAGGACAGCATAGGGGAAACTTTTTGTAGTTCTTAATTAAATTCAAGAAATGATAAATAAATTAAAATAAAAGTGGATGAAGAAACAACTGGGCGCAGGTGGGATACGAACCCACCTGCGTTATGTATATGTATATAAACTAGAAAAATCAAAACACTAAAAGAAATGAAGGCGCAGCTTTGGCGCTTCGTAATTTATACGGTGTTTTGCGTTCCACGGCTGACTCGCAGAGTAAGGACGTCTGTGCACGTATAGGTATTTCGGATGCCACAACAGGCAGTGCTGTAGCGGACGAGGACGACGTGTTGTGCGCATTTGCAAATAACCTTCTTTCTTTTCTTTTTCTTTTAAATTCTGCGTCGATCTTTTCTTTTTCCTCATTCTTCCCGCACGCTAAAATATTTTATCTCTGGCGATTTCCGATATTCGTTAATTATCCATTTCTTGTCTGTTTCTCTGAACCACCCAGATTCACGGCCCATCTCCCCTCTGTGAGTATGTGACACAATCGTTCAGGGCAACAACAACGACAAAGTTGTTCCTATGCAAATTTAATTCATTTCCTCCTGACAACTTTACCAATTTTAGTATTAACATAGGTTTCCTAATACCATCCAAATCTTGGCCAATCCCCCGCAGTGGGTGTGCGCCATCAAAGAAAGCATGCCATACCATACGATACCATACGATACCATACGATACCATACGATGCCATATGATACCATACCATACCATACCATAGTTTCAGTTTTAATTCTAGTAAACATTCTTGAAACCGCCTGCCTAATTCTTGGCCAATCCCCGGTAATGGGTATGAGCCAGTATTTGGAGGCAAGACAAGACAAGGTGGCAGTTTTTTAGGCAGGTAACGCAAGTAACAAGTTCACAGCTGCAGGAGTCGCTGAAGTATACGGTATGGTATGATAAAACTTTATTACGGTCCCTCGGAACGCGCGTCAGCACGTAGCGGGCCGCTCCCACGTCGGTACAGAAAGGCCGAGCCTCTCTGCTGCAAGTCCGGTGATTTTTTTTAATGTTGTTTCGTTTATTTTTTTGGCAGGCGTTTAGACGTTGGCTGCGCGAAGGCCATCTGATGTGTCGCGCCGAAAAAAATGATTTATCTCTATACTCAGTTGCGACTGTGTTAAAAATCACGCAGGTATATTGCCGTATAAGCAAAGTATAGCCTGTCTGGAGCTAGCCAGACGGCTGTCCCTTGGCGCCGTAGCATGAAAAATAGCGTCAGCAAGATATCGAAAGAACGTGGGGCAGTCACAGGATCGATTAGCTTTAACCACGGGGCATCCTGTGGTATAGCGGGCGATTCGGCCGACGTCGAGTGTCGTTAGCGTTTTGCTCCACCGATTAGGGTCACGTTGATTTTTTTTGTCGTTAATAATTGACGATATCGTTAAACATTTGGGCACCGATGCAAGAGTCAATAGATTCAAACAACATGTTAAAAGACGGCGGTACTGCGAAGTGCAGAAAAAGAAATGAAAGGCGGAGAAATCGGCCTTCTGGCACGCGTACACGCTTATTTGGCTGAAAGACGTATAATTAATCCATTCTTTTTGCATTTATCATCTCTATTTGAACGTCGGTGTTGCTGTTTTCGTTGTATACCGAGTTTTATTTATGCTACTATTCGACTGGCTCTTGCGGCGCGTTATTTATTTTATTTTATTTTTTTGCATGCGGCCTGTCGACAGCAAGTGCTCGTAAAACATCTGGTTCATTCGGAGGCGGCGCTTCCGAGTTAACTTAAAGCGCTCGGAAACGCTCTGGCCTAGACGCACGCCTGTGTCTCCTGTATCGTGACTGACAGCTTCGTCTTCCGTCTGGCCTATGTTACGACGTCACTCGCCAACTCTGAATAATGGGAATTTTCGTGCCAGAACCACGGTCCGATTATGAGGCACGCGGTAGTGGGGGGGGGACTCCGGAATAATTTGGACCACCTGGGGTTCTTTAACGTGCACCTAAATATAATTAGTGTGAAAGAGAAGAAAAGAAAAATACGTGTCCGTTGGTAGGATGGAACCATGGTCTCCAAGCACTAGACAGCCCGCATGCTCTAGCCATTAGGCCACATTTCTTTATTTATTGGCATTGGGGCACAAGTCATTAGGCCAGAATGCAAAAAACGGTCGTGTAACTTTTCCTTGCGAACACACGCGATCGCCGAAAGGGTCGCTGTGCGATCTTGCTAACGCAAGGTGCAGCCGGACACAAAAGATCACCGGACACGGGACTTGCGAAAAAAGCTGATTTCCCGCGAAGCGTGGTCACGGCCTTGAATTCAAAATTTAAATACGTAGTATATTTTTGGAGACTTACGCAGTGATCAATTAAATTAGAAGTATCATGCCTTAACAGCGCACGAATTCGAATTTGTATTGGAAACACCGTGTCCTGAAACATTTGTGGCCGGCTGTACCTGTACTGTAATGTCACATTCGTATCCCCTTCAGTCGCGAATTATGGTTGATTGCGAGGAAATGCGTCACCGTTACCAAATTTAATTTTAAGAGGCTGCAGGCTACATTGAAAGAAAAATCGACGTGGCAGGATGATCCCTGTGCATTTTAAAATCTAGCGAGTCTTTGTAATTAAGCCAACCAAGTAAATTTTGATTTAGTGTGCATGTCGGGCATGTCGCATAAAGAAAGAAAAGAATCGAATCACCTGGTCGTGCAAGAAAGGAGAAACTATTCCTTCACCATTGCTTACGGAACGCCCCTCCCCCCCCCCCTCCCCCCACCTTGAACATCCTGCCACACATGCAATCCCGTCACGCCATCCCCTGCCCTGTGTATAGCTATACTCCGCACACTGAAGTCATACGGGGTCACACTGTGTATTACGTGTTGCATTACATGTTGCATTACATGTCGGACTACTCGTTTTAAACCCAAAAAGAGGCTGGCGCGCTGCGTCAGTATATAATTTCGTAGAGCACATAGAGGCCAGGCCCTTGCGTTCAAGGGCCCTGGTGAGGCTACTGGCACCAGCACATTTTGGTATATCAATCCTTTCGTAACATATATTTGATGTTCACAGCACACGTCACTAATCATCGTCATAATTTTAATACATATACTATAGTTAACGCACTTTACAGCTACTGTCCTTTAGGCCTCTAATACAGCCATATTACATCTACCCTTTGCAACTTGTTCCACTGAAAACACATGATCACCTGCTTGGTGTTCTTAGGCCATGCGTGTGGCCCTTACGCCAGAACCTCATACATCACCACCACCACCACCACACTGTTTAAGCAAGGGGTTTAACTTCGCAGCGTAATATCCGTGGTTCTTTTTCTTTGCCACTACTGGACAGGCAGACACTGGCAAAGAAGTCGCGTACACAACAAACGTGTCCACAGTGGCTGAAGGAGTTATAAACGTAACAACGGCGACCCTTCAGATAGCGGCTGCTGCTGCGGCGAGCGGCCGGGGGCGTCCCCCTCTGTCGTACATACATGTGTAGGCACAGCGCCTCGGCCGCATCCTGACGAAAGAGCTTCGTTCCGCGAACAGAGAGATACGGGCTTCGCTATTACGTCCCGCATTGTTTCAACGCGGCTCAGACCTTTGGTACATTGCGAAAGGGCGACATGCTTTGGAGGCCGCGCCGCGGGCTCGCGCGCTCCGTCGTATCGCGCATCTGTATCGCCGACGCCTGTCGACTAGCCGATAAGTCGCGCTTCCATATACATGCGCCGCTTGACCAGAGCGGCCGCGGTCTCATTTTTACGATGTCGGCGCGGTGTGCCGCCGTTCGAACATAGGTTAGCGTGAGCACGTGAGCACTCGCTTCGGGAGTTCGCTCACGTGAATACGCGATCGGCCGTGAATGAGCTAAATTATACTTCTATACAAAAGTACACCGTGCGTTCGGAGCGCATGCGCAGCGGCCCTGCCGTCTTAATGATGACAGTAGTCGCCGCTGCTTTCTCGCTGAAGTTGGGTTCAAGGCAACACTGACGGGGATGCTGAGGAAAATGCTATTGGGGATGCTTCCCGGGAACTTCAGAGCGAAGTTGGGTCTCTTACACCCTCACTCCTGTTGCAGAATCCTTTTATTCTCACCTTCCTGCCTTTTAATCTCGTGGGCTAAGTTGGTTTGCCGTGGCAAAAACACGCGGCGGAAGAAAAGAACTAGGGGAGAGCATTGCGCAACATAGTTGACGCCGACAGAGTCGGCCCAACGCGTGATCATGTCGCGTTAAGTAGTGTCTTCCACCGCCGCGCTCAGCGAACGTTCTTCCGGAAATACAACGGGAGCGATAGCAACGTGCAGCTGCCGCGCTTGCATGTTGCACCGAAGACGATAAATGTATGCGTTGCAATAAACGACCCATGTATAGCGCAATCATATATCGGGAGAAAACGTGCACAGAGAAGTTTGCAAGGAGGAGGAGAAGGGGGAAAGAAAGCGAAAAGGCAGGGATGTTGAGCAGAAATGCGCCTGGTTGGCTACCCTTCTTTGGGGGACGGGAAAGGGGGGAATAGAAAGGTGAGAAATAATAGATGACGAGCGGTTCGCAGAGTACCCGATGTGTCAATATATTAACCCGGGAACCAAGCACACTGGGCCGAGTCCGTCGAGCAAGGTCACGTGTTAGGCCGACTTTTTGAGAGAGAAAAGGCTAAGGGGATGACTTCTCAGAGGCCTGCGAAGGCTGGCCGCGTGGGGTAACGCTCCCTCCTAGTTTTCGATTCTCCATGCACGAACGCAACACCTACCACACCATAGCTGCCCTTCAACCCGCTAAGGATTGCTGCTGTACCGGCATGCTTTGCCGCAGCTTTGACGTGAAACTCGTCGTGCAATCGATCCGTCTGTTGGAACCAAGGAGGTTAAAAAAAAGAAAAAGAAAACCTTTAAATATTTTTACAATTTTTTTAAAGCCTCCTTGGCTGGAACAGACACTGGTACTTCAATCTGCCATTGTTTTCTACATGGTTGCCAACTAAATTTTGTTCTAGTGGGAAAAAGAATAAACGCAAGGAGCGTTCACTACGACAGTAAAGTCTGGAAAACGCCTCTGTGGTCTGTACGTGGTCGCGCCGGAGTATACCGCTGGCTATATACTATAGGGTCTCGTCCTGCATATACAGGTGAAGCCGTTCCATGGCGATCTGCGTACAAGCCTGTAGGCACGGCTGTAGTGTACGTTGAGGCGCGACTGTCCCGATAAGGCGGCGGTGATGTCACAACATCCAGTTCACACTTTTTTGCAGGAGTATCGGCAAGTTCTACCGTCGTTGTTGTCTATTAACTCTTACAAAACTGTACCATAGAGCTCGAGATCTGAAAATCGCAGCTGAACACAAGGCTGCAAACAAGAGACGAATATAGATGAAAAGAAATAACGAAAACATTTCACACCGAAAAATAAAGAACATATTCAAGAACAAAACTATCATATATCCAAGAGCATAATACATTAATAACGAAAAAAATACAAATAAATACGTATCACACGCAATGCATAACCAGCTCATGTGCAACATGACTATTCTCCAGTCATGAGTTATCACAAAAACGCGTGAAACTTTATTGACGCGAGAGAATCGTCAGCGTTAAGTTTACAGAGGTGGGACTCCTGCGCCAATTGCGCCATTTTGATCCAAACGCAAGTTCCTGCGCCAAACTGCACCGAACACAGAAAATTGACCGAAATTGCGCCACGCTGCGCCAGAACGACTTCGGTACGTGTGCTCCGGGTAGAGGCCGCGAACAGCGAGCATATTCGTTCTCCGAAAACGACTGAAGCAGCTCACATTCCGCAAACCGCGCGACGGCGCTTCCCACACAGTTTCCTTATATCACTGGACTTTTCGGCGCTTCCGGCAAGTGGCCGGCGCGCGCGCGGCCGCTACCGGCCGTCGTTGCAGCTGTCGAAACGACCAGTGCGGCTGTATTTAGAGTGTATACTAAAATACGCTTGAGTGGGCCGAGCGGCGCGGCGTTCCCTAGCTGAGGCGCAAAACACTGAGCTCCACTAGGTGTCAGTGGCGCAAAACAATGAAAAGTAGGCTGAGGGCGCTGCGAATGAACTAGGTATATTAGGTAGGCGCGCGATGCAGTGAGTTCAGCGGGCGGACATCTCTGTCCCTAGAGCCGGTATAACGTAAAACTATTCCAATCTGGTTTTGTGCTCATTTGGGCGAGGCCTGAGCCATTTTGACCTATCACGAAGGCGGATTTGGAATAAAAAACAGATTGGAATAGTTTTGCGTTACGCCAGAAATGTAAGCATTAGGTGCTTAGGAATCGCTATGGGGCTGGGGGGGCGGGGGGGGGGGGAGAGAGGTGTCCTGTAAGAGTCCATCTAGTGGACTGTCCGTTTCGGCTGTCGCCGATTGGCTCCAGGTGCACGAGCGAGAAGGAGCCAGTCACTCTCCTTCTCGCTCGTGCAGCTGGAGCCAATCGGCGGCAGCCGAAATGAGCAGTCCACTAGTTGGACTCTCACAGAATACTCGCCCCCTCCCCCTTGTCTATTATGCAGAAATACTTTCTGTAATCCACAGTAGTTAATAACTCTGGCTTCTCCGTACGGTCTGTCGATGAAGCGCATTTCCTGGCACTTCACCCAGACTGTCGAGACCTGTACATCTTTTCGTAATTTCTGACTCTATTGCAGAATGCATGCTTTTTTGTGATCGCTACCACTAATTAAACATCTACAGGAACTGTTACCGAAATTTGCTTGCACTATACGGTTTCAGTATCAGGGTAATCTGCTTCAAAAATCAGCTTCAAGACATTGCTTAAGACAGTTGCAGTACAGCGCTCGTGTTGGTTTATTATGTGTTTCTTCGTGGTTTCGAAGTGCACTGCCATATTCCATTATTCCACCAAAATAAAATATCGGCTGCTCGAAACTGCTTCAAAATGAAATTTCGTCTGCTCCAAGCTGCTCCACAATGACCTTTGGGCAGTCTTACCCCTGTAAGAGAATACCGTGGTACGATCGCTATAAGCTATGACGATAGACGCAGCTTACGCAACATCGGTGCAGGCATTTCATAGCGTTTCGGGGAGTAGCTACTGAGATAAGACCACAATTTGGACTGTATTGTGTCCGGCTTATAGATAATTATAACGGTGGAGGATGAACACTACTGTATTTCTATACAGCGGTATATGGTTATATAGGTTTCCGCGACATCTCCCAGGTGGTCCAAATTTCCGGAGTCCCCCACTACGGCGTGCCTCATAATCAGAACTGGTTTTGGCACGTAAAACCCCATAATTTAATTTTTTACAGTTTTTACCGAACTTGGAAAAGCATTCGACCCATATTTTCCCACAAAGAATTTGCTAAGGGGAACTCAGGCCCTGCGGTCATTGAGCTGTCTTGGGATTGATGCGCAGTGCATGGATTTGTCTAATCATCGTGCGTGTGGATTCGGACGTTATTAATTACGCTTTACTTTTTTTTTTCATCTAAATTTCCGAACAGTCATAGCAGGCAGACACAGCAAGGCAAAATGTCTCTGTGCCCATGCATAATCGTTGCCGATTATTGCATTTATAATGCGACGTTTTGTTGAAAGTGATCAATTTGAAAAGTTACAAAGCCGTTTGAAGTCAGAGGTACCAGAATTAGCTAAATACAAGTATACTTCCATGGTTCTCATAGTTCCATACTAAATTTACTAGTGGGACCTCTGTCGCTGTGATCGTCAATATGCAGCAACGGAAATGACGTGGATTTTTGTTTGATCTTCGTACTTGTACATAATTTAAATACTACCCGTTTATCTGCCTTTATTGGCCCGGATTTAGAACCAGTTGTACTTTTCTAAACACAGAAGGCAATAAAACAGCGCTCACGTGCGTAGCATTTGCGAGAATTGTGGCAATTATAACGCAATATGTTGTTGAAAATGGTCAATTTGCGAAGCCACAATTTCGTTTGAAGCCACAAGAACGAAGTTTTAAACGTACCCTGACCATCATTCCTTTCCATTCTGCCTGAATCGCTATGCTCGGAGCTCCCATAAAAAACTAGCGCCAAATTTCCTTCCAGTAAGTTTTGTAGGAAAGTCGATGATCCGCCCCGCGTGACTACCAATTTTTTGACACTTCTCGACCTTCGATATTTCCACCCAGTGCTAACTCCCCGCGATGGTATACCTTGAGCGCCGAGCGTGCCATCTCGAAACAAGAGTAAGAGAGAGAGAGAGAGAGAAAAGTCCATCCATGTTTATTGCGATGTGAAAGAAGCAGAGCAATGATAGGGCATCTAAATAAAATCATCATCATCGTCATCATCAGCATCAGCATCATCAGCAGCAGCAGCAGCATATTTTTTGCGTACACTGCAGGGCGAAGATTCTCTCGGCGATCTCCAGTACGCCTGTCTTGCGCTAGCTGATCTATTCCAAGTTGTGCCTGCAAATTTTCTAATTTCATCACCATGCCCGATTTTCTGCCATCTTCGACTGCGTTTCCCTTCCCTTGGCAACCATTCCGTAACTATTATGGTCTACCGGTTATCGTGCACCCTTACGCGTTACATGAGGCGTCCAGCTCAATTTCTTCCTCCTAATGTCAACTAGAAAATCGGATACCCCCGTTTGCTCTGATTCACTCCGCTCCCTTCCTGTCTCTTAAATTTCTGCACAAGGGTTAAGCCTACATTAAGAATAAACAAAGACGTATTAAAAAATAAAAACGCCTAACATTTTTCGTTCCAGCTGCTTCTTGCGGGGTACATAATGTAATTTCTGGAACATTTTTGTATAGCTATATAGGAAACCTTCCGGCAGTAGCTTTATTCTTCGCACCGTGCTCCCACTCATTCAACTCAAAACATGTCGTGCTGGAACTGAAAGTCTTGTGTGGGAAGCCTCATAAAGCGGTACGGCTCATATCGTCAAAATAATATTGCTGAGTCTAAAATTGTCCTTCCCTTGAATAATCAACTCCGCAGATCCTTTTCACTTAAATGCCCTACTGCAACGAAATTTTACCTTGGCTAAGTTTGTTATAAATAAGTAGCAATATATATACATATATATATATATATATATATATATATATATATATATATATATACGACAGGTACGGGGATCGATACCCCGCACCTCCACCAAATGTCACGGGATGTTCTTGTAAGTCCACAGGGCGTCTGACCGAAGTACAAGAAGGCGGAGCAGTCTCAGCTGGACACCGATCGAGCGCGCACTACTAGTTCGTCAACTTCCTCTTTCACACTTCACCGGTCCGGCACCGATAATCTCCAGTACAATGTATATATACTATGCAATCAATCTGATTCGATGGTATAACTGTCATTCAATCCTGAGTGTACAGTGCAGGGCAAAAAAAAGAAAAAAAAGAAGCGTACTCTTTAGTTCATTCCGTTCTGTCAGCTGCAACGCACGCAGACTTTCTTACGAAGCCTACTTTTCCTTTTTCGCTCTCCTTTCACATTATATACTATATACTACTACATTTTCCCGATCTGATTGCAGCGTCTTTGTAAGCGGCTCCTCTGGTGCCGGGTTCAAAGCGCTGATCTATACATCAGCCCGATGAAAGATTCAGGAGTGGAACATTAGCTTCTCTTCAGGCGATAATGTGTCTGACGCAATGACGGAAATAACGGCAAGAGAAAGAGCAGCGCGCGCCGATAAACGCGCCTATACGCTGCGAGTCCCTGCAACGGGCTCGTCGTCGAGAGGCTCGATCATAACTGTAGGAACAGGGTGGAGTGCTGGAAAGAGATATAGTCGCCGATAAGCGCGTTGATTTCTCACCCGGTGTGTGCGCGCGGAGGCGGCCGCTTATCGAGTGAAGCTGATATGCGTTTGCACGTTCGCTAATCTGCCTCCTGCCCTTCCGCATATCGTGATTTACGGTGGCTTCGGCAGCCTCATAATAGGACTGCAGGCGAATAGTACGGCACACTCGAGTGGCATACCGCCCCGCGGTGGCTTATGTAGTAGCAATGGCGTCCTGCTGCTGAGCACGAGGTCACAGGTTCGCGACCCCCGGTTGCGGCGGCCGCATTGCTGTGAGTGACAACTGGGTAATTTGGGCGAGATGTCGATGACTTCGAAGTGCAAAAATTCTCGTTCACGCTACTTGGATTGCGCGGTAAAGAAACCTTAATTCTTTCCACCCTGCTTCATTGGCTCGGACGCCGCCGTGCCAACGTGTTAACGCTGGCAGTCGTAATTGATCCGAAGGATTGCGGCTTTCGGGTCGTTAGTCCTACTAGTTTTATTTCGTTTAATAACTCAAGCGGAGACTTGTTTAGGCTCGGGAAGCGCTAATGGACAGTAAAGGGTAAAATCTGAATTAGTTTAAGCTGGTAGGTTATATTAACTTGCGGAAGAAGGCCGCGGTTCTCATTGGCAGAGGCAATGGAGCTTTCTCGGTGCGCATTGAGAGGGAACCCCAGGCGGTCAAAATTAATCCCGAGTCCCCGAACCACGCGGCGTGTCTTATTATAATCATATATTGGTTTTGGCGCGTAACACACGAGAATGTAATTTCTGTTTAATGTCCCTTTAAAGTCTAAACGGGAGGACATTTCACGCTGACTAAATTGGTCATGCGTGAGTGGCATCTACTATAGCGAAGCAATCTTGGCAAAGTGGCTGGGCTGGACAGTCTAATTTTCCTATCAACAGCGTTTAAGCAGACGATGCATGCACCCGGCGGTTAGCAGATATGTCGCAAATATATGACCTGCGAGGCCGAGCTCTTTATATCCAAATAAACTCTCTTTATCTACCTAATAACCGCTTCCTGTGCATTGTCGCCTTCGTTTATAGCAGCACTTTCTCAAACGTCGATCTCCTGGCAGTTCCACAGTCTATAGCTACGACGATTGAAGATGTCGATAAAAAAAAAAAAAGCATTCGAAAAGGCCAATTATGCAGGTGCTGGGCTGAAGTGGAGCATGGTGCCACGATACTTGATTGTGAACCGATGATTGCGCTCTCATCCGTTGTTTCGTGTAATCATAATCCCGCTGTCATTTTGTCCATTCTTCATCAATCGACATCATTTGTTATATCTTCGCTTTTGTAACAGTTTTCTGAACATTTATTTCAAGCTATGGAAAATTATCTCTTGCATGTCTACATAAAGAGGTGGCTCACCTCGGCCATCTTCGCTTCATTTTTCACATTCAAGTTCATAAACATCAGCGATACGCTGTGCCACCGCCGCCGCCGCTGTAAAAATTGATATCTTCTTGCAGCGGCTTGTAAATATTTCCCCTCTCCCTTGGCTCCGATTTCTTTTAGCCGATATATGCAATGCAGCAAGAGAGACATCTTTCGCTAGCCGGTGAGATATCCTCCGAAGTGCTGGTAAGAGAAAGCGTTAGCTCCGCAGCTTTTATCTTCGTGTAAATTCACATGCGAATGGAAGAATCGTTCCTCTCTGCCAGATCGCTTTTGAGATTTGTGTGAGGTTTTGTTTGCCTTGGTTCTTGTACAGCAAGCATAGCGGTCTGTGCGAACCTCTCCCGAGCGGCGCACCCTTGGAAATCCGCATGCCTGACCGGGGGGTGCTTGTAACCGTCTTATAAACCAGGGGGTGTGCGGTGGAAAGCCGGATGCCTGGGGAAGCGGGGGAAGGGGGGGGGGGGGGGTAGATAGGGGTGGTGGTGCTTGTAGCCGTCTTATAAGCCGGTGGATGTCCGGCGGTGGGGATCGCACCACGCACCTCCCGAGCCGAGCCGGGAGTCCAACCCACTATGCCACGGTCGAGGTTTCTCGGCATCCATTACACAGAACTTTGTGCTTTAATATTTTTTTTTCAAACACTGTTTTTCGGTGATCTTTGAAAAAAAAAAACGAAAAATGAAACGATGTCCTTCATCAAAATTTTGCATGCTACAGTTGCTAAAATTCAAATTCTTAACTCGAATGCCTCATGCAGTTTTCTTTGAAATCGGTGCAGCGGTTGTCGTTTGCGAGTTGTCTATTCAGTATAGTATACTGTACCGTTTACAGTGGCCACGCTGCTGTTGGCGGGCGCCTCATCGTACCTGTTGACGTATTCTCGGACGATTGCTTTCCGCGACGTCACTTTCAGTGCACGCTTACTGGCTAGCTTTAGCGAAACCGGATGAGCTGATTGGCAGGTTGAGCACTGCGTCTCGCAAAGGCGAGTGTATCGCCGAAAGTGATCGTCCGAGAATGCAGTCCCCTGGTTACATGACACCGTCCAGTCTCGCGCGAGTGCGTCGCGTCGAACTGTTTTACGAGTCTTCTACACGTCGTCCTCAATACGCGTTCGAGCCTTGTTTGTCTATCGGTGCAATATTGGCGCATTTCCAATCAAGACAAGTCTCTCTCTCTCTCTCTCTCTCTGTACGAGGCGACTGCTTATAAGTGCGCGTGAAAGACGTCACTTATTGCCTCGCTGCGAAATTGTGCTTCACTTGAACCCCGTTTCCAATGCTTTATACGTGTGTGTTTTTCGATGATTGTCGTTATTGTGACACGAATGAATAGGGAGACTGGTAGCACGAGGAGATCATGCCGACTACTACTACTTGTCGCACGAGAAAAGTACAATTGCGTCACAAGTCCCAGAAAACGTCACAAAGGAAGCACTTGATAAAATGTCGTAAATGCAACAAATACTGTAAACTTAAGTAGAATGTTTGTAGGAGAAAGAGAGAGAGAGCGCGAAAAAGGCGACATGGATTACTTGCAAAAAAGAAAAACAACTTAGCAGCACTGAAATATGAGCCAATTTATGCCCAACGTGTCCGTTGGGCAACGTCATTCGAAAGGATCTACGTTGGACAGCGTCATTCCAGCATATTGCCATCACGGGGCCAACCAAGGAGGTTTAAAACCTCCTTGGGGCCGACTTATGAGTATAGTGCATTGCTCGCAATATGCAGCGTCACTATGACATTACATTCACTTTTTGCCGTATAATAGTGGTCGACAGAGTGTGACTGCATGGTCCTTTAAGTAACAATTAACTGCCCGTTTTTTGAAGAGTATTAGCCTGACACGCGCCCAACAACTTCCTTGTTCTTTATGCTTTAGTGCATTTTGATTCCTTTTGGATTTCATCGGTGCCCTGATCGAACCGTTACACAGCCCGACTGTAACCTCGTACGCTTCCTTGTCTGCTAACGACATAACAAATGCTGTGTTTGTTTATTTCTTCGTTTGTTTGTTTACTTGCTTTGTTGGCCTGTTCCACCGTGGTCTGTTCATTTCTCGCGTGCGTGCTCTTCCAGTGATCTCACGCACGTGACTCCTTCCCCCGTGTCCCCCAGAATGCGGTGCGCGGTCGAGCTGCGCGACGCCCGAGTCGCGGGCGCGTTGCTGCAAGGTCATTAAAATTAATTTTTTTTTCTTTCGATCGCGCGTCCCGTCGGCAAGCCGTATAAAAGAGAGACGTCGCGCCGCCCGAGGCTCTTCTTTGCGCAACGCCTTCTTCTTTTTCCGGGAGGAAAATCGAAGCGACACCATGCAGGGCGCACCGCGGCGCCGCCCCTTCGCCTCGACACCCCCCTCCCTGCGGCTGTGTTGTGGAAAAGAGCCCGCTGCGCAGCTACGCACCATACCGACCGCGCTAGCCGCAATGCTAACCCATTCGATAAGGACGCTTGTTTCACCACGATCGAACGCTTTACTGGTTTTCTTCTCTGTTTAAGTGTTTTAGCGCGGGTCGGTGCTGGTGCCTGGTTTCTCGTCGAGAGAGTGTAACGAGAGGAGGAAGAGAGAGAGAGAGAGTATTGGTGCGTCGCCGTGGTTGCGTCACACTGACCTCATAACGAGCTTAGCGCCGGCTGTCGCTCAATGAGAAATCACTTGTTCGATGGTGAGGTTTGAACCAGGGTCCCTCAGGCGCAGCAGCGCGCGATCTGCACTAACCATTGGGCCACAGTCGCGTGGTTGGCCCAGAACCACTCCTTTCCTCGTGGAAGCTACAGTGCTTTGATACGCTATATATATATATATATATATATATATATATATATATATATATATATATATATATATGATATCGCACCGCCTCCTGGGATCTGCTCAGCTCGGCTTCAGAGAGCTAAGCACGACAAAATCGAGGCACACGTTATTAGTCGCGGTGTTCACGCACATCCAGCGCGTCTCGCCGTCATGCCTGCACTGGACTGCGCAATGCAGGTGTGCCACAGCCGCAGGAAACGACGGTTCGACTAGGCGGGAAACTAACTCACGGACAAGAACAAAACGGTAAAACCGGTATATAAGTTTCGCTTACTGGAACAGCTGAACACGCGACATTTGAAGAACCGAACTTTCCATTGCCGAGCCCTGCGTGACGAAAGGACGAAAGCGGTGACGTCGAAATCACCGCGGCTTACTCGGGAGCGTCCCCATTAGATTCTATGGCATTCGGGGAAGGTAGCATGACGTCACAGATCGAAGTGCACCGGCCTTGCGTTATCTGGGAGGCGTCGGACCAGCGCTGCCGCGTGGGGCGCCACGCCAGGTCGGCTCTTCGATAGCGAACGTCCGTCCGAATTTAAAAAAAAAAAAAAAGAAAAAAAAAAACATCTATCGCTGTCTTCACTCAAACTGTCGTAGCAGCACCTGCAACCATCTATAATTATCTGCACTGTATACATGTCTACTGTATGTGTTCATGTAATGTATTTGTCTGTATCTATGTACTGACTATAATATCTGTGTTTATCTTTATACGATGTTGCTTTCGCTGGTAGCTGGATATGATTATAGCTCTAGATATTAGCTGCGATGACACTCCTTAAATTTTGTGTGAGTGTTTGAAACATATTTTTGTTTGTTAGAAAGACCAAGAGGTGCCCATTTAGAACAGGCAACATCTCAGCCTGCGTGCTTGTTCACGTAAATAAATAGAAAGAAAATAGATTTGAAAACTAGCGTCATCAGTTAACTTAATACGGCGCCGACTGGCGTGACACTGATGATTCGTCATGACAGCCCACTAGCCTTTTCATAAATTTTGTTCCGAACGGATGATAGTGCTAATTACAACGTCTTGTGACTGCGAAAGAACCAAATTTATATAGCACCACCTTTCATACATCTGGCTCTTGCTTTGCGAGCGAAGGCTTTCTTTTCGTACCGCCCTTGGTCAGGCTATACTGAATCCTATTTTCACGGAACCACATCTTGGGACCACGGCTTCGTACGTCTGCATGGTTACTCGCAGGGATGGACCTGTGAATACAAAACATTTAAATGACGACTCGTCACTCATAATGCAGAGCGGTATATATCATGCAGCATGCTAGCTATAAGGCACGAAGCGTGCTTTTAGAGTCGTGGTTTTACACGGTCTGAATTAATGATACAGCTGTCGGCTGAGCATTCGCTTCTTACGAATGCTATACTTCCTCATTGCCGGCGAACTCATTCAAGATAAGAAAACGAGAATGCACGTTTTCTGATGTACTCCGAACGTCTGTGTATAGGCGCGGCGCTGAAGCTCTGCGAATAAATCATACGACCGCACTAGTTCTAGTGATCGGTGCCCCTACCGTTACACAAGTATGCAGATGAGCGTTGGCGAAGGGCACTCAAATAACATAGTCAGTTACGCAAGGTGTCGCTGCAGTTCCGCGGTTGCCGTTGCTTGCAAAATCGCGGCTGTGTATACGCTTGAATGCAGCGCAAGTGATCTGCGCCACATGGAGACCTGTAACACACACACGCGCACACGCGCGCGCGCTGCTGCTGCTGCTGCTGCGGATGTTGTCCAGGAGCACAAGCGCACGTAAATTCTCAAAGGCATGTAGTCTCGTCTCCCCAAGAACGATGGGAATCGCCTCATTTGCGCGACACGATCTGTGTGTTTGCGTGCCAGCCTCTTCCTTAGCAACGCCGCCATCATGTTGCGATTTCGCTCCCACGATTCGGCACGGCAGCTCTAAATTAGCCACTCGGCTTGGATTGATGAGCGAGCGTTGTCACTTTCCACACTGGGCTGACTGTCTGCCCGTCACGTGCTCGTCCGGTCGTCGTTGGTCTTCTGCGCTGGCGCGGAGAGACAGCGAAGCCCGCCACCCGATGGTGATCGCGAAGTATACCCCCATAGTCTTCGTCCGCGCAGATAATTGATCGCTTCACAATTACGCACTATCGGGATGTCACTTCCGCCGAGTTCGTAAATCCGTCCATATATCTATCGTTCGTTTTGCAAGCATGTGCGTTTGCTTGGAAATCGTCAGATGCTATCGTTGAAAGAGTGGGAACTGTGGCGATTCTCTCTGTGCGCATGCTTGATTGAACAACGAGGACGGGCGAGGAAGAGACGACTGGGTGGACTGGGCTGGGCTGCTCCCACGAGGTTTCGGAACGTCCCACCCGACTCGTATATATATTCTTCGCTGCTCGCTGTGCCAGGGTTGTCTTGCTGTTTAAATAGCGATAGACATTGTATGCGATTAACTCACGGCCGGTCGCGTAGCTTTGTCCCCAGTTATATAAGAAATATTGGTCTACAAACACAATTCTTGCTTCCGGTGGGGATTTAAACTCATGACTGTTCGGTTGTTCCATGGTTGATGTCATTGCATATGCGGCGCACTCTCAGATTTTCCAATAGTCAGCAGTTCCAAAGAGTAATCAAGCTAGGAAAGCAAACATGAGTGCCCACTTTCGGTGACTTTGGGTTCCGCCGCATTATATAGCTCTGCGTAACCAGGCGCTCGAAGCCTCACTATACTGCATCAAGGGACGGGATCTGTGTACACGCCAGCGGGGTCTTATAGGACGGATTGTATCCATTCTCGGCTTTGTACCTCATAACAGGAGACATCGAACACTTTCTGTGGTCGTGCATAAGTTATAGTATGTACCGTGATTAAAGGGCCGCTCTCTTTGAGAATCTGCAGAAAAAAAGGCCTGCGTGCCTGCAACGCCTTGTGTTTCCAGGAGGATACGTTATAACCCTTTAGCCGTCTCGAATTTAGCTGTCTCATGTTTCCGTATCAGCCGCACGACGTTATGTCCTATGTTTCCTACCTGCTCCCATTTCCCGCACGGTAATGCGGCATAGATATAACTATCTATTACTTCTAAGTACCGGTGCTTCATCATACTTGGCAGGCGCTTATCGGCAGCCTTTTGCTGTCACACAATTCATTCTTTATCGGCATTTAATCAACGCACTCGCTGCCTCGGGGACGTTTTCGGTGTACTTCTTTTTGTTGTAT
This sequence comes from Dermacentor silvarum, assembly GCF_013339745.2. NCBI lineage: Eukaryota > Metazoa > Arthropoda > Arachnida > Ixodida > Ixodidae > Dermacentor > Dermacentor silvarum. The sequence continues at coordinate 33,616,491 of NC_051157.2, forward strand.
CTTTAAAATAGAAGGTTAGCGGGCTGAGGAAAGTAATGATGTTCCTCTGTAGTAGCATATTTTGTCAGACATTACCGAAGTAGTACAATCAGGCTTCGTGCCATCTCAAGAAATGTACATTCGGTGTAGTGCCCCTGACGTGCACGTTTTTCATGACGTTGTGTCTATACGTTCACGCTAATTCTGTTGAAAGTTGTGTCAAGTCTGGAAAAACAAATTCTGTAATATTTTGCCGCCATGTTGGCGCACCACCACGGTGACAACCTGCGCAACCAAGAAACGCGAGCAGCACGAAAGCCCGCGTGCGAGGCAACTATACACATCGCGCAGGGGTTCTGCCGTGATCCTGGCACAGACGCCTGGATCTCACGGCTTCGATCCGGCTTCGTCTCTATCACAGTGTAAGGTTACCCGCGGCAGTGAATATGCTGCACTAGCCGGGTGACGCGGGGTCTCCCCTGGGTCTTCTCTGGACCGAAATAAACTTATTTCGCTCACTCACTGACATCATCGCGGCCGCCATGTTGGTGTACCAGTTCGGTGAGAAGCTGAGTCCATTAAGTCACTTGAGTGAGTGAAATAACTTTAGTGGAGGTCCGGTGAGGATGCGCACTCGTCGCGCACCCGGATAGTCCCACGTCGGGACCGGCAGGTCTAGCCCACCGGCCCGGTCGCGGGCATGCAGCCGGACAGCCAGGATTTGCTTGTCTAGAGCGGGGCTACGCAGAAGCGAGTCCCACTCATCCTTGCTGAACTTGGGGTATCTCGACCCGCACTCCCAGGGCATGTGTGCTAGAGTGGAGGTCTGCCCGCAGGACGGGCAGGCGCCGTCGCGATATACGTCGGGGTAAACTTCGTGTAGAACGACCAGACAGGGATATATGCCGGTCTGTAAGAGTCTAAGAGAAACGGCTTGCGCCCTATTCAACTTGGGGTGAGGGGGTGGAAAGACCCTTCTAGGCATGTAGAAGAATTTCGTAACCTCGTTGTGAGTAGTAGGTGCGTCCCTGTGGCCGTAAGGGGTAGGGAAGTGGTCAGGAGTAAATATGAATTGAGTTGACTTTATCGTAGACGCCATGTTGCAGCACTAAAACGTTGAGAAGCTGCGTGAACAGCAAGAAAAGTCACAGCATATCCACGGGGTGAATGATGATGAGTGGGCGAAGCTCCGGAGGGAATCATCGGATCTCCCGCTTAAGGGGACGCTAGCACAAACGCGTTAGAAACGTGCAGTACTCTCTAGTAAGGGGGAGCGGCCACAGCGTCTTACGCAGCCATTTACACATGCCGGAACGTGCACCGCGTTTGCCGACGCCATCACATGACTGCTGAGAGAGTATACCCCCCGTATCCATAAACGCTCCTCGACTTGAACTTGACTTGCCACCGCTTTGGGCAGCGCGTTCGAAACGCGTTGAAGGTAAGGCGGAGAGGCCACAGCGTCTTACACCAGCTTCTTACACGGGCCGTAACGCGCTAGCACAAACGCGTTAGAAACGCGCTAGAAACGCGGCCTTTCGTTAATGTTGGGTATTTATTGCCATCGTGGTGCGTGTGTCCATGTCCGCTTCGTGGCGTAGTGGGCTAACGCCGCGCGCTCGGAAGCGAGGGGTCCCTGGTTCGATTCCGCGCTACGGACACAACTCCGGAATTTTTTTTCTCATTTTTCTCAGACTGGTTACACACTACTACTACGACGACGGGGACGAACGGGTGCCGCTATAAGGAGCTTCGCCCCTAAAACGTGAGGGCATGACGGAGCGGGTTCTGACGGAGCCGACAACATCGCGCGCGGGTGCTGCCACAGACACCGGCGTCGTTCCGGCGGCGTCTCTATATCACAATGAACGCAGGTTACCCGCGGCAGTGAATATGGCGCACCGACGCCATCGTGATCGCCATGTTCGGGTACATAGCCCGGTCACATATGCTGCCTCACTGACGTCTCGTGAAAGGCATCTCTATACATAATTGAAATTTTCGGTGAGACAGAAAAGAATGTTAAAAGAAAGTTTTAGCGTAGTGCTAGTCGTTACCATTGTGGCCACCTGCCAGCCTTAGCGCGTGCACTGAGCGCACTGGCCAGCTGGTGTTGAATGATTGCAGCGCGCTACTGTGAAGTAAGACGCTCGGACACAAAAATAATAAAATGTCGAAGTTTTACCCGAAAGGCGAAGCATCAATTGCGATAGCAAATTAGTAGATTAGTAGTAAGGATAGTAGTTTTATCAGCTTTATAAACTTGGACATGTAGCATCACCAGCAACGCGCAGAATTGTCGACGCCGTCGGCGTTTTGCCCGCGTTACGCGCGCGGCGTTGGTGACTGTTGCCGGTGCCTCTGGGGGCGGCTCGGAGGTTTTCGACGCGATCAGAACGGGACACTCGTCGAGCAGCGTCGGAAGTCTTTACCACATTCTCGCCTCCCAACGGTTTTATATAAATAAACATTGGTGCCGCAGCTAAACGTCGCCTCCCCTCTCTCCCGTCCCCCCACGGCCTTTCGCGCGACGGAAGAAGTCGCGTTCGCTCTCCGCCGTGCGCGTTCGCTCCCTGTGAGAGCGCGCGTTCCTCGCGCGCGTTCACTCGCACATACAGCATACGGCGCACGGCGACGATTTCATCGCCGTTGGACTTTATACCGAACCTCACGGCGACGGCGATGGCAGAAATCCGCTTGGATCGAGTGTCCATATAATTGCTATCGCAATAAAAGGATGAATACGACACTGGTATTCGTCCTTTCCTTGTGTCCAAGAGCCTTACTTCACATATATAATCGAGCTGCAATGATTCAATGTGTACCACAAGCAACTAGCCCAACGTTAGATCTTCAGCTGCGGTTCTGCGCCTTTTGAAGTTCCTACAAGATCTGCTGACTATGCCGCCGACGCCAGCCGCTGTCTTTATATAAGCAATGCTGCAACAGAAGCGAGATGCAATTCTAAACAGTGATAGACGCGCGCCCGTTTAATGGTTTGCTTGAACCTAATAAGCGAAGCGGTGTGCGATCCGCGGCAACATTCGAACGAATACGACATGCGCAGCTGTACATACACGGATCCTCTAGATGAACACTGGCCAGAGGGCATCTTGAACGCGCAACGTATAAAGCTTTAGCAATGTATCCTACGAGATATGGTTCCTTCGCTCGCTAGGCTATGTGATCGTGCGCTGCTGTCTAGAGAGCCTACAGCGTTGCAAACAGCGTTGCATGTATACGCTGCTGCCAGTATAGGATAGCCTCGGCCGCGCTGAAACGCGAGCGCTCGTGTTCCAGCGCTGTGGTGGAAAAGCTTGAGCGTCCACAGTACTTAGTCGGTGCAGACGCCCTAGCACGCGCTAAAGCTGCCTGGTGGTCTTGCAGGTGTAGCGGCAACGCTAAGCAGTACAGTTACATGCTAAAACTGACCGCAGTGTAATGTTGAACAACGAAGGTGTTCAGTGCGTTCTACGGGTGTGACAGGTAGCCTTCGTACTCTGTGTTACTAGTGCCTTGGGGCCTGACTTGTCTGTCCGTCGGAGCATGCAGCTGTACACTGCGTTTGTGTGTGTGACTCTGTGGCGGGGTCTTTGCAGCGGGACTCCCCCACGCTGCCTGGTCGAGCAGGGACCCCCGGCCTGGCGCCCGAGTCAGCGTTCGCCATGAGCTCCAAGGAGGTCAGTCTCACGACCCGCATATGTATTATACACGCTTTGCCCGCGTGCGAGCCATAGTCGGTATACACGCTGCTGCGATCGGCCTGCTGGCACGAAACTGTTAATAATAATGGAAAAGTGATGAGAAACTATACTGGAAGATAATTGTCAAAGTAGTAGCTTCCCGATATATCTTAGAGGTATGCTGCTGGGACGCTTATTAGTTAGCCCCATTGGTTAATGTTATGAGACTTGTAGGCGGTCCTGTATACGTATCGATATGTCTGAGTGCACTCAGCAGGTGTATTCTTTGCTCGCTCTTCTTGCGATGATATCATAAACGACGCCGCCCGCGCGTTACGAACGCCCTGGCCTTACGGCCTTTTCTTGTGCTCCTACGCAGGCTGCGTTGCTGGCTGCTCTTTGATTGACAGTTGATATTGACGACGCCGTAAGCATTCACCGTCGCAGCCGTACGAACTCCTAGCTGACCTCCACCGTGGAGCCGGGAAAACACGATATAAAATTCACCGGTGTAGCTGAACAGCTCGCGTCACGGCTTCTCGGCCATGTCTGTTCGCAGAACGCTCCGTGAGGTATGCGCACGATTCAGAAACCGGCGCGCGGGCTTGGTGCACAATTTTGAGAGATACACTGGGATATACCGCGTTTGCAGCTTCAGCCAGAAGTGAGTAAGGCGATTTCTTGTTTGTTGCGGAGACGCCTTCTGTGCGTGTTCTTGTATTCTCTTCCGTGCCTTCCTTTACACGTGCGTGGAACTTCGCATAAACGTGCTCTCAAACTGATTTCATGGTGTATCAGTGCTTTTCTTTCTTTCTTTTTCTACTTGTTTGTGTGACTTGCGATGAGGAGCTAACGGCGGTAACTAAACGCGCCAGTCTCTCCTTTAAATTCGTATCAATATACAGGATTGTCTGTTTTAATGAAAACAAGCTTGTTTACGATCTCCTCGCAATCCAGTCACACCACCTGGATTTCTTGAAGCCCCTTGAAGCCCGACGCTGCTTGCAAGACTCACTTCAGAGCTGTGTGTTAGATAATTAACAAAAAATAGTAATTAACTTTGTAATGAGTCACTTTAGAGCATATATGTCCGTAGTAGCGGCATTGAAGCCGAGCAGTCAGAATGAAGTCACACCTATTTAGCAGCAATCGCGCACTTAGTGCCAGTTTCGAGAAATTAGTCTTCAAAAGCATGTGGCGAAATGCATTCACGTTCCACTTACACTTATCAGCACTGTGGAAGATATGGTGTCACGCGAATGTGCAATTTACTCAGAAGGACTGCCGATGTGTTTCATCCGTTACACACCAGCCCTTTTGCGTCAATTGCAGGACCAGGCCCTCTCTCATCTATCTCCAGTTGTCACTATCTCGCGTGAGCCGACTCTGCTATATCCCAGCAGATCTCGTAAGCTCACCACATAAATGTCCACCGCTTTCTACGGAGCTTCCACTTGCGTTCGCACCTATTCCTTTAGTCTAATGCACCACCGCTGCACGCATTACATGTCCCGGCGTCAGCTCCACATGTCGTCCTAGCTATTAGTCTCAAATGTACTTCGTATCACCAATTCCGTGCAGTGCAGACTCACGTTTTCTCTCTAATCCATCTCAATGCTGCGCCCCCGTCAACGCTACACGTATACATGTAACCTCTCAACGCGGTACGTCTGTCGTTGCGCATTCCATCGGTCTTTGCGCGGCCTGCCGTGACCCAGGGTCTTGGTAGCTACGCCGGGTTCCACAAGAAATCGTTGACGACAGTCCCCAAGGATGGATATTAACGGTTGAGATTGCACGCGTGTATTTACAGTACCTCGTAAGCTCAGTGAGAGTGCGTCGCGAGAGCGTCACACATCGCGTATTTAAAGACTTCTCACCTCGCCGCCACTTCCCTAGGCTATGGAGCAGACGCTTAATTATACGCCTTTTGTTCGTGGCACAGACGCAGCCACAGGCGCACACCTTTTCTTCGGCGCCCAGTTCCTCCCCACAGAGGACGCTGCCGCTTGAGGCGTCGTTCCCGCGGTATCGGATTAGCGACGATAAACGACGACGACCCCGTTCTCACGTCGCCGCTGAAGTCGTTATCCGCGGCTTAACTATTCTCATCGCACGCAGCCCCCGGTCGATGTCGCCTTTTTTTCTTAATTCGCGATCTTCGAAGAATTTCGAGCGACACCTTTTTCCCAAGCCTTGCAGGGAAAGTAATTGGCTCGTATTTGCCCTGCGGTGAAATTACCGGTATATAAAGTCGCCAGTGTAGGCCGTTATCTTCCTCTCAAGCCTCTTTGTCGTCTTCCAAGTTAGCACATGACTGTAGGGGGTGTATGGTGACGCTGCATGCTTAGGCGGCACACGTAAAACACGGAACGGACGCGGACCCTGCGCTTCAACTTCCTGCACTTGCCAGCGCTAAATCATTCCTAGGTCAAACGGGTCAATGCGTCTAAATAGGAGACTTCGACAGCGTGAGAGTGCAATAGGCAAGACACCGACATCGGGCAATTTAGCTTCGCAGTGTTCAAAATGCCAGTGTCTCGCCCGATGTTTGATGGGACACAGAAATCAGCTTATGGTGGAAAGGAAAGAAGGAAAAGAGAGAAATAATCGAAGCATGTGTCGTGACTGAAAACCTTGGTTGCACGTGTGTCAGTGCACCGTCTGTAGCTTTAGACGAAGAGATGTCAAAGTTTAATGAACAGCATTTCGCGGGTTGACAACTCGCGCCGTCTCTTTATATGGCAACATATCTTCCCTGTGTCACGTATGCTGTCATGTGTGGTTTCATGCCCGATTACTGTATTACGAAATATTTCATAGCTGCACTTTTGTCCACGTGTATACACGCGAATCAATAAGCTGTCGCTAGTGCGCAGTGGCGGCGTCCGTTTCGTCTTTACGTGTTGGTTGGTGTCCCCGTGCGGGTGTCCCAGTGTACGTGTGCCACCTTAGCAACGCACACGGACACCATGCAGTCATGTCATACAAAACAGCCCCAGTGGAAGCACTTCTAAACGTAGTTTTTAGTACAGCGGGAATCAGGCTTGTCTGTAGAGTGGTCAAGTGGTCGATTCGGTCGCCATCGCTCGCGAGGAGAAAATACAGGCCCACGCCGCAGTAAGGCCACGGATAGCCATACCGAATGCGTACTCCATCCACTCGTACAGCCAACAGATCTCGAACTCAGCAGCGACGCTGTCACAGTCTGCAGCCGGCCGCTGCGATCTCTCTAGGCAAGCGTGATTCACGCTGTATACTTGTAGAATATGTACTGATTATAAACATTTCTCCTCAAGGTTGTCGGTAAGCGCGGCAGGTCATGACTTTGGAGTGCACTGGCTTGATATATTTATATGCCTTCAATCCACTAATTTATATAGTTATACTTGAATTGAAGACATCTACAGGGAGTTCGCGCTCATCAGGTTTCCTGTTGCGTATGAGCATCGTCTCCAGCATCGTTGCAGTATAAGCTTTGATTCTTAAAAAGATGAAACTGTTGCTGGTTTTATTTGTCGCTTCCGTTCTTAGAGCTTTTATCTTGATAATGCACCAAAATCGGTTAACAGAAACAGCAAAACCAGGCCACACTCGCCTTTCAATGTAGATTAAAAATAGAAAAAAAAAAAAAAAAAAGACCGGCCAGAACCTTTCACACACAGTATACTCATTTTCTTTTCTTTTTTTTTACGCTATGCTTTTGGGATAGCAGGCTGTTCAGTGGCCGAAGTTCCCACATTGTCCTTCGAATTTCCGGCAGGATCTGAGCTTATCCCGCGTGCTCTCGAGTCTCTTGGTCGTGTGAAGAGGCGGTATACGTAAGCTGCGACAGTCGTGGTGGCGCAGTGATATATGCTTGCTGTCTCATCCGCCCGCAAGGACAGCCGCGTTAGCTGGCCGTGCAGTTTGTAAACTCGCACATCAATTGATTTGCTGAATGCGCCGTGAGTCACCTCGGCGCGCTCTGGCTGCTGGACTCATGAAACGCAAAGAAGCCAAAGGAGAATTCGCCAGGGAAGCAGCAGCAGTGGCCCATTGCGCACTATCGTGGCGTGTGAACAACTCGCGATACCTTGAAAGTGGTTTCAACCGTGGAGGTTTGTCGCTGCGAAATCTGCGAAAGCGTGGAGCCTGTATATATATATATATATATATATATATATATATATATATATATATATATAGAGAGAGAGAGAGAGAGAAGTATTTTAACTGATTTTTGAACCAATCTCTGGAGCTTTTTTTTTTCTTTTGAGGACTCGAGGTCGATGAGCAGTTGGTCTATGCGGTGTCCGCCGCTGCAGTTAAACGCACGAGGCCACGTACATGGACAGCCTTGCGCGCAGCGCATCTTCCTTGAGTGGTTTATCTGGGATATAGAATTTTTATGTGGTGTTAGGGTGAAAAAATAATAAGCAATCAGCAGACATCGATGATTTTTCCGGCTCTGAACTCATTTCCAGCTAAAAGAACGGAGAGACGGACATCTCAGACCCAGTTCCGAGCTTTCAAATGCTGTCGATATCTGTAGTAAGGACGGATAAGATGGGGGAATAGAGGATGCCAAGGATTTGTACGGCTTTTTTTTTATATATTAGAAAAATATCGCCGAAGATTTTACGGCCCTACAAAACTGAAACTTGCAGCTAGTTTTTTGCCGAACATAAGCTCATCAGATTTATTATGCTAGATCGCGATCGAAAAAACCTCGCGTGCCGTACCCGCGCCCCTTCACCTCGACAAACACTCTCAAGTCGGACGCGTGCCATGCATCCTCCAGGGTCGAAAGATCGACGAAAAGCTTATAGCTATGCACTATGTATACGGGCGCGCCGTCGTGCGCGCGTCTCACCGGCAGCTTTTCGGCTGGCCCTCATAAATAACAATGCGACATAAAAAAAAAAAAAAAAATCCGAACCGGGGTTCGGGCGCGCGCACGTAAATATTCTCTTTCCACACACACACACAAGCACGCGCGCACGTGAGTCCGTGGCCTTAACCGAGATTCCATTTCCGCCGGACGGCTCCTCCTGGCAGAGCGCGTAGTCGTTGTTGTTTGCTGCCGCCTCGGAGGCTTTTTGCGGCCCCCACCGTGGGTCGAGCCGGGGCTCGAAGAAGAGGTGGGGGGCGGCACCCGCCCGCAGCTGTCGCGCGCGAGCGCGCGCACAAAGGTTGACCCGATTGCGGGGTGCATGATGCACGGCGCGGCGACCTCGCGCCGTGCCGCGCCACCTGGCTCCCCCGAACTGCCGCGCACGCGCCTGTTCGAAGAGCCGGGCGGTCGCGCGAGCAACACGTGCACGAACGCGACTCCAGGGGGAGGGAGGGGGGGGGGGGGGATCTCGAACAGCCGTTGACAAACAACTGCACGGTTCACGCGTGTGCGTGTATTTATATATATGTAAGGTAAGGTCAGAGCAGCCGGATCGCTCCGCTTCGTCCTTCACCGAAGTCGCGTTCTGCTCGTTCGTCGAGGGTTGGCTGGTTGCCTCCGCTCTGGTTACCGGTCGGACCCGCTGCTGAAAGGCGCATTTCTGGGAAGCGGCGGTATGCTGGGAAGCCTGCTTTACAACTTCGCCCATCGAGATGTGGTGGCCGGGCGCGGCCACATGCCGGTTCGTCCCCAACCGAAACCCCGCTACATTATAACCCGCGTTCTCCGATGTTGGAGGGGGAGGCGAAGTGCTGTAGGTCATGGTTAACCGGGCCCTTTACACCGCAAGCTCTTGTATATACGGCTGCGAACCCCTGAAGTCTCCCTTCTACTCGTTTTCCGTGACGTTGGGGAATTCTGAAACTCCCGTAGTTGGTACTGGGCCCAACAGCTCGAGGCCTTCGAGCAACCAGACTGATAGCCGTTGACACACGTATTCGGAACACTCCTCCACTTCCATTCGATATACTCACCTCTATGTAGAGATGAACGTAGCGCACGTAGGTTTACGTCGATAATAGAGACGTGCAGTGTGCATACTCTGGCGCCCTGCACTGCATACATTCGGCAGCGAACTGCTCAAATTCACCGGTTGGCGCATGATTGAGGGGATAGAAGAGCAGCGTTTTAGAACAGGAAACGCAGCGGATGACACAGCAGAGGACGTATATGGACGACAGCGCCTGTGTGTGTCGCCTGCTGCATCCCCTGTTCTAAAGCGCTACTTGTTTCTTCTATTCGGCTTCACACCCACGGCTTGGGACAATCTGCATGTTGACACAGGCAAAAGACAAAAAAAAACAAAAAAAGAAACGGGTGACTACGTTGGAACTTTTCTTCTGCGCTGTTCTCCGCTTCAAAGAACAATCTCTTGCAAAGTAACATTTGTTAATTTGTAAATATTGCGTCGTGGTGTGGGTCAGCGACGGCTGCGCCACTGATCTCCTTTAGAGCCGTCGCTGCTGCCAAGTACCGCGAAATACCGAGGAAGTCTACGTCACCGCTGCTTATTTCGAGAATTTTCGAAATCGGGAAGCGACATAGCACCGAACTCCCTATTTGAAGCAATGGCATCTAACCCGCAGGGGCGCAAATCTCCTGTCTCCGGCGCTTTCAGTAGACCCGATTCGCGACTACTATTAGTATGCACTACCGCCTCCGCGCTATGCCATTCCCGACGTGTTTGGAAATTTTAGAGCAACCTCTTGATGATTCGGGCGAATTGGTTGACAAAGCCGGAAAAGTAATGCGTATAAGATGGCAGATAAGATAAGTAAACTGGCAGTAAGATAAGTAAAGTAAATACGTATAAGATGGTATAAGATAAGTAAACTATACGATGGCCGCACTGAACTAAGAACTCGGGGATTTTTCGAAAGCAACGCAAACACCCGCCGTGGTTGCTCAGTGGCTATGGTGTTGGGCTGCTGAGCACGAGGTCGCGGGATCGAATCCCGGCCACGGCGGCCGCATTTCGATGGGGGCGAAATGCGAAAACACCCGTGTACTTAGATTTAGGTGCACGTTAAAGAACCCCAGGTGGTCCAAATTTCCGGAGTCCCCTACTACGGCGTGCCTCATAATCATAACTGGTTTTGGCACGTAAAACCCCATAATTTTTTTAAAGCAACGCAAACCTGAAATGAGAACCAACCCTGAGCGCTCACACACGCCACTATATATGCAACCACGCGCTGCAGGTCCCGTAAAATAAGTTATGTCATGAAAAGCCACTTCACAATCAAGAACAGAAATGGATTGCGCACTAACACACTTATCGCGGCTTTTGCCAAGACTAGGCGGAAGACTCACTCTGTGGCTTCAGCGATGAATAGGAATAGTAATGAGCTATATATCTGCGTTTTTTTTTTAATATGCATTACGAGAAATTTGGGAGCGGTATGTATAGGCAAGAGCCCTTATTCTCACAAGTTTACTAACTTAAGTGACCTTCGCGATCGGCCATTGCCGTGGCGTTTGTCTCAATGTCATTGCAATCGCGATCATTAACGACTGGCGCCCGGATACTGGCCAATGAGGAGGCAAGGATTGAGTCTTTCTTTTTCTTTACAGCACAGTGACACATGAAAACGGGACGGCGTTCAATTTTGAGCGCGCACCACGCTGTCGCCATGTTCGATTCAATCCTTTCCCCACTTAATCTGTAACTCCAACGGCCCTCCCGCCTATTACAGCGAAGCTGTTAGTGCGACTAGAGACGCTCAGGAACGTTATATGCCTGTTTTCACCTGAAAAAACACAACTTCAAAACTCGGTCGCTGACGAGAGAGTGAGAGACAAGAAGAAAAGACAGGGAGGTTAACAAAGGTCTCGCCAGACCGGTTGGCTACCCTACAAAGTTTATACGGCAATGAAAGCGCCGCAACACTGAGGCATAAAAACTTTTTTATCTCAGCTCATTAACGAGCACACACCCCTCCAAACGCCTTTCAAGGAAGGAAGGAAGGAATGCGGCATAGGCAGAAAGACAGGGAGGTTAACCATTTCTCTGACCGGCTGGCTACCCTGTGCTGGGGAAAGGGAGCAAGGGAAATAAAAGATAGTAGAAAAGAGATGTAGAAAAAAAGTGTAAAGAATAGCACAAAAAAAATGAGAATACGGCACTTCAAAGTCTGTCCCTAAGACCAGTTCTCCGCAAGAAGCGTAACAACACTTTCAAAGCCTTCTGTGCTGAGGACCGTCTCAGCCATGCAGTGTCTCAGCACCCTTTCCTCTGACAAAGGGCGTTTATCAAGTCCGTCTAACACTCTTGTGATCGAAGAGTGGCTTATACAGTTGCTCTCAGACGTGGCAGATCTCTGCAAGCTCCCGAGTGCCTTCATGGCTGCGTTTTCTTAGGCAACGAAACAGTGAAAGGGTCATGCGCTGGCTTCCCCGTCCACGGAAGCCTGCGCGTACAATATCGCCACCTTGCCGACGTCGTGATTTCTCAAATTCTCGCGCGCGCAGTGCAGTGCCCGATCGTTCCTGCCCGAGCCCAGGCCAGTTGTTTTCGAGAGGTTTTCGTTCTTATTTCTCTCCGTACATTTTCGCTTGTTTAAAGAACCCTGTGGTTTTCTTGCTTCTGTCTATATATAGTTTTGCGATCGCGGGCTCCTTCAGGGGGCCCAACATCCCATTTTTTTCTCGCTATTAAAAACAGCAGCAGCGGGCTTGCCGTATAACCGAGCGCCTGTGCACCTGGCGAACCTGTGCGCGGTGGTGGGTGATTCTTCAACCTCGTGAAAAACTGAGCAGGCGGCCGGGCATACTTACAGGGCTGCGTGCGCGCGCTGGCCACAGAGGCGCGTGCCTTGCCCCGACGTAGCCCCTGGGGCTCTCGGCGCCCCATCTGGTACAGACCCCCCGACAACCCCCCCCCCCCTCCCTCCCCCTCACCTTCCCGAACGTCGCCTCCCCTTCCTTTCGTTTTGCACGGAGCTTGACGGCCTCCCGCCTCACCTTGTGCCTGTGCACGTGCATGGCTGCCGGCGCCGAGGCTGGAACGCGACCATTCTTCGGGGTCGCCAGATGGGGGCCCCCGGTGTCGGGGGGCGCCCTTTTGTTGGACCTCGCCACCACCCCTTCTGGGCCCTGCGTGCATCCGACCGCTCCCCGGACGACGACGACCTCTTTTTTTTTTTTTTCTTCTTTCTTTCGCGGCGCGTTTTCTGACCCCGCGCGGACCCCGCCGCATCCGGCGTGGCGGCCCAACAGAAATGCGCACCAGGACCGATGACCATGCGTTTCCCCCCCTCCGCTGGTGTTCCCGTGGAACGGAGGGACGGGTGTCTTCCGACAGTCGGGGAGCCATTTTGGAAGGGAGATGCTGGAACATGTCGACGGAATGCTCGGAGAAGGCAAGAAAGGGGTCGCAGGCAGCTTGCGTATATACGCAATAGCCTGAACGGTGCATGCGTTTTGCTGTGATCCAAGTGCCTTATACTGCGTACGCGAGAGAAACGCGAGCCGTTTGCTTATCCTATAGTGTAAAACACGGGAGTACACGGCACATCCTCGCTGGATGCGTTCCGTAGAGCGATCGAACTATGGGGACTCAGCCAGGGATTCTTGGCCGTCGGTGGTGTTTGGCCGTCGGTGGTATATGGCCGTCGGTGGAGGTTGATTGAGTCAGCCACCAGTCAGCAAGAAGAAAGTGAGAGAAACAGATGGGGTAAATTGGGTGCAAAGGATATGGTCAGCTATATGGATATATATACTCAGCAACTCAGCTATATGGTCTTGCGCGCAGTAGCTTCGTTTTTTTTTTTTTTTTTTTTTTTGACTAAGGCTGTACACGTTCGTCGAAAATGAACGAAGAGCCTTCTGGAAGTTTTGAACGTTCCTCAGACTTTTGCAGACTTCAAATGGTTTCTTTGAAGAATTCAGTATCAGCTAAAGATTTACACTGGGATTTCCTTGACAGCCCCCTTGAGGGATTTTCTCTCAGCTTCGTGATGCTGTTCTTGATGCATGTATACAAAGTGTTTTCGGAGGTTTGCCAAAGCTTTCTTTTACTGTACTTTATCACTTTTTTTTTTTTAGTTAGCGAAATATATACCACCAGCCAGCTTAGCTTCCTCAGTAACCACGTCTGCACCAATAAGATCGCTGTTTCTCGTGATTCGCTGCGCGCTGAACTGCGCTGAAACATTCGCGAAGGTTCTAGGGGCTAGAGAGAAGGGAAAGGAAATGCGGGGAGGTCAACCCTACGCACGCTTGGTTTGCTATCCTACGCTTGGGAAAAGGGTATCGCTTAGTCCGCATGCGCGCATCGATACTGTACAGTCGCTCACTGAGGTCTGTCGACTTCAGGAACTGCAGTAATGGACGCATCAATTTCTGGGCCCGAGACGCACATGTGGCCACGGTTCAAGTACCTTTTGTCGCCGCGAATGATCTTGAATTCCGGGGATCTAGTGCGGCGCGGAGTAGCTAGCAGTCGCTGGTCGTCGTAGTGAGGACAGATGCAGCGCGAGTAAGTTCTGCTGTATACTTGCGGAAATTGAAGCAAACGAACTTCTAAGCAGAGTAGCTGAAATGTGCGCCACCGTTATGTAGGTGCGCGAAGCCTGCATTCCTACCGACGTGAGTGTGTGTGCAGCGAGTATTTAGGGAAACTCTGGCGCCTAAATGCACGAGTGTTTCGACAGGTTTCTATCTGGTAGTGATGTGGTTGAGATGCACGCAGCGACACTCCGGGACACGAAGGGCGTGATAACGCGAAGAAAACCCGTTTTTCGTGTTGCCCGCCGGCATCTCGTGCTGGTCCGACCGTGCGGAACTCGTCCTTTGGCGCGTGTGAAGAAGTCCGGCCAGCATGAGGCGGCATCGTGCGACAGGAAACGAAAGTCGTGATAAGGACAGGTCAGCCTTCGCCGCGGCCAGTTTGCTGCATGCTAGCTGCCGCTGCTGCTGCAGGGAACGCCCTGAAGGCAACAAGAATTGGGGCGCGAAGCCATGGCTTTAGTAGCAGAACTCACTGGCTCTGCGGTGTTCTTGCATGTTCTTCGGTAAACAAACCACAAAATTGTATCGCATCTTTTTTTTTTTTCATTTTTCGTCTCTCTCTGCATCATAAGATATTTTTACATTAGCAGCGTAAAGCCTGCGTATTGTCTCGTCCAGCTGCATTCTGCCGGATAGAATCCTGCTGCGAGTGTGCTTCATGTCCCTCTCAGCGTGACGTCATAGATTAAAGAAAATATATGGGGTTAATGTCCTGACTGAGCTGCACAGTGGGCAACGAGGGACAATCGACCACCTAGGTTTCTTTAACGTGCGGCCACAGCACGGTGCACGAGGGTTTTTGCATTCCGCCTCCATCAGAATGCAGCCACCGCCGCGGGGAATCAGATACGCGACCTTGGGCTCAGCTGCGCAACACCATAGCCACTCGTCGCAGTCTTGAATGTACCTTCGCATATTTAGGCTGTTTTGGTAGCGTAAAAGTTCAAAATAAAAGAAAAGCTGCCCAAGTTGAGTCTATGTTTCTTAAGCATGCAGTTTAGTCCTTATTTACCGATAACCAATTAACTATAGAGCTAGGAAGACGCTGTCAAAATCCAAGACATCACGCAGACGTGCTGCAGGAACTTGAGAGGGTTGTCGCCAACCGTATGCCGGTCTCTCGCGACGTGGCCGTTGACGTCGCGCCTTGTCGGTGTCGTGTCATCCCAATGTGACTGCGCCCTTAAAGGGACCCTGAACCACTTTTTATCGAAGTGGAGAAAGACATTTGAGGTGAAAGTAGGCTATTTCAGAAATACTTTGCCGCAAAAAGTACTTCAATGCATTCAGCAGAAGCAGAGTTATTGGCAATAAAACACAGCCTAAGCTGTGCTCCCCCGTCCTTATTCAATGCCTTGCGCTGCGAAGGCTACGGTGTAGTGGGGCGGGGCCACAACGCTCCGCCTTACAAACGTCACCGTGGCGCGCAGTTCAAATTTCAGATTTTGGTGCCTACGCCGCGCTAAACGTAAGCCAAACGCGGTTGTCCTCAGAGACCCGCAGTGCGCTTAGCCAGTGGACTCGTGGCGGCACCCCGCGGCGGCCGCGGTGTAACCGACTGCAGCGACCAATAGGAGCCGCGTATTGGAATGTCCTTTATTGCGCAATAAAGCACACAGAAGAGAGTGAGGATCATGGCTCTGTTGAAACGAGGGCGCTTGAGAGAAAGGTGACTTCGCGCTCCGCTTGCGAGCTCCGTGCACCGCGTACGACAGCAAAACTTGGCTGAGATGTTCACAGCAGCGTATGCTATACCCGCAGACTATGTTATCTCACCAAGCCCGAGGAGTGGGGGTTCAGGGCCCCTTTAATGATCGAGTACGTGCAGCGAGCTTTATGCGCGCTACCGCCAACTAAACAAAGCCGATCGCTTTAAGAAGGCTATACGTCTACAACGTAATGTTTTGAATGAAGTGTTGCCCCAGAGTGACGTATAGGGGGCTTTTTCGATCTATTTGCTCGCCATCAGTGAGGGGCGGCTTCTACGTGCTTCACGCTGCAGCCCGGAAGAAGCCCGCGCCGCTTCCCGTTTTAAAAATGGAGTTGCTGTCGCGTGCGCTGCACTGTCGCACCGACGTGGAGCTATGCATCGGTCGAGTTGCAAACAGGTATCCGACACGGTCGACTGTAGCAGTACGCGTCTGTGCGCATCCCGAAGCGCTCGAATACTCTTCAATATATCCACCGAGATCGGGCAGCGCGCGCGGCGCGGACCCTTCATTTTGTTTCGCGACTTCTTCGCTAGGGTCTGGCGCATGCGCCGTCGCGCTGTGGGAAATGCTGATATAGCGCAAACGCACACCGCGAGAACTAGGAGTTTCATCAGATCACGTAAATCAGCAGACCTCTATGCAGCACTTTACGACTGCTCTGTGGTTTAGTTTGTGTTCTGTTCTTCATGCTATAACTCGCTAGTTTGGATATCGGCGTGTTTGAAACGAAAACGCTGATAGCCGATTCCCCCTGGAAACAAGAGAACAGCAGCGCCGCGAGGTTGATTGCAGCACTCTGTTTACTTGACTGGGAGAGAGAGAGAAAGAGCGGGCTATATGTGCTGGTCGAAGCTGCAGCACGGGAGCCCGATGTATAGACTGTCCCACAAGAATCGTGCAGTACCATTGCGGATGTTAGAACTGGCGTCTGGTAGTCGCGGTCTGGGTCACGCGTCCAGGTACGTGATCCTACAAGACCACCATAACGTAGGTTACCTTATCCCGGTGAGGAGTAGCAGGCTGGAGGCACGCTGTTTCGACCGTCCTCTCCTGCTTTTTATTCATTAGAACCTTTTCCTCCCGTGCTTAAATAGTAATTTTGAGGTAACAAACAGCGTAGCATGAATGATACGTTTGGCATTGCAAAGCTGAGCTTGAAACCGGGTTAGCTCCGTCCGTCCGCCCCGTCCCTATATATATACTGATGTCCCTGCCTTCCGTGAGTTACGCCCCAGAATGCATAGGAGAAGCCCGGAGAAACCCTGCATCGGAGGTGGGTGGCGAGGTTAGCGAGATGAACTGTGTCGTCGTGGTCGACGTCGTCATGTTGGCGTCGCTGTCATCGTCATCGTGTCGTTTGCGTGCCGTCGTCATCGCCGTGTCGTTGCCGTCGTTGCGTGCGGTAGGACGAGATTTCACAGGATTGCAGGAGTTTTGCACGTATAAGTTCGGGGCGTCTAGGGTTATCGCTTGCTGTCGCAGTGTAACACAGCATTCACACTGGCGAGTCGCAGAGGTCGCGCTGCCAAGTTGGTCGCTTCGGTCGAAAAGCGACCAATTTCGCGAAGTCGCTCGCTGACCGATCCTTCGGCACCGCGGCTGCAGTGGCGAAGCTTCTGGACCAATCAGCGGCGCAGGAGTAGGACGTCGGTATACGCTGACGCCTATTTTACGCAGTGATGGTGGTGCGATCGTACGTGAATGGGGCACCGATCGCCCGGTATTTCAGTGTGGCGACGGCCAGGTCGCGCTTGCCGGTGTGGACATCGGTCGCCGCGAGTCGAGCTCCTTTGTCCCTACTCGCGGTCGGTCACGCGACATTTGTCAATCGCTGGTGTGTGAATGCTGCCCGAGTTAGTTCAGAGTTGCGAGGAATCTCTGAAACATCGCGGAATATCGGCCGTATGCGAGTAACGCTTCTAAGCCATGGCATACATAGCCTTTGCAGTACTGCACGGTTTTCGCGAAGATAACTGGGCGGTTCACGCGCTCCGTCTCCGACCGCGCGCGGGGTAATTTCGAATAGGCGAGCGCGCGTAATCGGGAGCGTCCCGCGACTCAACGGAGGTCACTCTCGTATACGCGCAGCGTGAGACAAACGACGCCGTTCCGCGCCGTTCAGGCCTTGATTGATGAAGACGATGCACTTCTCGCGATACTGTACCTCTGCTTTGCTTCTGCCGCAGTGTACCTTCGCTATGTAGGGCCTTGAACAGTTGGTTACAAGCGGTAACTTGCTTCCGCAATAACTTAATTTGCGATTGTCTTATTGTGAAGCATGACAATAAGGTGTCTGCTGATCGGTCCATGGACTTAAGGAAGGCCTTACACATTTAGTGAACTATCATTCGCGGGATCTCACAGGTTACCTGTAGATGAAAGGAAGAATATACAGAATATGTTAGCTGGAAAAGTGTTCGACAATATGCCAGTAGACAGCCACTATAGATTTCAATCGATATACACAGGCGCGTGAACCGTCTATCGTAAAATCTCACATATAATACGAACCCGAACACATATACGAATGGCGATGTGGGGGCTGCGACAAGGGTCAAAGATAGAGGGAAAGAGACACTCCCAGTTTTTAAGGCGCTGCGCTGCGCTATATAAAAGCGATATAAAAGTGACAGGTTATTGCCGCGTTCTCGGGTGTTTCCTTCTTGTCTGATTTTCCTATAATCCCTTTCTCCAGTACATAATAGCCAGATGGATTCTTAATCTGCTTAACCTCCATTTCGGTCATTTGGTTTTTTTTTTTCTCTCTCTCTATACTGGTCCCTCGTATCGTAGATCGTAGTGTAGAGATCGTGTGGTTACGGCCACACTCTGCACCCATTGGTGTCAAGTAACTTTCACTTCTGTTCTATTTAGTCCATGTATCACTGGGTACTGCGAAAACAACGGGCCTGATAGTGAGCTCTCCGATTCCATCCCTGCTGTATAGTGCGTTGTAATCTATACGCAGCGGTAGATTTCTTCAGCCGGAGCAAACGTTTTCAGTTCTGCCGACGCGTTTTTTGCGATGTATAACGAACGAAGGACTCGCGCAGTCGTCACGCGGAAACGATAAAAAAAGAAAGCGGTTGCCATGTTACAACAGCTGTTGTTCTGCGGTCGCGATTTCGCCATATCCCCTGCGCGTGCATGACCGCGCGTTAAACTCATTCGGCCCGCGAGGGAGTGGGTGCCTTCGTCGTGAGCACGTGGGAGCCAGGCGGTCTCGCGAAGAAGGCGCTTCCGCCCCCGCCGAGCATCGGCCGCTCACCGGGGCGTGGTCGGTCGCCGGCCGCGCGATCTTGCGCTTCCCGCATCTGGCTGCGGCTCCTCCGCGCAGCCAGGTGGCTCGGCCGATACGTGCGACTCCGTGGCTTTACGAGGTTGCTCGGCTTGGCAGATAGCGAACCACCGTTCGGTTGTGTGTTCGGTTGGTTCCGCGGTATACTTTCGTCTGACTTGCGGTTCGGATCTGTCCTGCTTCCACCTTGACGTGACTTTCTTTGCTCCCTTTCCATCCGCTCCCGTACCTTGGGCCGGGGTAATGTAACGATGCTATTTCGATTATACCTCTTTTCGGTCTTCGTCAGTGGTCAGAGCCTGCGGGCTCCGCCCGCGTTATCAGCGGGTTCA
This sequence comes from Dermacentor silvarum, assembly GCF_013339745.2. Classification (NCBI taxonomy): domain Eukaryota; kingdom Metazoa; phylum Arthropoda; class Arachnida; order Ixodida; family Ixodidae; genus Dermacentor; species Dermacentor silvarum. The sequence continues at coordinate 33,635,942 of NC_051157.2, forward strand.
GCCGGCCGTGAACGGTGTGTGTGTGATAAGAGTGGCATAAAATCGAGCGGATGCTATCGCTGCATTATACCGGCCCTGAGTTCCCTTACCCTTGTCAATAGAGAGTCCATCCAGTCGCTTATCTGTCCATCCGTCCGTAACGAAATCACGGGACACGCACGCGCACGGAGCGCGCGCGCGCGATGAAGCACCGAATCTTCGCCCGAGGTTTTCGAACAGTGCTTTGTGTGTTCGTTATTTGCAAAGTGCGAGTCACGAACTCGGCGCACGGTTCTTGTAATGCTCTACTTCCACGTGCAACACAGGGGTCTGGATGAGTTACATAGAATACACGAGATTGCTTGGTCTCCCTTTCACACGTCTGACTTCGGTTAACGTGTGATCGTAATCATTTCCTTTTCTTTATTTCATAAATACGCCTATGTCGTCATCATCATCATCGTCGGCATGCTGGCAGGAGCACTCTTCTGAACACTGTCATATTATGCCACCATATTCTCGAATTCGCCGTTTTCTTATCTCTGATTGGCTCGCGGGGCGACACAACGCCCTCTCTCATCGGCTCAAGTCTAGCGGTATTTTTACAATATTGCGGAATTTGACGATGTCAAGAAGTAGCACACCCAGATGCAGTGTGAATGGCAATAATGTATTCCGATTTTGTCGTATGGTTTCTTAGAAGAAGAGGCTAAATTACGGCCGTCTGTTTAAGAATACAGAACATGGACTTCTTTTCTAGGTGTTGGGCGTGACTACCATGGCGGAAAATATGTATGCCGATAACCTTGGAACGAAAGCAGCGCAAAGACGAGATCGCGTAGGCACAGGGTAAACCCACGACTTCCGTGTGTCGCTTCTGCATTCTGGCAACGCGAACTGCGCTCGCACCGGATGAGCGATACTGACACAAGCGAAGCTTTCTGGCAAACGCCACTGCTCCTATATGTATTCAATGCTGTACTCACCTTTATGGCTCGCTGGCTGTGGCGTTCTGCGCCAGATCATGAGGTTGCGCGTTTGTTTCCCCGCTGAGGCCGAAGGGATTGAACGCGTAAAATGCAGAAATGCTCCTGCACTGAAATTTAGAAACGCGTCGAAAGACCACCAGATGTTTAAAGGCTATCTTCGGAATGTGACGTGTGTGTGTGTGTGTGTGTGTGTGTGTGTGCGTGCGTGCGTGCGTGCGTGTGCGTGTGCGTGTGCGCGTGTGTGCGTGTGTGTGCGTGTGTGTACAGTCGAAGCCGGTTATATCGAATCTGAAGGGGATAACAAAAAAGTTCGATATATATAGCTAATTCGATATACAGGGTGTTTCAGCGAACACTTTCAAATTTTTTTAAAGGTTGCCTGTGGCAGATAGCGCAATTCTGGTTAATGAGCTGGTCTACTGGAAGAGGCGGACATTACTTGCACAATAAATTGAAGTACACAATCGACTAATTAACGAGAATTTACTAATTAAGCTTTAAACTAATTACCGGATGGCCCATATTGCAATTTACAAATTGTAGCCGTGGATTTGGCAAGGCGGGTCCACTTGGAACGAATTCTCAGGATGACACCAGTTTCGAGATAATAATTTCCGAACTTAGCGGAGAAATGCATTCACGTTCCAGTTAAGTTTGTGCTTCAATGCATAAAGCGACGCTTTGTTAAGCAATTAACTGGAACGCCAACGCATTTCTCCGCAAAGTTCGAGAATTAATATCTTGAAACTGGTGTCATTCCGAGAATTTGTTCCAAGTGGATCCGCCTTGCGAACTTCACGGCTACAATTAGTAAATTGCAATATGGGCCATCAGGTAATTAGCTAAAATTAATTAGTGTTTATTGTTAATTAGTCAATTATGCATTTCAATTTATTGTGCAAATAATATCCGCCCCTGCGAGTAGACCAGCTCTTGAACTAGAATTTGGCTATCTGCCACAGGCAACCTTTAATAATTTTTGAAAGTGTTCGCTGAAACACCCGGTATAAAATAAAAATTGGATACAAATATGTTCAAGGGGATTTTACAGCTGTTTGTTATACAAAATAATGCGTTACATATGGGTTCGATATATCCGGGTTCAACTGTATATATATATGAAAGGGAAGACACGTTACATAACGCTGAAAAGTAAGAGCACGTTGCAGGAAAAGAGAAGCACTGCTAATTCTTGCCGTTTGATCAGTGTTCATTATTGTCGTCCTATTGGTGAACGTTCCTGCTGCAGTCGACGTCGGACCAGATGTAGCCTTTTTTCGGGCGTCAACCCAGCGTCGCGTTTGGTTAACGACCGCGACGCGATTCAGGCTAAATAACTCACGACCTGAGTCACCGCCGCACTTGAGCGTGCACGCTCTCGCACTCGTCTCTCTTCTGCTTCATCGTCTGTTCGCTTTTTCTTTCTTTCGTTATTTTTTTTTTCGATTAAGAGCAGCCGAGCTGGTGTAGCTTGCATCGCTCTGTGTACCACCAGTTGTCTAAACTATAGCGCCAGACTGCGTGACTCCAGGAGAAGCGACGCTGTCTTGACGCCCTAAGAAACTATCCGTGTATTTGGCGCCATATAGAGTTGACTTCTCTAGCTTTTACTAATCGCCCAACAAAGGTGACAGTACATCTTCCTGCGCTGTTCGAAATGTGCCCCGACGTTTTTAATCTCACATCGTGGAAACGCCTGCAGCGACAACGAGAGCTTCCGTACCGACGGGAAGTGACCGAAGGCATGCCCAGTTTGCGCACCTGCTCTCTCTGCACGTCGTTGGTGCCGGTAGCGGCGCTTGACGCTTTCGCATATATACGCTCGGCGACAGTGTATGCACGAAATGCCCGGCGGCGGCCAGGGCAGAGAGCAACGCGATGACGTCGCCAGCTCGGAGCGGGTTTTCTTGCGCGTCGGCGCGCGAGTCCTGCGTTGCATGCGCATCGCGCACGCAAGGCGCACAAGGAAGTAACAGTTTCTCGTCCCTGTGTGGTTAAGGCCGCGCAGTCCCGGCCGCCGCTGAAGGCGACCTTAAAAAGAAACCGCTTCACTCTTTATCGGGATCTGTTCATTCGGAATGGCTCTGCACGACGTGCTGTATGGAGAGTTGGAAGAGGGGGGACGCGTGCGTGCGTGCGTGCATAGCCAGTGCAACGCTGAGTTCGTTGCGTCACAGCAATGCGCCTCATACTGGACCCTGAGGGGAGGCGACTATACACAGTGCAGTGGGTATAGGGTGGCACATGCCTTGGCTCTGCAGCGGTGGCGCGGTGACAAGAGGCGCGGTCTCCGTGCGCGGAGGGCCTACGTGGCCGATAAGCGGGCCGCGGAATAAATACGCGGATTAGGCGTCCTTCGGGGGCGCTTGCGCAGCGTCGTCGTCTTTGGCGTCGCCATTCCAGGCACGTCTTTGGGCCACGACCTTTGGCGGCACATCCCGCGGGCACGCTCTTCTCTTCAGGTTCTGGTCGGCGGCCTTTCTCCGCCGAGGCGGCTGCTCTGCCGCCTCCTCCTCTTCTTCTTTCTCGGCTGCGGTCGCGCCCGTATCGCGCGGGCCACCCCGCCCCGCCGAGGAGCGCCACGCCTGCGCCGGTACATACAGCACGCACCACCGCCTTAGAGTAGTATATACCTTTGCCAGATGGCGCGTGAGGTCGGGTCCCCGCCGTCGTGCGGGTGCGTGTGTGGGATACGTATGTGCATACAGCTCGCTTGGGCTGCAGGCGCCCGAGAACGACGCGTGGTGGCGAAACTATCTCTCGACTCGAGCTGCCGACGCCTCCTCGCGCGGCCGCCGAGGATTTTAATGAGCGAAGATCGAGTTGGCGCCGACGTAACTTGAACTAATAGAAAGAAGGTACTGCAGCCTTTTAGCTGGTCGTGCAGCTTTTAGCGCGCCGTTTGTGAGGTGAACGGATAAGCCGGTGGACGGAAAGAAGCCATTTTTTTTTTATAGAGGGGTGGGCATCGCGTCCTTACTGGAAGTGGAGGAGAATGAGGGAGAAAGAGGAGGCGAAAAATGTATAATGGGCAATAACCCCTTTTCTGTACGGACGACGAGACCTACAAGTCAGTATACCCCTTTGTCGAATGATGCGGAAGACGACCGGGTCTATGCTTCTAGAGGCATTTTCTTTCGCTCGTTGCAGGGAGGGGGCGAGGAAACTTGTATTTGACATTTCAGCTAACAACATTTTTTTTTTGTAGGAATGTGGTCTTTCATCATGTCGAATGCTTTCGTTTGTGTGCATTAATAGATGACACATCTTCAAGTATTCCTAGCTTTTGATCAGTTCTGCGAAAAAGGTACAGTGCTGACAAGTGTTCACTAGAACAGCAATGCATTTTGCCGCTGAGCTTGACGGCGTATTTCAGGAAACTGGTAGGCTTTATTGTCAGACTAGCTTCAGCAGTGCAATTACAACGAGCCCGTAAAGTTGTTAATTAGAAAGGTAATTACTAGATATTAGTTATGTCATCAATTGATTGACTCATACAACGTCCGCCGCTGCGAATTACATGTTGCAAAAAAAAAAAGAAATATCTCAATCGCTTATTACTCTGCGTTTTAGAAACACCGGGCATATGCTAGTCAATTGGAAGTAAAGGTATTATTATATTATTATTAGTTGCATTGCACTTGAGATGAGTTTTACAACGTGTGGTACGTCTCACAGCAAGCAACCCGTCTTCGCATCTGCGGAATCGCTGGCATGTGAAAAGAACTCGAGGTTTGCAATGTGAATCGCGCGAAAGTGAAGCTTTCTCTCTCTCGTGCGCTCGCCCGCCCGCTCGCTCTCACCTTGCGTGGACGGTTGTCCGACAAGCTGAGACACTGACTTGGTGGTCCTTTTATGATACCAGTGCACTAAGTATGTCCCCGCAAAGGTTTTAATGGCGTTTGTACGCGGGTCGATCCTGGAGGCAGTGTGATGTCTGACACCCATGCGCCTTATAGCATTAACCAATAAGTGACCCGTAAAAGAGTGGAATGCGCCGTCTGCTGTCTGTTTCCTGTTCGAGGCAGTGCAGCCGCCGCCACCGCTTCGCCGTTGAAGCCTATTGATACGCTTGCAGTCCGGCTTTGTCACACTCGAAGATTACCCGGTTGCAGGCGCCTAGCAAAACCATGGTCGTCTGTTCAACCGTTGGCTGCTCAACTTCAAGCGTTAAAGGTAAACGCATGTGATATACTGCCTTGTAGCATCCTTTGGTGAGTCAGCTATGTACAAGCGTCAGAGGCATGGCTGCCACTTCCAAAACTGTAACAAGGCAGAGACCATCAGCCAAAAAAAAAAAAGAATTATACGTCCCTTCCACTCCGTGAAGATGATCGAACAGCTAAGCTGTATTAGCTACACCGAGTGTCACATGTGCATTATTGCACGTGATGCAATTGCGTAAACACAGATCTACAACACAAATTTATGTTGAAACGTTGCGAGGCGAGAAGAGGCAGCGACTTCCGACGCTACTCGACGAGTTCTCTGGTCGAAACCTGCCGAGCCGCCGCCAGAGGCATCGGCTGCACCGCGCCCGTTCGGCGCGAACGCGGGGTAACGCGGACGGCGTCGGCAGTAGCTCTGCGCATCCGAAAGGGCGCGCCGCACTTAAACACCTTCTCTTATACCCATCGCCTCTCCTCGCACGCAGCGCGGCCTCTCATTGGTAGCCTCCTCCCCCAGCGCGCCTCTCCTCTGCTGGTCATGTGACCTGCCCTCCCCCGGCGCGGTTCTCATTCTCTCCTGGTCACGTGACCCGCGTGACACCGGCGAATGGACGGATGGACGGCGCAGCCTCGACCTACAACAGCTCCGATGTTAAAAAGAAAACGAACGTACAGTGCCACTTATCAGGCGGCGATGAGCTGTGTAAGGGCCGACACGGAGTGATTCCCCAAAGATAGTTCTTTCTCATTGACTCAAGCAACCAGAACTGTTTCAGTACTCGCATGCACATGAAGCATGGTTTTACGGCACAAATTTAAACGGGACATAGCGAGATACATGTATAATACTCGTAACCAATCTAGCCCACCTCAGTTCCTTGAACACAGAGGTAATGCGCAGTCGTACTATGTCGGCGATACGGCCATTGTTGACAAAAAAAAAAGCGAAAACTTCTGACTACGTACAACTTCAAATGAACCTCGAGTTTCGACCGAGAAATGCCGTTGACAGCGCGCAAAGTTTTCAAACATTTTCAGTGCTTCATTTTCTAATTACGCTAGCTGCGCCGTTATACCGACGCTATCGGTTGCAGCGACGATCACAGAGCAGCATTTACCTGACCGCTGTAGCCATCGCCTCAGCACCCGATCTTCTAAGTAATGCTTCTATACGCTTGATATATTATCGGATAAATATAACTTTCATCTATCTGACTGACCCGCGGGCAGAGCAGTCAGTGACGGTGCGCACCGTCCAGCAGCGGCAAATGCCTGTCAGAAAAAAAAAAAGGGAAGTTCGTTTATTAATGAAAGCATACCCTTAATTACCTTTCTTGGCTTGTCATCGTCGCGCCCAGAGTGAACTGAAACCTAGCAATCAGCTGCATGAACGATACGACATTGCATTGGTACGACAAAGCGGACGGAAAGCTTCGCACGACTGACAGTTGAAGCCGCGCAGAAAAACACTCGCGCAGGGCATGCCGCCGATGCTGCCGCGTCGGGCGCGTCGTCCGTCGAACCGGAAGCTGCCAGCAGACGGCGCGCCCCACAATTCTCTGCGATTGCTCGTTTTACCTGTCACCTATGGAGCTAACCAGTAAGAATGTCCCCAGGAGCATATCTCAGCTGGCCTATACTGGAAGCTATCGCTTGACCCGGACAGTCATTATCTGGTGGTTTTTCACTCAGTGCGTGGTTTCTTTTATTTCCCTTTGCTTCTGTCGCGGCATGTGAAACAACGGCCCGCGCGAATGGCGCGCTTAGTGAATCGCGAGAAGGCCGTGTCCCGATCCCGGTTGTGCTCCTCGTCGCAGGCGGCGTGCGCTCCGATCCAGCTGGAGCCGGTGGACCTCTCGCTGAACAGCCGGAGCCGGTCGTCGGCGGCCTCCTCCGGCCGGGGGCTGCCGCTGGACGAGCAGCCAACGCCGCCTTCGTCGCCGCCTTCCTCGCCACCTTCGCCGGACCTCAACAATGGTGAGTACAAGTTCCACAACTCTGCCACTCCGCACGGCCGTTCCGCCGACGCAACTGTTAGCAGTATGGGCGTTCTCCCATATAGGGCTCTGGACCACACGCGTGTAGCCCTGGTGACCTTTCTATTAGCAAACCGCACTACGCCGTACGAGCGCTGCCTGGCCGTCGCCACAGTGTCATCTGGACTGTTGGGAATTCGCGCTAAAATCAGTGCATAAGCGGCAGCACTACGCGTTTTAGTACTTCGCGCGCAACAGTTCAGAAAGGATGCGAAGCTCACGCGTGACAGCATTCCTCAAAATAGTCACACGGTCTCATCCGCGTTCGTTTAAGCTGCGTGAACAGAAAACGTAAACATCTTACGTATACTGCAGCACTTATGTTAAAGTAAGAGATTAAAAAGAAAAACTAACCGGCGTACGTTATAGTTTAACTTTTTATCTTTTCGCTTTACTCTTTCGCGTTTTGGGCCAACGGGAAACCGTAACAAGTAGCAAACTACTCTGGTTGAGTGTCTGCTCTGCGAAACCGAAACAGAACGCTGCCGGACTACTTGGCGCAGTAATGCATGTGCGGAAGATGCGCCCCTGTACCTTTGTTTTCACTGCCACAGAAAGTCGTCCGCTGGTGTAGCCCTATACAATTCATCGGCGAAGTTCAGTATTTACTGTCGTCCGCTCTAAAGGAAAACGCCTCAGTATTCAAGCAGTGACCATCCAAAGAGCCATTGCGACTCGAGAGCTGTGGCAAGCGCATCGCCAGGTGTCTGCTCTGAGCCAGTGAGTCTTCATCCTGGTGCATTTATCACGCGACACCGGCCCGGAACCCCTTGCGCGTCTTTCATTGTAAGTTTTGATCGAGCTTTAGTGGAACATACTTTAACTGATGCGAACAAAAATTAAAACTTGGTCTACTTGCAATTCGCTTCGTGCAAATTAGGGCGATTCTTTTCTCGAGACAGTGATCCACCTATGCTGGAGTTAGTGATAGATCATTTCTCGCGTTTATACTACACCTCTACTCTAATTCGCATTAATTTGTTTGGCGGCACTGGAATTTAGTCCTACCGCTGACGTCGGCCAAGCGGGAGCCCGATCGTGTCTGCCGACAGCAGGGCTGTCAGGCCCACGAGTAACTCTCCCTTTGATATCTCCTTTTCTCACACTTTTGCCTATGCGCCTCACTTTAGTACACTGATTTACTTTATGGCCGCTGGATTGTTAAATATACCAGCAATTGCAGTGGCGGAGTTAACGTGATGGCGGTGCTACCCCTTTCATATTTCTCAGTATCAAATTGTATTGCGAAAGCTAGCTATACTTAATGTTGGTGCTAGTTCTCTTGTCTGAAGCTTCCTGTGTGTCAAATGTGCCTCCGAGATGTGCAACCGCGCCAAATTTTACTTGCAAGCTGCACATAAGTGTTTGCGCTGGTTCGCGTCTATGTTTAAAGATCTTGCGTGTCATATGTTTAATCACGCAAGCAATACAAAAAGTGCGGAAATAAACTGAAGTGAGCACCGAAATCTTTGGGGGCAACAATGGTCATTTTTCAATTGCGTTCTCGATGGCGCCACAATACAGCGCCGCATCAAGCTCAGGCGCTTCACCAAGGCGCGTACTAGTCACATGCACCAGCGCGCGGTCGTCAACATGCACCTGAGGTGGTGGTTTATTAGTAAGGACAGGTACTACGAGACCACCGTGTGCAAGCGAGAACCTGAACCCTCTATGGACACAGCTTCCTTTTGATTCGCACTTTTATGCGAAGAGCACATTGCTTTCTTGTTCTCATAAACCAGCCAGTGAATGGATCACGTGCTTCCACTCCGCCTGGTTGTTTTTGGCCATAGCGACGCACCTCTTTTCAGTTAAGTCTCGAGTACCGTCTCGAGTGCCCGTGGGCACACCGTGACTCTTTGTTCCAGTCCCACGTACATTTTTACTATTATTCTCGCGAAACCGAGTACGGGCCTTACGGAACGCAGTTTTTCTTCATCTTGCAATCGGTCGGGCCGCATATCTCTCTTTTTATTTAAGCGTACTTTTCCTACGCAAAATTTACAACCCCGCTACCGACCGCGCCGTATAGAACATGTCATGAAGGATAAACACTCGCGTGCTTCCGTACCCGCGGCGTCTATACTGCACCCGGTTGTTAGGCCGGGAACCAGTTCGGGTCGTCGTCGCTGTGTCGGCGAGCTCGAATTAATTTCTTCGAGTCCGGGGCCCTGCTGGCGGTGGTCTATGCTGACCGCTCGTTTTCCGCCCAGTGAGGCCGCGCAGTTCCTCGTGTATTCGGCCTGAATATCGGTGCGCGCAGCGGTCGTGTCTTCGTATATACCCGTCTTCCTGCTTAAAGTGCCGCGAAGCGTCGTTGCTGATCGCCTATATGCGCGGTGTTCGCAAAACTTTGGGGCGGATGGCATCCGAAGCGTGCTGGAAACGAGAAGCGTACGCGCGCGGAAGATATCTTTATGGCCAACTTTTTGCGATTTTGATCAGTTTGGCGTATACGTAGCATGAGTAGAAATGGAAATGAATGCGAAAAAAAGAAAGACCGAGTGATTTCCGGGCCGGTCGCAGTTGCCGTCCCTCCATGCATGCACAGGTGAGCCGACGCGACTTTCGCGATTACTTCGTGGCCGCTCTATAACATGTGGCGCACGTGTACGGGGTGGTCCACTGTTAAAGGGAACGCACGAGTGTGCAGAACGTGCAGATTTTGCCCTCTGGCAAGTGCGCAATCGCCCGGCTTTGCAATCGCCCGGCGCTGCCACCTCTGTCCAGTGCATTGACGTGGCTTCAGCCGGCTCTTGCGGCTATTGAACGCCGCCTTATTAACGACAGATTTTTATTTCATCTTGTTTTGTTTTCTGATTTATTTTCTTTTTTCTTTCTTTCCTTCTTGGCCATCTCAGTATTTTCTACTTCTCAATCCTGCGATAGCCCTTCGGGGCTGCAGTATGTTGAGATAAATAAATATATAAGTGAGTTAATCGCTGGACCACAATGCGCGGCCACCCATGTTAATATTCTAATAACTTTAAAAGAGAATTAAGCGCCTAGCGTTGCCTTTTTCTCGCTCAGATTTAGCGAAAAGTTAATGATTTTTTCGGTCCGCACCGATCATTAGAACACCCGACCTCATTGCCTGGTTCGTCCGAAGCTTTAGTTGACGTTCTGCGAAACCACTACTCCTCGCCTCTGCCCCAACAGCCGGCTTCTACTGTAGCGAGCTGATCGAGCCATATATAGGTGTCTTTTTTATAACACTCAAATGGTATACGCTGCAAACGCAGTTCCATAAATACCCGAGAAAACGAATTGAGGGGATAAAAGTGCGACGGTATTTGAAGGTAAAGAAGCGCACGCACGCACACACGCACGCACGCACACACGCACGCACACGCGCACACAGAGTCGCTTCGTGTTCTTTTTTCCTAAAGGGCGTTTTGAAAGCATTGCATTCTTTTAAGTGGCTTAAAGTTCCACATAGCCGAACTATACTGTGTTCACGACTATGTCATTCTCTATAATTTGCGAAGTTCTACATTGGACATCCATTTGCAAAGATTCCTCTTGGATAGCATAAAAAATAGAACGTGGATAACCTAACGTAACGTAGCTTGTGAGCACAACCCACTTGTCTGATGAAAAATACGCTGAAAGTCCGCTTGAGTAGCTTTAGCGTTGAGCGTAGGAGACACCGTTGTTTTCAGTAACGAGTTATGTGTCCGTTCACAACCGTGAAGCATCCGATGACATCATGTGATCCGATATTCGGAATATCTGCTAAACATATTGTCAAAACTTTTCTCTCGTTTTTTTTTTTTTTTTCTTGTAATGTGTTTCTGGTGCCTTGCTTGCACTAACAATGCCTAGAAATATATGGTACCTATATTAAAGCAATCTACGGCAGAATGCTTTACGTGCACTAAAGCACCGAGCGAGAATTTATCCCGCGCCCCAATCTTAATGCGGCCGCCGCTGTCGGGAATCGGGCCCGCGACCTCGGGCTCAGCACCAGAGCAGAAGACGGCCGCGCGTAAAGTGTAGCCGAACGCGAGAACACGCGCCTTGCCAACGTCCAGTTCCAAGCGGCGAGCTTTGCGCTATAAGCTCTTTGACAGGTTCAAAGGAAAGTAACCGATTGGCTCGGTAGAGTCCCTCGCAGCGGGTGTGCACGCTCTGCGCTCCGCCTCACCAAATCCGTGCAGTGCAGTCAAAAGCCACGCATCGCGTTGATGAGGAGCGATAGCTATGGGAAAAAGGCCGTTCTTCCACTATATCACTGTGCTCGTAGTGGACCTCTACTAATCCGTCCGTGTTCAACCGTTGTCGCAAACGGAAGGATTAACGGCAGACAGTAGTCTATAAGCGGTTCGCTTTGTTATCGTAGCTCTCCACTAAGGTCTATCCTGGTTGTGTATACCGACAATCCCCGATCCCTGATCAACAGGTGTCTCGAACGGAAGGATGAGCGGCGGACATTGCACGGTGTAGTCGTTCTCCCCGTTAATCGTTGCTGATCCGTTGACGCGATCTGTGTAGCTTCGACCGCGCTGCACGGAATTCGAAGAGAACGGGGGTAGTATAACGGGTGCCGCGCGCTCCCGCGGCGGGCGGCCCGACGTCCAGGTCGGAGCACGCACGCCGAGCGCGCGGCTCCCGACCGAGCCATTTGACACGAACGAGCATCTGTGTCGATGACGCGGGCCGATAAGGGAGGGCGGCCGCCGCCGCTACCGCGCTGCCTGGCGTTGGCTCGGGCGCACAGCGGGCGACGGCGGCGGCGGACCCGCAAGGCGGCAGGGTCGCTGCGGCAAGCTCGGCGAGGCTACGCTGCGTCCGAGCCCCGATCCTTCTGCCTTATTTAAAGCGCCGCTGCTTCGCCTTCGAGCGTTTGGTGGCGTTTCGACGTTTTTTCTGACCCCCCCTCCCCGGCCGACGGGGGGGACGACGCGCTCACCTCGGGCCGGTCGGGGATTTGGAGCGCAATTAATGACGGCGGCGTCGGCGCTGGACTGCCAAGCGGAAGCGCAAGGACGAACGGGGCGCTATGGGCCAATAAAAGGGGGCCACCTCGGAGAGGAGGGGGGTGGGCGACGGTGCGCGGCCATAAATCTGCCGCCCTCTTATCGGGATGCCGAGGAGCGTCGTCCAAGGCGAGCGGCCGCCTGACCCTGGCGTGCCCGCGCGCGCTCATCCCGCGCGCTTCGGACGCCGCGCTTCCGTGCAGCGCGGCCCGCGGCGTCGCGGACGCCAACGGACGACGACGCGCACGCCGCGCGAACGTGACGAGACTCGGCCGGCGGCTGTTGCGCTTTCAGACTGTAGTTGTGACGCTATCCTCGTAACTGATGCTGTTATTGTTCCTCTCCCTATAGTGCGAGCCCTGCGTAAAAGCGAATTTCGGTTGTAGTCCGGCGTTTGTGGTGTCTGTGTTTTCCCTTTGGTTCCCGTTTGATTTTGCGCTGGTAACACGTATTACGAGGCTCTCCTTGCTCGTGGTCGCCCGTTCGATACCCGGCCGCGGCGCACGCATTCCTGTTCAAATGCCTGGGTTACGGCGCATGTTAAGTAACCGCAGGCGGCCAATTAATTTGATTCCTTCCACTACTGCGTTCCTCACGGCCGAGATGTATACAGGTTTGGGGCATAAAAAAAGGGTCAGTCAATCGATCAGCCGCAGGTGATCGTACCTCGCCCGCTGTTTCTTTGTTGCGCTATCGGTGTCGATAATGATACACAGTTCTCAGATTGGCCCGCACGGCTTATAAATGCTGAGGAAGTAAAAAAAGAAAAAAAAAAGGCCAACTCTCTTGTTTACAAATGTCATTTCAAAGAACTGTTTGTCACCGAGTTCGTCCATACAAAACCGCCTTGCCCGTGGCCTTGGTTGCCTGCATGCGATGAATGGAAACCTTGTACCTTTTCTATTCGGGAACGTCTAGGCGACACTTCGCGTGTCACGCGCCATTGTTTGCGGTCACAGTAATCATTATTTATGAAACGAATTATCACGCTGCGCATTGACCATGATGAAAGACTCTCTGCAGAATGACTATACAGCCGATACAGAGAACCCGTTCCGTGAAGTGGCGCTCGACACCCTTTGGCGGCCGGAATTGGCAGACATCACGTGGTAACGCAGCCAGAACTTTATTATTTTCTTGGGTTTTTTTTCAGCCACAAACCCTTTCATTGGTAAATGTCGCCCACGATTTCCCATCGCGACGCGGGTCATCTATGCCTCATGTCCATCTCTGTTACAAGTGGCGGGCTACCAAACGCCGGCCTATCTCTCCTCCGTAAATAAGAAGAGTGTCTCATAAATATCGGCGGCTTTCAAGACACTTTAAGCCCTTCCCCTCCCCCCTTTCCCTCCTCTCGACCATTGTCACCATCCCCGCTTCTCAGTGGAGCTGCGGTCCTTATAGACGTTATAGCGGTGTCCGACTGATGTGGGTACGACGAAGAGCAGCTTGCACGTGGATGATCGGATGCCTCCAGCCAGACGGGGAGGTTCTGCGGTCACCTCAAAAGGCGTCACCGCGGCGTCACCTCGCGTGGCCGCTTAATGAATGCCGCAGCGCGCTGCAGCGAGAAGACGACGGCCTCGGCGGCGTGTCGTCCTGTCGGCGGCACGCAGAAAGCAGGCGCTGGCATTCCGGGCGCGTTTCCGTTGTGGCGCGTACCGGGGGGGGGGGGGGGGGGGGGGGGGGGGGCTGCAGCTCGCTGCTCTTTCGCCGCGTGCTTCACGATGAGCGGCGCAAGTTCGGGCAGCGACCGTCATTACGGCGGCCTTCCATCACGGTACCCGGCTTCCACTAGAGAGGTTCGCAAGTTCGACTCCCGCGTCCGCCTGCTCGCGCACAATGGCGACGGAGGAAAAAAAAGAAGAGCGGCGCTGGGGCCACGGCGTGACCCCTGCGAGGAGATGGGGGTCGCTCGTTTCATTCGAGGCGGCGTGGATTGCGCTAATGGACGCCGTAAGGACGTCGTCACGCCTCGTTAATGGGGCAGCACCGCGGGGGCGGTCCCTGATTGTCGCCGCCGCCGCCTCGGCCGTCGCTCCCTCCCGCGCCGATGGCTTCCGAGTCGCCGGCCGGACACCTGGGCCCCGCTCGCTCGAGGACGGACAACTTCCTGGATAGGAGACGACGGCGGGGGTACTGCGCCGTCCGCAGGATGCGTCGAAAGACGGGAGCTCGGACGCTACCACCGAGTCATCGTGACGTCGGGTACCGCGATTTGGTGCGGCGTTTAATTAAGCCTTCGAGATGTAGGCGCAAACACACAATTCGGCCGAAGTTTCTCTTCTTGGGTGACCCGCTGAAGAAGCGACGCGGTCACTGATCAGTTCAAACGGTCGAGAAAGAAGATGCGTTTCGGAGTAAACGCAGCTTCCCTGATCACACGTGCACCAAATCGAAGCACAGCCATGTTCACACAGAAGCAAACAAGAACCTAGCGGAGCGATGCTCTTGTCAGCCTGAGTGTGGCCGGAAAAACCGCTATATATTTTCCGAAACGCTCTCTTCGTTCCACCTCTCTACTTGTTCAGTGACCGCAACCTCTTGAACGCAGTCTCAATACCGTAGCCCCATTCTCATTTAATGGCAGTGCACCGTCAGAGCAGAGCACCCGCACGAAAGCCTGCGCGATCTGCACCGGTGAAAGAACATTAAAAGGCATCTCAGGTTAACTGCGAAGCATTGCAGCCTTCTGCGGGCGGGCCTAAGCATCTCTGGCCTCTGGCCAGCTGGAGGGAAGAGCCGAACGACACCATCGGTCGTTCCTGCAGATCACCCCCTCCCCCTTTGGTGCTGCACGGGTTGCGCCGAAGCGTGCGCGGCCGGCCTCGATCAGTGGTGTGCGGCCGAGAAAGCGCTTCCGGATTAGCCGCCGCTGCCGCCGGCGGCGCTTAATCCGGCCGCCGGGGTTATCGCGCGCGCAAGGGGGGTTGTAGGCGAGAGCCGCCGCCGCCGCCGCTTCCCTTGCCCCCGAGGGCCACGAGTGGCCGCTGCGGCATCATCCGTTTCCAAGGCTCCGAGAAAAGGTGCGAAGCAGGAAGACGCGCGCGCTCCACTTGCGCACGCACGCACGCACACCGCTTTCCACAAGCCGAGGCGTTTCCCGCTGGCCCGGGCTTGAAGGACGCGCGCGGGTCGACTCCTGCTCGGCATCGGGAATGCTGCTCCTCGGCGCGCGACCAGTCGACGACGACGGGATGCGCGACGGCGGCAGCAGCGCTGCTCTTCGCCGCGATCTGTGCGCGATAAGAGTTGCCTCTGCCTGCACCCGTTCGGAGGACGCCACCCTCCCTGTCCTCTTGGATCGAGTAGTAGATGGCGGTCGCGGCGGATAGGTGTGGTGCGGTTGGGCGGATCTTTACTGCTGCTGGCACGCACTGAGTGTTTCTCTTGTGCAAGATACAGGTGGAGCACCACCGATGCTAGAAAAAGCAGCGTACCTTGGGCTTCTTTCTTTCTTTCTTTATCGTAACGCACGTGCTCGGGGCTACTATCTCCTTGCTTCATCCAAAAGCGAGTGGTGAATCCGGCGAGCCCAGCCAACGATCCGGCTCCGTTTAGTGCCCCACTGCGCATCTCTTTTTGAATGATTTCGCAGTCCTCTCAGTAGATAGACGAATAAACTGCATGGACGGTGGCCATCCAGTTTATTCGCGGCGGAGTTCGAACGTCCAGACTGACCAACGATTGCCAGCCTGGACGTTCAAACTCCGCCCCCTTTTTTATTCGTCTTCGTTTCTTTTTTTTTATTTATTTATTTTTAGCATCGGATGTTTCCGGTAAAGATGTCTAAGAAATTTTTTGGTCGTCATTGGGCAGGCCCTGTAGCCGTACTATAGAATAAAGAAAGTTGTGTACTGTCTGTTCCAACAAAGACCACCACCTTAGCGATGGGATATGGCCGCGCGCGCGCTGAATATACCAAGATGCCCTAACACCTACAACAGTTGCACCTATAGCAGAGGCTTTAGCGGTAAAACGTGCTCGTATGCTGCCACTATACGCACAATCATAATATACCGAGTATTTGTTGTTGCGTCAGTGTTGCGTCTAATTGATAATTTGCTGAAGTGCATGCAGCGCTGCGCCTGCGTCAGCATTCATTATAGAAGCAGCTACAGCGACGTGCCCCGTTCAGCTTCGACAAAGCTTTCGCCACATGGAGCCCAAGATGCATGAAGTAAGCCGATATGTAAGGCAAAGACATAGCGCTGAGGGACATGTCTTTGCCTTACATATCGGCTGACTTCATGCATGTTGGGATCCATGTGGCTCTGATTATCCGCGTTGCACAAATGTGACCGATCTTATTTGACGGGCAGCTGCACGCGGATAACATTTGTCATGTTGGAATGACTCTCGGCGTTAACATACAAGGCCCAGGAGAATAAAGACGCGATATACATGAAGCGCGTCATGCTTCGTGCCTCTTTTCTGCTTTACACGTCTGTTAGGCAAAAGCCCGCTCCAACGTGACAAACGTGACTAACCAACTCGCCCACCCCGATAGCCTTTCTTAATAGAAACTATAATACACTGCGCGCATGACCGCATCTGACTCCGGGACGTCTACTCTGCAAACCTGTTGCCTCTGCACTGCTCGTATTCGCTGGTGCAGGAGGCGAACTCGCGCCTTGATCCCCGGACGACACGAGAATTAAGATTCCTGGTGGCTTCGTTTTTATCTGACAGAGGGTGCACATCCGGAACTTCAGAGGATCACGGTAGCGGGCCGCGTAATAACCCTGTGTATGCGCCCATTGTTGGTCTAGCCTTTGACGCCTCTTTCTATAACCCTGCCATAACCGTAATTATAACGTATGCACGAGGCACCGCTCGAGTTCCTGGCGAACAGCGAAAACAAGTTGAAGAAGTAGCCTTGTCTTATATCACACACTTAGCTGTGGCGGTTTCGATATATACCCTATAACCACATACTCGATCAGTACCAGGCACGGCTGATGCAGTGGAACGATTTATTCGTTCGATGCTATTACAACCTTGTCGCTGCGCCGATTCCGACCTGCCGACCGGCTGTAATGCAGGTGGGGCGCCACTGTATGACGAAGCCCCAGAAGTAATGAAATTGGAACAGAATCGTATAGCGAGAATGCCACCGCATTCCTAATCCGCAGTGCTAAAAGGAGCCTTTTGCTTAGGTATAAGTGCATGCACTTCAATGTTCCCAGGTAGGCGAAGCGAGTTTGAACTCCTCCTCTATACTGCGTCTCTCATTGTCCACGTGTATCTTTATTGCGTAAAGCGCTATCAATTATTGCTTACCCAGATAAATAAAGAGGCGTCGGAGTGCACAGTAGTACACGGTGTGCGGAGGTGTGTGATCACATGCTCGTGCAGCAAAGAAAGAGAAAGTGACGATAGGTCTGCGGCCTTGGGCGGGAACGGCCGCTATCGCCAGCTTCCGGCACTGATATCCGCGGACGCATGCACAATGGAGGGGACTCGCGCCACGGCTACACCGTGCTCAGCCGGACACCGCGTTACCGAAGGAACGTATTCAACGCTATGCCGTTGCGCAACTGATAGGGCGCGCAGGATGGGCGATCAGCCGTTTTACGATAATAGGGAAACCACGAACAAAGAGAGGTTGCTGCGGCTCGCCGTGGAGTACCGCGCGATAATCGACTCGATCCCGTGCGAATGCTTAGCGGATTACCCAGTCCTCTTTAGCTCCTGCCTATAAGAAGGCGACCTTCTACCGCTATTCAATTTGTGCGAGGTATTTGTAACGTATACCTCCTATAGACACTTTGTAAGGTGGCTTGTATGGCAAGATAGGTGAAAGCGCGCGAGATTGAAGTATACAGGGCAAACGCTGACAAACAAGTGAACTATTTACAACTCCTATACTAGATGTACTTTACGAGAGCGACTGTAAATGGCGTCCACCCTACCAACTTTGGACGCCCGTGTTGGGGCGCGGGTTCCTTGATTGAGCCCGCGGGCCTCAAAGACGGCACCGACATCAAACTTAATAACCGAGGCTTAATACTTCTCCCGGTGAAGCCACCTTCTACCGATCGATCGACGCCCATCTCATCTCGCCTCGTCCATCGCTTGTTCATGCGGTCGCCACCGAAAGGCCCGCAAGACTTGGCCGGCACCAAGCTGCGCCCCGTTTCGAAGGGGATGATTATCACCTGAAGATGTATTCATCTGAAGACATCTTTCTGCCTCTCTGTGCAGTCCCTTTCTTGCAGGTACACAATGTGTTTCACTTAACTCGGGCGAAACATTAAAAACATGCGAATGCTACCTAGCTGGACAGAACCAAGGTAATGTTGTTTGCCGTCGCTTGGAGATACTAAGATTATTTCTTCCATTCCGCCTAATAAGATTATTAGTGTTAATTAATTAATCAACCTCTCAAATGTTATAACTAGATGAAAAGTGTCAATGAGAAAATTGTATAGCAACATGGAGAAACTTCCGATACAGCTTTCAGTTGCTCAATATGGGCTACATAAAAGTGTTTTTCCGAGCGTGAAAGATGCCCGCGAGTACACGCAAAGTACCTCGAGCGGCCAGTATCGCGGCAATTTTGCCTGTATTCGCGGCTTCTTTCACACTCGGAAAAACACTTTTATTTTTTTTATTTATTTAAAAATACCTTACAGGACCAAAGGGCATTGAGTAAGGGTGGTTTACTTATTACAATGAGTTTACTTATTGTTATGTAGCACGTGTTGAGCAACCGAAAGCTGTATCGGGAGTTTTTTAGGCGGAATTAGGCGGCATGCAAAAAATAATCGACGGCAAACAACATTATCTTGGTTCTGTCCAGCTACGTAGCATTTGCATATTTTTAATTCGTTTGGTCCTAGTTAAGTGAAACACCTGTATATATGGTATCGCGAAACAAACTAATCCCTTTAAGAAACAAGAGCACACGTACACGCTTGTTTAGATTCTACTTAGATTTAGGTGCACGTTAAAGAACCCCAGGTGGTCCAAATTATTCCGAAGTCCTCCACTATACGGCGTGCCTCATAATCAGATCGTGGTTTTGGCTCGTAAAACCCCATAATTTTTTTTTCAGCAATATATTAAGTACAATACGGCGTGGACTATTTTATGCAGCGTACAAGGCGTATCAGGGGAACAATTGCGCTGGCAAGCGCAGATTCTTGAACCAGCGCAGTGGCACTCCGAAGCGCCCAGTGGCAGCAAGGCTCGCCAGTCCAAACGATACGGGCTGCTACGTAATCGTCCCGTTGATTCAGGCTGCCGCGAGGACGGCCGGCTGCTGGGCCCGGCGAGCTTTTAAACGCAGCGCGCGCCACTTTACCCTGTCGTGATCGCCGAGACGACAGCGTTGCTGGACGTCACGGGGTGAAGAACTGCTGTGCGAAAGGGCGCGCGCTCGCGCACACACGACACAAAGAGGCCGAAAGAGCGGGGGGGGGTGCCACTTTGGAGGGGACTAATCGCGGCGGGTTCTGGAGCAAGGCCGGGATGGGTGCTGCTCGCTCTGCGGCAGAGAACGCAGCGAGACGTGTGTCTGCGCCGAGTTCAGTACTGTGCACCGCTGCGGACGCCATGGGACCCGATTTGTGTTGTTCGTGAGAAGCTGTCTTTAATTGGCCGTTGCTAGTTCGTAGGAGCCGTTCTTAATTAAAAACTGCTTTGGGAATACAGGTCGGGAGATGACGTCGCTGTGAAACAACGCCGTTCACGATCCTTGTGCTCGAAGTACTGCTAGCAGTACTGTATAGATAAGTGGTTTGCGAACAAGGGAAGCCTCAGTGAGGGCCCAGTGTTTCGACAAGGAGGCTTGTCTTTGTCAGGGTGAATGGATGGAGCCCAACGCCATGACGAAGACACGCTTCCATCGTACTGTGACATTGTCGTCTGGTTTGTTTTTGGAGCATACGTAGCGAGATTGTTATAGAATATGGATCGCAACCAACTATCCCGGGTAAAACGTTTTACTGACCTGATGTAGGGCTGCGTAGAGGCCGAGTTCGCTAAGCTGTGGGGGTGTAAATACGGCCCTTTTTCGGCTCTTGATCGGCCGCCATCCATTATTGAGACATAGAGAGAGATGAGGGTCAGGGGAAAGTCAGGAAAGTTAACCAGGCTGGCCCGGTTGGCTACACTGCACTGTTGAGGATGGGGACTTAAATAATGAGTACAAGGAGAGAAGGAAAGTTCACAGCACGCAAACAGGCACACTGAAGCGTTCGTCGTTCAGTCAGTTACGAGCGTTCACATTAGTTGGTGGATC
Organism: Dermacentor silvarum; assembly: GCF_013339745.2. Taxonomy (NCBI): domain Eukaryota; kingdom Metazoa; phylum Arthropoda; class Arachnida; order Ixodida; family Ixodidae; genus Dermacentor; species Dermacentor silvarum. The sequence goes on from NC_051157.2 coordinate 33,656,342, forward strand.
TTAAGAACACGGCAGCGCTTTTATGGTTTTGTGCATCGAAGACGCACAAGCCCATGGCCTCGGGATCTTCTGTAGTAGGCCTGTCACCTGAGTTCCCTAAAGCGGAGCGTTCCGATGGGCAAGCCTTTGGTATTCATATGATAGGCAGTCGCACAACCGGGGCTTTAAAGCTTGTTCTGTGACACACCTATTACTCTCGGCACTGCCCGCCATACCAGTAATGAATAGGCTTTTGTAAGGGGAAACGCCTACTCGCAGGTGACACAGTAATGTTTACTCACGTCGAGCAAGACGGAATATCATCGCATTGAGGAAATGGAATGCACACTAACGGGCACCTACAAGTCATGGACTCGTCCTTGACACATGTTTGTCCATTCTGTATGGAAACTGAGCATTTATTCAAGACCTCTCTGACTGCCTGGGGTTCGTACATTGCACACGAATAGCTTATGCACTTACGGTACAACTTTTTCGTAAGCTACAGTCACATTTCCCTATAACGAAGTCGCGCAAGGACAAATTTTATTCGTACGCCCGGGATCTGTTATAAGAGCATTCACGAAAAAGTGACACGACGAAATCTCCATATAGGCCCATGCGAAAAAAGGGTGAACACGAAGGTACTAAAGTGCGCACATGCAAAGCTTGTACCTGATATCCTTAATTTCCTGTAGATTTTGACATTAAAGAAAGATAGGGAAAGAAAAATAGAACACAACGTTGGTCTGGAAAACAATGTCAGTCGATGTCATCATCGATGTCGCCATCAGCGAGGTCGCGGTGAGCGGTTTGGTGCTCATATGTAAATAAAGGCAAGCACCTTAGGCATGTTTCTTCTTCTCTTCGTTGAATTGAATGACTGAAACATGTATACGCAGGGATTCATTTGCGACTTGCAATTGTTTCCATTTTTGCCTGCTAGTTTGCACATATTGAGCAGTGTTCAAACCATAATTTACTTTGCCATAATCGATGACGGCTCTCCGGCCTTGCGCCTTGAGTTGCGTTATATCAGTGCACTCAGTGAAATAAAGCATGGTCAATCAAATTTTAGATGCGATTCGTTGCGTCTTGTAACTCTGTATATGTCACTGTTCGTTATAGCGAGGTTCAACTAACTCTGTTGTATATAGAATCTCTGTATGCTATACTGTATAGGCGAAAAAAAAAAAGAAATCCATAGACGAAGTGGTTGCAGGGATGCCTAAAGACGTACATGTCTAGATACTTTCTCAAACTTCAAGCTATTTTGACAAGGGGACCACAATTCTGCGTGACAACGCTCCAGATTCACAAATCCATTCGATACGCAATAACGGTTCGAACTTCGTAGTAACGGTCGCGCCGGCCTCTCGTTGGGGGCATGTTTACTGAAGGCTCTGGCCATTGCCTAACACGGTTGTCACAAACTAAACGCTTTGTCATTCCAGTCTAACCCTTGCACGAATTCGGCCCCTTACCAACGGATGCCTACTCTAGCATGATTGGCCTTGATTGGCTGATAGATTGATTAATCTTATCTTTAACGTCCTGTTGAGCCTACATAGGAATGCCCCCCATACTGCGTCAGGAAGGCAAACCGGCGTATTCGTTCTTAGTGAAGCGAAGTGCCTTACGTGGAGCCACCGCGGCGGAGTAATCGATTGTTTAATAACAATCGTCGAAAGTGAGAGAGGGAGAAAAAAGTTGCTGCTGACCGCGCTGTAGCTATCTTGCTTAGGCAGCTGACTCGGGAACGGCGACCAGTGGATGGGGATGGTAGTAAAAGAGAGGGAGAGAGAATAGCATTTATAGGGTATGGGTAGCAGGAGGAAACCATACGCGGGGCACATAATTACAAGTAGTGATCGATTACGTCAGCATGTCACCCATATAATTCGCGTGCCGGGTCACATCACTGAGTGTTTGTCACGAGGCTCCTCCGCCACGCAGTGTCATTATATAGCTTATTGCTTGCAGAACAGCCCGATAAGCGAGGCCCGATACACCGCGGCGCATATAGTGCGTCAACTTTCAACGCTGTACGCTTTTAGTGCGGCATAGCGTGCACAATCGGCGCGATGGCCGGACCGTGCAACAGTGAAGAGAAGGGCTTTTCCTCCGGGCGGGCAGGCGTGCGAACCACGCGAGGAGCGCACGGAGCCGCGCGGGGCTCCGTATCGGAAGAGGCGCGTCCTCTCCGAAGTGCGATGCAGCGAAGTCAGCGCGCTCGCGCACACGCACGCACGCACGCACGGCCGGCGGCGGCGGCCGGTGTATGCCCCGCTCACGCGGGAGCCATTCTTCCTCCAGCGCTGGCGTCGGGCGCGCGCGGAAAGGAGGTCATGCCGCGGCGGCTCTCACGTCAGAGGTCAGCGCTGACCCCTGACCCGTTTTGTTCGGAGCCCCAGGATTAGAACAGGATCTGGGAGGGGAGGGCACGGGGGGCGAGATTTGATTAGGGCCGCCGCCGCTCGCTCGCCCGCCCGCCCGCTGCTGGCTTGCAACGCGGCCGGCTCCGATGGGCGCGCGAGAGAGGCGCGCTCCTCGTAGCCCCCTTCCTTCCTCGAAGCGCAGCTCCTTCGGACTGGCTGGCGAGGCGAAGGGACCATTGTTCTCGTCTCTCGAGGTTGCGAGTTCGACTCCTTGCATATGCAGCCGCGCGCCAAAGGGTACACAATCAGTAGAGAGGCATAGCATACCACTCTTCCTGACGTGCAATGTACGAGAAACATATCGCCTCTTGCGGTCTTTTCACATTCTAAGGTACCGTGACGGTGTCCACATTGAATAACTTCAGGGGTCGTGCCTTGAGCGGCGAGACGTATTTGGACCATGGACTTGGGCCGCCTGTGCATTCCGCGCTGCGAAGGGGCTTTTGACCCGCCCGTGAGACACTGGTTTAAACGGGATACTTGGTAGTGCGTGTCGTGTGTTGTGGTGTACGTAGTGTCTCGGTGGTGTGGCCTGTATGTATAATGTCATTTCTCATCGGTTTCCTCTGGAGTATATGTCGCATTAAGAGGGAAAATGGAGCTGGGCAGGCCATGTAATGCGTAGGATGGATAACCGGTGGACCATTAGAGTTACAGAATGGATACCAAGAAAAGGGAAGCGCAGTCGAGGACGGCAGAAAACTAGGTGGGGTGATGAAGGTAGTAAATTTGCAGGCGCGAGTAGGAATCAGCTAGCGCAAGACAGGGACAATTGGAGATCGCAGGGAGAGGCCTTCGTCTTGCAGTAAATATAGGCTGATGATGATGATGGTGTTGATATATCGCATGGTAGACGTGCCGCCAGGCAAACCCCTCCGCTTTTCATTAAAGAGCATATATCTTGTAGCACAGATGAGTCCTTGTGGGCTACCAGACAAAGTTATACAATGCGCGGCTTTATTTGAGCGTTCGTGAGACCCGAAGGCGGACCGAGCAACCTCTTCCTCTTCAACCAGTCAGTCCCCGCTGCATCCTCGCCGAGCAGCAGCAGCAGCCTGCCCGTATACGTATTACTTTTCGTGGATTTATAGCCACGGCATATTACCTCCACGGAAGAGCGCCTCGCCACACGGTAAATCTTTCCTGTAGGCAAAATGCAGCAGCTACAATGCATGCAGCCTAAGCTCTGTGGCCACTCTTTTTGTTTCCGAGCGCTTCCTCTGTATAGTCAGCTCCAACGTTTAATCGTTTGTATACCGAGGAAGCGCCTGCCTGGCCTCTGCATAGTCGGAGCGCGGCGTGACGCTGTGTGACCCACTCGTGCGGAGTAACGTCTTTCCGTCTCCTCGCTGATTCCTATCCTCCTGTACATCCCGTTCACGCAGATCTAGCGCTGGCCCTGTACACCTCGGCGGCGGCGGCGCGGCGGTTGGAGGCCCCCAGCGACCTGCCCCGGACGTCACCTACGTTGGCCGGTGAGTATGTGTAGAATACGCAGAGCCTGTTTCCAAGCTACCGCGCTCAGGTGCATAGACGTTATAGGATACCATCACACGACCATATATATAGGATGATGTTATGTGCGGTTGAAGTTCAGATATTACGCTCAGAATATCAATAACGCGCGTGGAGCTTTCACGGATGGCTGTGAGCGAGACGGTACGTCCCCATGATATTTGTCTTTATAAACAGCCGGTATAATGAATTACCTCCCAACCTAACCAAACAGACTCCCCTCCCCCCCCCCCCCCCCCTAAAAAAAAAAAAAAATAGTGCGCTGTTTGTGCGGCCAGGTCTATACGCAGTGTATACGTCGAAATTTCATAGTGCGCCCCCGGACCTGGAGAAATTATTCTCTTTTTTTTTTTTTCGCTTCTGCTTTCTGAGCATCCGAACTCATGTTAACACCTTCAAGTGTGAATTCGCGTGTCTCTCAAGCGCCCTGGTGTCCCGCGTTTAGGATCCCTTTGAATTCGCGACGACATTATCGCACAGCTGTCGTCAAGTTCAATCTAGACGTCGTTGTCGCTAGCTGACACGCCTTCGAAAGACCGCGTTGAGATCTCTTGGTTCCGCTCTCTCAAGGCATCAACTCACGTGACAAAAGCCAGGTCGCCGTCGTTGACGGTACCGGATTAAGATGTTTTGTAGCGCACGTTCGACCCTCTGTGACTCTTGTTTGCCCGTATACAAAAGCACCGGCTTGCGAGGAAATAAGCAAGCACGCAGATTGCCGCAGCTCTTGGATCACTGTTGGCAATTGTTCTCGGCATCATACGGTGGTGGACCACCTCGCCCTCTGAGAGCACACTCACATCTGTGTGCGCTGTGTACGCATAGAACGCTGTGTGTCTAACAGGTTGTACCATAGCGCTTCCATCATCATCAGCATCCATCACCTCTCCTCCTCGTCGCTCCCACACTTAATTCTCTGGGAAAGCCAGTGGCGAGTCGGAGGCACACTTTTCGCGGGGCAGGACCTCTCCATTATTTTAATATTTAGACTCTCTGTCCTTCTCCCTTCACCTCCTCTCTTTCGAGTTTCTCTGACACGATGCAAAGTGGGGTCACTCGTTTTGGGCGTGTGTAATCTCCGTGTTCGTGCGGCCGCGACGACGTGGCGTATGCCGCCTACTCATCGACTGCCCCAAGCGCGTTACACGTAGACAACCGCCTCGAACAAGAACTCCGTTTATACTTTACCCGCGTCGGCTTTTTTCACGTGCCGAAGCGTTAGGCCCATGTCCATCAAAAGCAGCGCATCACAAAGCAATGAGAGCGTTTCAACGCTTCTTTGAAAGCGCTGGTGATATGTGATGAATATTGGCTCCACACTACCGTTTGTAATAGTGAGGGTTACGGGTCTCATTCATGCGTCGGCGAGAGGCATACTTGTATATGTGTCACGCATCCATGGACTTAGATTCAGCTGAAGCTTTTAGAAGAGGACTTCACATTGCATTTTCTTCTATTACGTTTAAGTTTTACCTAATGCAAGAACCTACGCGTATATACGGTTCATTGTTTTTATCTTGTATAATAACTAAGTGAAAATAAGTAGCCTTCGTCAGGAAACGACCACAACTGTTCTGTTTATTCTCATATAAAAAGAAAAAAAAATAGTTCACTCGTATTGCACCTTCCTTCGGTCCTGAAACTTACTTTGGATGTACCCGCGTTTCCCATGGACTACATCGGTAGTTTGTAGCTGTTCTCATAGGATAACGTAAGCCATACGGTGCCCAAATAGTGCCATCCAATTCATCACTTTTTGGTAGGAGCTATAATATTTGGCTTAGGAGCCAACCTAAGCCAAATATTATCGAGCTACAGCCGTTGACGTACGATATTTTAACTTTTCTTTAACTGACGTTTTAGTTCCGTTTTCCCTACCAACGTGTAGCATCGCTTCTATAATCGCGGCGTCCGTGCGCCGCACTCCTCGCTTTCTTGACTTTCTGTGGGAAAATAGGCGAAGCAATGAATTCTCACATTGCCATTAAAAAGAATTATATTAAATGTCTCCTAACATCTACGTCTCCTAACATCCTAACATCTACGTCAAACGATCGCATATGTTCCGTTAGAGCTCATATGTGAAACCCACATGAATACACTTTCATGGTCATTGGGAATTATATCGTTGACCCAAAGCCTTACGCTGTACGGCGTCCCTCATACTCATAGCCCAAGTGCGGCTTTGGAACCATCTCGGAACCTTATAAATTTTGATTAAGACTCGGGTACCGCCTTCTTCGCTTGCTAATGTATAACAGTTATCTCGCGCGTATCTCTGCCCACCCATCTGCGAGCGGCCGTTGATTCCCGCAGACGCGTTTGTGCACGGCACGAGCGGCTCAGTTTAGCTCCGCCGCTTTCAGCGATGAGAGCGCGTTCATATTAACTGCTCAGCGTTTTCGACACGGCGGCGCGGTCATCAAGCGAAACTAAAGTGGTCTCTCCCGCCGAAGTGCCGGGCGCCGTAATCGGCGTGCGGGCGTCTCGTCGCTGCCGGATCGCCGCCGGTTTGGGTCTCTCTCGCGCGCGGAATTGTCGGGGCGCGTAATGAGACGGCGCAGGCTGTGAAGTGGGTCGGCCAACGAGTGCGAGCGAGCGCGCGCGCACACACGGACGAGCACGGCGGGCCGCTGTCGCCTTCTTCCGCGGAGAAAAAGGAGCGCGGTTATGCCAGCGGACAGTGCCGCGATGCGCCTCGCTCTCCTTGGCCGCCGACGTTCGCCGCGCGCTGCGTGCTCGCCTCCGGCCGGCCTTGCATGCACTGCCTTGCGGAAGGGCAGTCCATCGTGGCCTCTATAGCCTCTCCCGAATGGGAAGAGAATAAGCGGCTTCGGGAGCCTGGCCGTTGTGCTCAGGGAGGCGCGTGGCGGTGGAGGAGGGCAGGTACTAGAAGTACATCCCGGGGACACCCCTTTCCCCTCGGTAACCTTTTCTCCCATCAAAAAAAAAAAAAAGGGGGGGGGGGGGCGGTGTTATGTGCTAGAACCACCGTCTGATTATGAGGCACGCCGTAGTGGGGGACTCCGGAATAATTTGGACCACCTCGAGTTCTCTAACTGGCACCTAAATCTAAGTACATTGGTGTTTTCGCATTTCGCCCTCATCGAAATGCGGCTGCCGTGGTCGGGATTTGATCCCGCGACCGTCGTGCTTAGCAGCCCAATTCTTTCATCGGCGAAAAGAGGGCGAGAAATAGAGAAAGATTCAGCGGTTCGTTGCTGTGCGTTCTTGAGTACCATCATCCCTTTTGAATATGCGCTGGTCTGCCGAAAGACTTCTTCTGCTGAAAGTAGATTACCAAAGCGGCACTAAATTGCTGATTCGCTATGAGGGCGAGGGGAGGCATAGTTTTTCCTGCACCGAATCACGATAAGTGGAAGGGCGTGCTGCTGACTAGCCAACTGCCTGAGGCGCGGTTTGGTTCCACTATAGGCTATGTCGTGTACCACCCTCAATCCCCGGGCTGAGTCTGCGGTTTCATATGACGCTTTGAATCCACCGAATCTGCAACCGTCCCTCTCTATGCGGACATCTGAACCATTCCGCGCCAGTAGGAGGGAACGCTCTGCGTTGTTAGGTGGTCTCCCGGTGATATATACTGACCGATCCCAGTGGGGGCTGCTGACCTGGCGGGAACAAATCTGGCGAGAACTCGCAAATTCTCTCGTCCGTAACAGCTTTGCTATAGCGACAGGTCGGAGACCGTTCGTACTGTATTCGCGCGCGGAAGATTTCGTCAATTCGTGATTCATAGGCCCTCAGGGCACAGTGATGAAGGCGTTTAACATCTTATCATCTGAAATCGGCAGGCTGCGCACCAGTGCTACAGTGCAGTGCGGCGCAGATCGCAGTGTGATGGTCAATTCTTGAAGGAGTTGAACTGTTTCAATTTTGTCGAGAAAGAGTGCCTGAAATTTGGGTTTGGTTAGACATCTCGACATAAAATAAGTCTGCGGGCCTGCAGTGCCGTATACTAGCTGTAATGAATGGCGGAATTTCAAGTATACATGTCCCGTCAGATAACGTGCACGTAATAATGTATGCGGCCTGGACCTCATTTCGCAGGCACTCCCAATTCATGAACGGCAGCTTACCTAATAAACCTGACATGTAGCTTGTGGTATGGTCGAGTTCCAGAATAAGTGCTAAGGGACGAGAAACACAGAGTGCGGTAGGGGTTTGATTTATACGGAGTAACGAAATAAGGAAAATGTTACCGATGTAGGACGGGGAGGCCACGTCTGGCGCGTGACGCGTGGTTAACTCTAGAGATAGCTGGGAGAGATCTTCATCGACTCTGTGGTGACCTGATGATGATGATGATGATGACATCATACGTTAACGCCGTCGCTCATCGCTGCTTTTCACTCGTTGCTGTACGCTTCGCCTGCCATTCCTACGCCTGCAGTGCATAGCGCGCGCTTTCCAAAAGCCGAAAAGCGAGAGAGAGAGAGACGAGAAAGAAACCAAAGTATAAAGAAAAGAAGAAAATTGTAAGAAAGCGCCCTTGCCCCGCCTGCGGACAGCGCTGCTCGGCATCCTGTCGAACTCACGCTGCAGCCGAGCGAGTGTGTGTGTGGTGCATAGGGGGGGTGCGACCTCTCGCTCTTCCCGCTTTCAGCGCTGGCCACGAAGAGCGACGACTGCGGTGGCGAGAGCCGCGTGCGGGCAGGGTTTCGGGCCGACCACGGTACACTTCGAGAGGCGGAGCGGGGCGGCCAGGCAGGCAGGTGTTCGTGCGTGAGCGAGTGCGGTGGAAGGGGCGCGCGCGCGCGTGTTGAGCCCGGCGGGGCCACCCCATCCTCTCCTCCCAGTCACGCGCACGGTGGGGGTCGTGACTGTGCGATATGGGCCGCGGCAAATTGGCGCGCTTCTCGCGCGCAGTGCTGCTCTCTGCTCTCGTCCTTCCTCAGTGCGGCCGCCCGGGTTGGAGGGGGGGGTTGCGTGGGCGGCGGGGGGCAACGGCCCGGCGGCGCGGACCCACTTCTCTTCTTCAGCGCTACCGATCCTCCTCCTCCTCCTTCCCGGGTCGTGAAGCTCGCATCTACTTCCACCACCTCTACCACAACTGCCGCATTTCGATGAACGAAATGTAAAATCGTCCCCGAGACCGCCCCCTTTTCTTTCATCTTCCCCTCCCTCCGCGCATCCTCAGTGAAGAATGTTAGGTAACTGCCGCTGCTGCTGTTGTTCAGAGTTATCCGGAGCACCGGAAGGAGGTCGCTGCTAACATTTTAATTTGTGATATTCATTTCAATGTACACGGGCGCCTCGCACACGGTTGCGCTCATCGGAATGTTGTACGGCGCAGCGTTACCGCGCTATACCTGCTATACCGTTATACCGCCCGAACCAGTTGGCAACAGCGCGCATGCGCAGCTGGAACCCGACGGGAAGGGCTAATGGTTACGCATTGGCACGGTAACGCATTTTCTAGAACGTTCTACGCACTGATCTCGCTTCAGCGGTCACGTGCAGCTTAGTCTGTCCGGAGGTGAATTAATTTCCACCTAATCTGGTGATAGCCGAACATGAAATGTTAACGATATAGCTGTTCCTGATGATTGGCTGGTTGTAGCGTGCTGATGATTGCGGCTAAGCAAGACGTCGTAAATTGGTGTGTTGCGACTGACCCCGCGTGCGCCGGGGTCGATATTGACACGGTTGGCGCCCTCTGTCACCTGTCGTTGCTATAGTCGCGAATGCGGGTCGACATCATTCGTAGGTGCCGAGGTTTTCCTTTTTTTTTTTTTTTTTGTAAGCGCTTCCTCCAACACTTCCATTTTGCACTGTCGCTTCTTATATTTGGGTCTGTTTATAGACAGTGTACAACAACATGGCCTGTAGTTTTTGTGGCTGCGGATTAGCTTAAGCGAAGTATTTGTGCCACAGAAGGTAGGAATTAAATAACAACAACAATCACGACCACCACATCAGGACCTCACTTCGAGCGCTCTCCGAGCGCCCGGAGAAGATTAGCATCTTGATCTCTTTTTGCGGATTGGTCCACACACGCGCGCCTGAACGAATATAGAACCAGAACCACTCCGTTTCTTTCTTTCTTTCTTTCTTTCTTTCTTTCTTTCTTTCTTTCTTTCTTTCTTTCTTTCTTTCTTTCTTTCTTTCTTTCTTTCTTTCTTTTCTTTTTGTCCAGAAACTCAAAAGTGCGAAGTAGTACCTACTGTTGTTTCAACCTAAACCCTCTTATCTTCACTTCGGTTCCACGTCGGTTTAAGCGAGAGGCGGTGGACGTCGTACAGCGAGGACGGATTGGGAGGAAGTACTTAATCCTCTCCTCGCAGCTAGTGTAGCTCGTAGGTTTAGAGAACCAGTAAAGAACAAAAAGTCAGAAGCAGTGGCGAAGATCACATATCTATAGCCACATCATTCGAAGCGGCGTCGTTTCGCAACAGGTTGCAGTAAGGCCCAGAACACAGAAGTGGCAATTCAATAAACTCGAAGTGGCGACGTTTGTGGTGCATGCACTAGCACCGGATCGTCGGCATCGAATTGATACTCGAACCAGGAAGTTGTCAGTACACACCCCTCAGCCATATCCACTGTATAGACCTCCCCCCAACCACCCGTCTTTCCCATTAGAGGCGTTGGGCCTCTAGGGAAAAAAAGAGCCTTGGGCACTCACTACCCATGCGCTTCTCGCAAGAGCAGAAAGTAACTCGACTGTTGCTACAATTTAGAAAGCCGGCAAGCCTCGGTGTCTGAATATAGTCGTGCTGTGCGCAGTCGTGCGTGCTTGCAATGCGTGCAGTGTCGTTTCTGTCGCTTTTCTTTCTTTTTTGATCCACTATGTGCCCTTCCCTCTGTGGGAGGTCGCGAACCGCACGTGTATACCTGCATGGTTGACCTCGCCACGTTTCCTTTCTATCTGTGTGCACAACGTCCTCGCCTCTCCGCTCTAAACACGGTAACTTTTATAAAGGTGCGCGTTTTCACGTTTTTAAACGCGTGAGCGCCACCCAGTCCTAACCGCAGAGAGCGTCAAAATGCGACAGGAGGCTTGGATGTTTTGGTCATTTTTCATCAAGCCTGATTGGCAGCCTCGGTAACTTCGAAATTTACTGAGGCAAAATGCGCTTAACTTCAGCGCTGCAGCCGTCATACCATACAAGCTGTAACATGATATACCCAGCTTCGTTGCAACGGTCGAATCACCTCCCTTCTTTTTTAAACCGAATTACTTTCTTTGGCTCTTTGGGTCGTTTTCGTGTAGTAGGTGGTGGTTGTTTATCGGAGGTTGAACTTTCTCAGCTGTCACCGCCGATGCGTAAGGACGCGTACGTGCTTTCGTGCAACCCAGGTTGTGGGTCGCGCGTTCGCCGAACGCGAGCTATCATAGCTCTGTGAGACGCGCGTGCTACAAATGTGCCGGTTGACGGCTCTCTTCGCTACATATACTAGAATTGCGCAATGAAACAACAAACGCTCCCGCAATATTCCCACTGCAACAAGTATACGCCGTCAAGCGCTTCATATTCCTTTAATAGAAGCGTTCTGTTATTCGCTTTTGACAATCATCGTTGATAGAAGTAGTTCTTCACACACACACATATATATATATATATATAGTATATATATATATATATATATATATATATATATCACCCGGTCGTGCAGTGATCGTGAATTTCTTTTCGCCGCTATCGATAATGACTTTCCATAAATCTTGCGCCTTTGTGACGCTGTAAACGAGGCTTATTCCTCTGAGCATCGCATTCTTCGTTTCTTTTGAGCAAATAGGCGAGTGCTCCGTCTTGTGATTCGGGGTATTTATCCGCATGCCATTGTGAATGGTGATTGCGTGTGTATGCGGTGCTGATGCGTTTCGTGTCTCTTCTGAGCAGGCAGCCTACCGGAGGAAATCCTGGCCTGCCGGACGACGGGCGCCATCCTGCAAAGCATCAAGGAGGCATCCCTGTGAGTTGGACCACTTTCTTTTTTTTTTTTTTTGCGTTGATTGCTGCAATCATCGTGCGTTACGGAAAGTTGAGCAACAGCGTGGTGGCCGAACTGGGTCGCTGTGCTTGGTGCGAGGCTTGCTTGGAGTGGTTACACTCGCAGTCTCACAGCTCCGCTGGCCGGCCCTGTATGCAGGCAGCTAACTGCATTCGCACTCTCTGCGTGCGGATGTGACGCCGAGACCTAACTGCTGAGCCCGAGGTCGCGGGTTCGATTCTCGACCGCGGCAGTCGCGTTCTGACCGGGGTTGAATGCAAAAACGCCGCTGTATACTGTGCATTGGGTGCACGTTAAAGGGTCGCTAAAGAGATAGAGAGAAATAGAAGCGAGGAAAGGCAGGGACGCAAACCTGACGCACGTCCGGTTTGCTACCCTGCACTGGGGGAAGGGGGTGTAGGGATGAAAAGAGAGAGAGGAGATAGAGCACAGTTTTCGCGCACATTTAAGAAGTCACAACACCATCAGAATTGGAGGACGCTTAAACTTCGCCTTTAAAAGTGGAACGCGATAGCATTCGAAGATTCCTGGCTGCTTGTCAGGCTTTTTTCTCGTATATTCAAATTGCAATCTGACGTTATCACGTCTGTAGGTTGTGGTTAAGTCGTACTCTACGATTTTTCTGGCGGATTTTACTTTGAGAAATTAAATTTTGTTCCCTAACTTAGCCTTGCGCCACGTGAAGGGCCTGCTCGGTCGGGGTGGTTCGGGATGCTGTGGTTCGGAATGATTATTTCCGCCACCGACGCCGGCGAGCCCACGCCGACGCTGACGCCCGATTTTCTGCGACCCAGGGCCGTTAACGCTTTCGCGTTAAAATTCTCACCCAGTCTACACACGGTGGCCACGACCTGTCGACTTGAGGTAGCGCAACAACGCTTTTGTGGCTTCTTGTGCCATCGACGCGTACGCCCATGGTCCAAGGAAAGAGAAACCCCAGATCAGCTTAGACAGATAAAGCATTCTTTCACAACTTTGCTTTCTTTAATTTTGCGATAATAGGCTCTCATTAAAAGAGAATATGAAGATTTCTTTCTTTCCTTTTCTTTTTTTCGCCTGCACTCCAGCGCGGATGTACGGCCGGTGCACACGGCACGGCAGCCCACTGCGCCCTATTTGCTCTTTCTCTCGACCGGTGCTGGGTGTAAGTACGTGGTGTTGTAACTGACGAGCGAAACTAGAGCCGCGGAGACGAACGAACGTCCCGACGGATCGCGCTCACGGCAGCTGCGGCAACAGCCTCGGTGAGCGCTCATCTTTCGCCGGAGCTAAGTCCACGCCGCAACTGACACGCGTTCTCAAATAGGCGTGCTCGCCCGTCTTCCCTGCCGCCGCGAGCCTTCGTGCTCTCCTCGTAGGCCTTGCCCGTCCTGTACAGCTCGCGCTCTGTTAACACGGTTGCCGTGCGATAAGCATGCAAATTTCACGTCGGGTTTGTCTAGTCGATACATACATTAGGGATATATGTACTGTATCAGAATCGTTGACCACTCTATTGCCCGTATAATCGTAATTTGCCTATCACTCTCTCTTCCTCCCCCTCTTTTTTTTTTTTTTTTTTTTAATGCTGTCATAGCGTGCAAGCAAGTGGCGGAATGTCGGAGCTCGATATTAACACAGCGTGCGATGTGGCAATTGCTCCAAGGGCTCTCGCTGTATACGAAGCGGTAATCTCTATCGCTGTGTTGCGCGTGTTTCACGCACCTTCCCGGGTATCGTCGTTGCCTCGATAGTATGCAGTCGTCGCTAAAACCACTCACAGGCGCTTGGAATAAGAAGCTTCTCTAGTCTGGAATCTTGTTAATTTTTTTTTTTCGGAGTTGCGGGAGTCGTACACCTTTTCTTCACTACAGAGAATTCCGTTGTGAGGTCAAACAACATGGGGATCCATAAAAGGAGGAACAGGCAGACTCAACTCCAGTTGAAATTACGTAAAACGAAGCATTCTTGGTGTGACTGGCCCATGGACCATGTATGTGTGTGCGCATATGAAGTGTGGTTTTCGAGGTATAAATATTAGTATTAAATAGCAGCATGTTATAGGAAGAAATTATTTTATTTGCAGTGGATTATTACACAGGCTTGATATTATATACACATATTTACGTGCAGTACATCATAAGTATATTATTTAAACTTTCAGTGGGGAACCATAGTGTCGTGTTGCACACGTGTTGTTTCTGAGGCGTCAGTTTCTTCTACAGGATGTTCATCTTTAAGTTTTACTGAGTTTTTAGAAATCGCCTGTGACAGGTAGCATAATTCTAATCATTGAGCTGGGTTATTCGATGAGGCGGACATTAGTAGCACAAGAAATCGAAACACATATCTAACTATTTACTTCTTAATTAATTACTTCACGACACATATTGCAATTTACGAATTGTAGCCGGTGAACTTGTCAGGCGTATCCACTTCAAACGAATTTCCAGAATGACACCGGTTTGGAGATATGCGCCATCAAACTCGCCGTAAAAATGCACTGTTGTTCCACTTACTTTTTTTTACCAAAATGCTGTTTTTATACATTGAAGCACAAAAGTAACTGGAACGCCCATGTGTTTCGTCCCACACTTTGGAAAATAGTATCTCGAAACTGATGTCATCCTGGAAATTCATTTCGAGTGGATACGTCTTGCAAACTCACCGGCTACAATTCGTAAATTGCAATATGTGTCGTAAAGTAATTAACCAAAAAAGTAAATTAGTCATTTTTTGTTAATTAGTTGAATATGTGTTTCGATTTCTCGTGCTACTAATGTCCGCCTCTTCGAATAAACCTGCTCAACGATAAGAACTATGCTACCTGCCACAGGCGATTTTTAAAAATTCCGTAAAACTTAACAATGAACACTTGCTGTTCTGGCAAGAAAGCTTTGCTTTAAAAGTTAAGAGTCGTTACAGTCCCTGGTTGGCTCGAAATGGGCGACTTGTATCGGCCGACAAACCATATGCATGGACCTTGTCCCGCGGCAGGGAAGCTTCAATAGTCGTAGTATGTAGCTCCGTATATTGGACCATGAATCGAATATTCGAAGAAATGGAATGTCAAATTCTCGGATCAAATACTCTAAGCGGAAGTATTCGATTCGCATTCGAAACTTGGAATATTCGCACTCTTGTAGTTGCTCAAGAGTTCATATTCCGGGAGCGAGGCTCCCGGTTGTCGTGATAAGACAGCGAATACAATAGAAAGAAAGAAAGAAGGCAAGAAAGAAAGAAAGAAAGAAAGAAAGAAAGAAAGAAAGGAGTGGGAGCTTGGAGAATGTGGCAGTCGTATGGGATCTCGTTTGCACCTGCCTCGGAATATTTGTATTTTGTGAACTCCGAGGAACGTTTGTTTCTATACGTGCACTTTAGAACTGATGGCTGATATTACTGGTATGAATCAATTAATTAGTTAAATAATTAAATAAATTCTGGGGTTTTGCGTGCCAAAGTGGTGATCTCATTGTGAGGCACGCCGTAGCGTGGGGCACTTCGGATTAACTTTGACCACCTCGGTTTCTTTAAAATGCACCTAAATAAATCTAAGCACGCGAGCGTTTTTGATATTACTGTATTTTTCCTAATCGTTGTTTACATCATCGTCATCCTTTTGAGCGCAATGATCGGGCCAGAGAGAAGTGCCACCGGTGCTACCTAGAGTTAGCAAGATCTCCTAAGTACCGATAATCAAAAGAAAAGAAAGAAAATTACTCACAGATTACTTATCTATAACATAATCTTTTTTTTTTTTTCGTAGCTCTGAGAATCTTTCTTTTTCTTTTTTCGAGGGTTAAACTGGAGGGGGCGTGAGGGAACGGAGAAAGGGGGCGTGGCCCCGAAGTGGCCACCCGGTTGCGCGCGCGAGCTAGAACTGAAAGGACACACTCTCTCAGCGGCGTCTACAGCAGCAGGAGCAGCGCGGTCACTGCATGCAAGCGTCCCAACAGGTTGCTGGCGGCCGAAGACGGTGGTCTCGAAAAGAGTGCGGAGACGCCGCGGAGCTGTTGTTGGAGGAGGAGGGGAGTTGTACTCTGACGGACGTTTTCCGCGCGGAATTCGAAAGCGGGCAACACGCACAAAAAACAAAAGACGACGAAGAAGAACTCTGGGCAGGGAAAAGAGCAGCGGCGACAGAAACAACGAAAGCAGGAAGAGGAGCTGCGCCCGATGCGCCGCGGCACAGGAGGAGGAGGAGGGGAGGGGGGGAGTGCTGGATGCTGCGAGAGGGGGGTGGACTGTGTAGCACAGCGCGCGCTTGGGCGGATGACAGGGCTCCTAATGGGCGCTGACGCGCTCGTGACCAGCGGCGTGTCGGCGCCTGGCCGGGCTGTGCTTTCTGCTGTAGCGTGCGCCGGGACGGAGCGCCGCAGGGCACTGAGCCCCGCAAGCAGCCACCGCCGCCCCGAAGGTTGTGTGCAGCGCAGCCTCGCCTGGGGCCACGGGGCTCGTCACTTGCTCGGCGGGCGGAAGCGGCTCGTGCCCCCGATTGGCGCCTTGACGCCGGCGATGAGCACCGTGTCGCTCCTGCTTCGAGGCAATCGGGGACTGGAATTCACGAAACTTTCTTTTTTTTATATGCGTACCTATAGGGAGGGCTTTCCATTTCCCCTGCCCTTTTCCGTGACACGCGACAGTTGTCGAGGCCTGGTGGTCGAAACCAAAATCAAGAAAAGAACTACAACAACTCGGAGACAGCGAATCGACGTGATAACGAGACGATCGCAGTGGCCGCGAGGGTCAGTAATTCTGTGCTTTTATTTTGTGTTATATAGTTTTGTGAATCGGGTTGAGAGAATCGTCTATAACAACATCCGCTTATTGGCGTCCGAACTATATTTGCTGCGGACTATGAGTTTTTTTTTTTTTCTTTTTAGCCATAAGTTTCCAAGCCGGTGCACCAGTGGCACGACTCCCCCCTCCCGCCTGTACGTCCCTCTGACGGATCTCCCGTATAGCACTTGCTGGCACTGCGAGGGGCAAGAGGGTGAGGGTGATAGTCAGGAGCAACGGAATGCCGGAAGAAGATCAACGGGAGCTGCTCGGTATACGACGACCAGCTATTTCGAAACTTCACAAACACTGCTCTGTCTAGAGCCTTCAGAGAGGTAATCGGAAGAAGGCCTTCTTGTCGCAAACGCAAACGGTCCAAACTGACTCGAAAACGTTGGTTTAGGCATTGTGCTCGCCATGTCGATACCTCGGCATGGCGAGCAGACGTGGAGTCTTAATCGGGGCGTCCATCGTAGCGTCTGAAAAGACACTCTATAAGAAAAAATCAGCCTAATCGTGTCATGAATAAGTAAACGCCTGCAGCGTAACATAACCCCACGGTGTACGCGGTTCTTGTGCCCACATTGTTAATACCTTCTGCAAACTAGCAGGCGTGCCTCGTTACAGATTAGATCTGATTTGCCTCGCCCTAATGCGAGTGGGCGTTTTTCGCGTAAGCCTCAACGCAGGCGAGGCCGCAGCTATACGTCCATTATACGGATTGAGCAGAGCGCATTAATCTGGTGCGCATCTTTGGCCTGTCGGCGCGCTCGAGCGTAGGCATAATGGAGAGTGCAATTAAAGACAAGCCGCTGTTCATCAGCAAAAAGAAAAAGTGGGCGCTTTCTAAAATAGGCGGCACTCCTCGCAAAGCGCCGTCAGCTAGAGCTGCAATGTACGTTGTAGCGGTTACCACCGCTGGAACTTCGGAAAAGTTTTATATGGAACTTGGTGAATGTATAACAGCGCCGAATAGTTTGCACAGGCTTTGCTTTCCTTCATGTCATGATTAAGTGACCCAGAGTGACTCCATGCAGCCATTTGCATGGTAGAATAGAAAAGGTCGACTAGACAAGCTTCCAGTTCGCTACCCTGCACTGGGGGTAAGGAAAAGCGGGAGAAAGCGATCACTGCATGCGTGCGCACACGAGGATGTACAGGCGAACTATAACCAGTCAGTCACTCGCGCCGGTGCACTTCAAAAACTGCACTAGTGCGCCGCGAACGGATTCTTGCGTCAGCGACGGTTGTGTATAGGACCCAGTATGTTGCTCAGAAAAATCTGAGAGCGAGGCGTTGGAGCTGCGACGAAACCGTCGAGCACCTGTTGTGGAGCTGTCCTCGCGACCGATAAAGCGCCGAGAAGAAGAGGGGGCAGCACAGCGGAAACGTTTGGCGGCTCCCATCATGGTGGACGCTGCTCACGTATATACGTATATGAACTGGGCAGGCACAGAACATGCGCGCGTCATGATGACTGGCAGTGTAATTAAGGCACCAAGACTTTTTTTTCTTTTTCTTTTTCTTTTTTCGCGTGCCCGTGAACACAGGCAGACATCCATCCGTGTGTCTGTTTCATCCAAATATTAAGTATACATGATATGAAAACTACACGAAAAGTTGTGCTGTTTAGGAAGGGTCGCGCATGGTACGTGGCTATACCCTGGCTGCGAATTGTCGTGTAGCGATTCGCGCGTAGCGGTATGCTATGACCTATTTACTCAGAGCAGTTATATGTTCCTGCTGACATTTAGCATCTGTCCTTGTATATAGCGCTAATCGAGCTATACTGTCATATTGTTCGGGGTGTGCCGAATGGTCTGCACTTGGTCTGCGGTGTTCTCCTCAAATGCATGCAACGCTGGTTCCTTTAGTCTGAGCCAGGATGACCTTTATGTTTTTACGCGAGACCCTTCACGGGAAAAGAGATTTTAATGCTTTCCTTGGCTCTTCTCCCCTACTTTGTGTCTACGGCTGTCTCGCCGAGTAAACTAGGTCGATCTTGGAGGCAGTATAATCAACGGTGGTGACTTGGTGGTCCGATCTTGATACCAGAGTTTTTTTTTTAATGTGATTTGTAACGTGGGCCAATTCTGGAGGCAGTGCCACCGTTACGGCACCCATACGTCTTGTAGAATTAGCCAATAGAGCTATACCAATAACTCGGCAGAGCATATCTCAGTATAGGTCTACCGGGAAGCTTTCACTTGGCTTTTGACAGTCATCCCCTGACAGTTCCCGCTTTTTTTTTAACTACTATTTTATGTTCCGGATACGATGCATTCGGTGGTCTAAACGTTATACCAGGCGCATCTGATGTGAATGCTATCTGCGTGCACTGCTTCGCAGTCTATGCCGCGCCAGCAGCGACGAGTTGGTGCCGGCCTTCCGCATGCAGGCGTGCACAACCACCGGTCATATTGCTCCCCGAAACAAACGCCGAGAATAGCGAGGCGGCGGCAGCAGCTCTCGCGGCTCGTCCTCCCTTCTCGCGGCGTGACACGACACCGGATCGTTGGGCGCACGGTGGTGACCTACCATTATACGCCAGCGAGCGAGAGACGCTCGGGCGGAACGGCGTGTCTGTATGTGCACACGTGCCGGCCCGCTTTCGCCAGGTTAGACCGGCCCCGGAGAGCCCCGTCACGAATTCTGTTTCCGAAGACGAGTCGGGCAAGCCCTGGGCTCGAGCAGGTTCCGGGGCGTGTGGAGCGTTCTGCAGGGGCGTTATACGCTGCCGGGTGTGATCGCCTTTGCTGCGCCGTCTTTTTCCGTTGTCGACGTTGTCGGTATGGAAGACGCACAGGCAATGCATTGTCCATATAGCGCAGCCGACGCAGTATCAGAAACACGCGTCGAATATAGCGTAGAGTATGAATGTAAAAGTAAGCTTGGATAAAGCGAAGCGTTTGAAAAGTCTCGGCTGCAGCGTAGGAATTGCACCGTATATTGTGAACCACACACGAAACAGAGAGCGCCGCAGTTCTGCGCATGCACAGGTGCTTTCCACGCTCCTGTAACCTCGTTCTTCCGGTTTCCGAGCACTATCGACGTCCTCACTGGGTCGACAGCCCATTCGCACCTCGGCGACGGATTATGCCGCTGGCGACTTCCCTCTCCGTCGACTCTCGCCGAATCTCGTCGCCGCTAGCTGTGCCGACGCATTCGGCTTCTGTGTTATGGGTGACAGATAACAGCAGTTCATACTGCATTGTTTCCTTATTTCTTTCCCCCCCGTTCTCTCTCACACGGCTGTCATACTACGCCCTGACAACTCTGTCCGCCGCAAACATCGGTTTTTCTCCTTCTCTCTGTCTTACAACGAACCAGGGGGATGCGTCTCGTCAGCAAGTGGTTCAACTGTTGCTTCGTTGTTATTCGGGATCCTCTGTGCCGCCACTCGGCAGGATTGCTATTCTTCTCACGGGCCACGCGCGCACTTGTCCCACCAATTTCGCGGGGCGCCAATCGGTCCCTCCGCGCATCGCACCGCTGTGCTTTCCTATCGGAGAGGTTTCCTTCGTGCACGGAGGGGCGTCGCGTCCCCATAACTGATTGGATCGACGTCGTAGCCGCGCTCGCTCGCGTCTACGCTGCACGCAACTGCCCTGGCGCCGGACCGGTCTCCCACCCCCTCCCGTGCGGGCGACCCTCGGAGAGCGCAACCTCGGCGTGGCAGGAATCGGGGTCGCCCTCGGCGGATCCTCGCGCGCGCTTCTTTCTCCGCCGCCGCCGCTTTCGCTGCCGCCGCTGTGCGCCCCCCCTCTCGCCTCTCCCACTGCGCAACATCCTAGCGAGGATGAAGAGGAGGAGGGAAGAACCGCTCTGCTTCGTCCTCTGTGCTGCTGCGGGTGCACGCGCGCGCGCGCGGCGCGTCGCACTTAATCGCGGCGCAATCGAGAGAGCGCTCTTGCGGCTCCCACTGAGCGTGTACTGTTCGACACACGTCGATAGAATCAAAACAAACTTGTCAGGTGCTACTTTTTTTTTTTTTCGGTTTTCTTGCTCAGCGCATCGCCAGAAGGTAATCTTGGAACAGGAGACGGGGAGAGCTGTTTCTTGTAGCCTGCGTGTCGATTTAATTAGACCTGGTAGGCGTTCGTACGGAACAGCATTCGCCCCCCGATGCAAGTACTGATGGCGCGGTTAAGCGTGCATTGCGGAGAGTAGAAATTGTATTGCTGATTATTGCGCGACGAGCACTCGAGTTCCCTGTGAAAGGAGGGGAGCACATTAGATCCAGTGCTATGCATGCTGCACTTCGAACAAGCAGCCAGAAATTGGACTCTTCGACTTAGTGGTCGCCTATTCGTCGTGTAGAGTATAGAGTATGCAAATATTTTTCACCCTTCAGTTCCAAGATACAGCGATTGAGGCCCTCGATCCGAGTTCTTTTGATTTCAGTTAGTCAGCTGGCGCCGTCCTTTCGCCCAATAGAACTCTATAGCTAAGCGGTTACCACGAGGTCCGTACTTCAGGCGTATTGCTAGCGTCGCGTTGCCTGTATACGTCGTCACGCACGTTTGACGCTGCGCCGCAACCGAGCTGTCGTCCAGCGATGCCAGTATTTACTACTGCTACTGAA
Organism: Dermacentor silvarum; assembly: GCF_013339745.2. Taxonomy (NCBI): domain Eukaryota; kingdom Metazoa; phylum Arthropoda; class Arachnida; order Ixodida; family Ixodidae; genus Dermacentor; species Dermacentor silvarum. The sequence continues at coordinate 33,677,594 of NC_051157.2, forward strand.
GAAAACGGATCCCAGCTCAGATACGCATTTCGGCCTTGATAGCAGATGCTCCGACGCCGCACTGCGCGACGCAATTGGTTGAAAATACGTACGCTCCTCTTCGGTCATATATAGGCCGTATATATAATGCGTTCTGGGGTTTCTGTTTCAATCGATGGCTGCGTGAAACACAACTCGGCCAGCATTACAGTGCGCGGTCACCGCGCGACATAAGATGAGCGCTGCTATGCGGAAAGATACGTCGGGAGTCCCTTCCATGTAGTCGCCACGGTATACGATTCGGCGTCTTATACGACGTGGTACGCATCTGGAATATGACTTCTGAGTCTTGGAACCTGTCGGAAGCTGATGTGGAACCTGTTGAATGCGTTTTTGAGTGCAACACGTAGTATGTCGGCTGGCACGCGCTGTCGTACCGAAGCAAGAGACGCGTGGTATGGCGCGCGGAGTTATGGCCATCGAGAGACACGTGACTAGCTACGATGCGGCGTCCGATGTGCGACCTGCGAGTCTTCGACGCGCCCTGAAAATTTTGAGCTGCTTCGACTATGCAACCTTATGCAAGCTGTAGAAACCTTGGTTGGATGCGGCTGTTGGTACGACAAGTCGTATGCGCCAGATCGGAGGCCGAATCGTATCGTGTGTATATCTCACCAAAAACGTTCACGACTCGCGCGCTCCCGCCTATTGGCGTCACGCTGGCCACGTGCCCGTGGCAGCTGCGGCTGTGCTATCGCGCTCTTAGCTGCGGAGGTTGGTGGTGGCTGTGAAAGGGATCCGCCCGGCGTGGCAGGCAGGTTACAGCAACGGGCGTCTCCGCGCGCGCGCGCGCTGGCAGGGCGGAGGGGGCGTGCCCCGGCCAGCCGCCCTTGGCGGGGCGCGGCGCCTCATCCGGCGTCGGGCGAGCGTGCCGTCGCCGCCGCCGAGCCTGCGTTTTGCCGGGATTCTCTTGTCACCGCGCCTCCGCTTCTGCCGAGAGCGCGCGCACGGAAACACGCCCGCGAAGAGCATCGCCATTTGCGGTGGCGCGTGCGCGCGCAGCCCTCGTATACGTACGACGACCGCGTTGCGCCTTTCGCGCTGGCGAGAAGGCGAGCACGGGTTGACCACGGAAGATTTGAATAAACGAGTGAACGACGGGTTATCTTCAGAAGACAGGCGCGGTCTTTATGGAAGGGGCCAGATGTGGCCCAAAGAAAGTGCCAGTTCCTTAATACTTTCACTGGAAAGCAGATTCGGCGATTGGCCCCCGACTCGAAGGGGGGTGGGTCTTGCACCCACTCGTAGCAACTTCCGCCTCCACCCCTCTTTGCTTCTTTGCGTGAGATGCCGCGTGGGTAGCCAAACTACTCTCATCTCTACCACGTGCGCGATATGTTTTCGTATAGTTACGCAGACGTCCGCTATACACTTTCACTAGGTCTCGTCAGTGTGCATATGTAACACTGCTTATTAAACGAACGCCCAGTGTTCGTGATTTTTTCTTCTGAAGGTAATAATCTGTCGTCGAGGCAAGAACTCTCGTCCCCGAAGTGAGAAAGTGTGCGTCTCAGGGCAACACACCTTGGGTCTGCGGCCGAGGTTTGTTTATGGGGCACCGCACATACTTTGCAAGAGCATGCAAGGGCGACAAAGCGAGCCAACAGCTTGCAATACCTCGCAAAGAGCTGCCCTGGAGCGAAGGGAATTGAAACTGATATGGCACCGTGATTCGCGGGTGAAAATGTAGCTCGAAGTGTGAGCGCGTACGCGGCCGGGCGCCGACTCTGCGAAACCGTCACAGTGACAGGTACGCCGCCCTCGTCTCTGAGAGTTCTTTTCCTTTCTTTCTTTCTTTTCTTTGAACTCTTCATTTATTTTCTTGTTTTTTTCACTGCTTCGGTCCGCTGCGGCCGAGGTGGGCGCTCGGCCATGCCAGCTCCATTTGCGCTGCTTGCTTCAGCGGTCGCCTCGTCTCTTTTTCTCGGCTGTGCATCCACGCGCACTCGGGTGGGAGAAGAAGATAAAAAGAAATGGCGATGTGTAACCTGCCAAGCGCAGAGCTGCAGGCATGCGCGCGCTGGAGCGGTGGAAGAGCTTTTGTTCGAGCCCATTGTGGAAAAAAAAAAAAAGAGTACAGGCGCGCGAGTCTTTGAAGAAGTATTGCTCGTACCAGCTCGGTTCTGCGGTGAATACTGCTCGAAGTGTCGACCTGCATCGGGATGTACGGGCCGGAGAGGCGGTGTCCATCTTCAGAGGAATTCATCGCTCAAAACACTCCGATGAATCGACGAGCTGAGTCCGTCAACTTGGGCTGAGCTAGTGAGTATCGTCTTTGAAAGCCCGCCGCTGCTCACTTATATTGAACAGACAGAGGCAGCAAACGCTTATTATGCTAGAAAGCTAGCATACTGTGCGTGCGAATAGCTACAGCGGCCACAGGACAGACGACCGTGTGTAATTCGACCGATACGAACGACGTTGTCTCGGACGTCAAATTAGTGCGTGGCCTCTGGCTCGATGTGAACAGGGTGAGCGAATTGTGTACAGTCGAACCTGGATATATCGAATCTGACGTCGATCACAAAAAAGTTCGCTATATAAAATAAAGCTTTTTATACAAAAATTTTCATGGGGATATTACTGCTGTTCGCTATACACAATAATTCGTTACATGTGGGTTAAATATATCCGGGTTCGACTGTATGCGAGTTACTCCGTATACGTAACGATGTGACGTTTAAACCTATTCCCTTCGTCATGTCCAAGGCTCAAAGATGTGGCAAGCTGTTTCGATACGAGAGTTGTGGGTTTTCTCTCTCTCACGAGGTGAGAATTCACAGCGAGAAAAGGCAAACATTTCGAGCATTTTGACGTGCCGTCAAACGAGGCGTGCGGCACGCGACAGCACTTTGTTAGTTGTCCTTCGACAGCTACCCTACACGAGCGTAGCTCCACAGCGCTACTGCACCACAGTTACACAGGCGAAGCCTGCGGCGTCCACCTAAGGGCGCTGACGTTCACGGGGAACTGCCGTTGCGCGCACAAAAGCAGCGTTCACTACCTATTTTACATCGCATCGCTCGCGTGACCTGTATGCACTTTGTCCCGCCTTAGTTCGTGCACGCGTTCTGTTGAGACGTCAGGAATTGCGGAGCACGCCGTGGTCCAGCTTCGACGTTTCTTTCCCGTCGGATCAGTCACGTTACAGTTGCATTGAGGCATCCAGTCATGCTCTGCATAGCTTCGCCACTGCGTATCATGGTCACTCCTATTGCCTCCCGTTTTTAGGCAGCTTACACGTTTCACACTTTGATGCAGAATACGTGGGTACGCGCGTCTGCAGATCTCTAGTATCCCACGATAGAGCGTATATACAGGATAAGCTCGAAGTATGGAACTTGCTCGAACAGTCTATTGCTCTGGTGGTATACGTGGCGCCGACTTCCGCTGCTCAGCCGCTGCCACGCAACTGTAGTACTGGAGTGAAAGTTGCAACTGCTCTTTGCCTTTGGAGTGTGCTAACTTGGTTTCCTTGTAGGCGCGGTCGCGCCACCTAAGGCGTCTGTGTATACAAGCGTGATGTATGTGTATGTGTGTGTATTTTCTGTGTGAGTGTGTGTTTAAATTCGAGCAGAACGTTAAAACAAAAAAATTGCACAGGGCATACAACGCAATTTGGCCTGGTCAGCCAAATTTCCTAAATATTACTTGCACGACAAATTGTAATGTCGAGGTAGCGACTTAAACGATTCACTAATTAACTTCTTAATTTCATTCTTAGGACACACATTGAAATTGCGAAATTTAAACCGATCGGTATAGTAAAGTCACGTTTGCTTAGCAGAAAGCCTAAGACTATATATAGCACCACTTCCGAAAACGTGCTACGAAAGCTTACTTACCTCTACCAATTCGGCATCTTAACTGGAAAGACAGTTCATTTTTTCATAAGTCTTCGGGGACGGATATGTCGGAAGTAGTGCAAGTCTTAGGGTGTATGTGTGACGCAGGCACGACATCGCTGCTGTTCAGCATCAATTTCGCAATTTCAATATGTGCCCTGAAATGAATGATTGAAATGTCGATTAGGGAATCTTTCTAATTAGCTACCAGAATATAGAGATTTCTCATGAAGGTAATTCCCGCCTCTTCCAGAAATTTACCTGTAAAAGCGGGAAAGCGCCATCTGTCACATTCGATTTTAAAATTCTGTTCTAGGTGGCATAGTGGCGAAGCTTGAACAAGTCGGATCGAAGTCCCTTCTTGCATGAGGTCTCTACGAGTCATCTGAACTATACTTTCTCGCGGACTGTCAGCCGAATGGTGCTTTACGTGTGTGCGAAAGGAATTTGTAAGTGCGTAATGCTGAACGTCAATGTTCTGTTCGATCGCAGGGCGCTGCAGCAGCAGCCACCGTCGCAGGCGCTGAGCAATGGCGCAGTGTCGTCGAGGTTGTGCTGGCCTCCGTCGTCCGCCGCGGTTGCCGCGGACTCGGACTCGCTGCGGCGCCGGAAGGTGCACAAGTGCGACTTCGAGGGCTGCCAGAAGGTCTACACCAAGAGCTCCCACCTCAAGGCGCACAAGCGCACGCACACAGGTACGCCCGGGCTGACCAAAGTTCGCTCCCTTCGAGACCACCGCCCACTCTCCAGCGTATATCGATTTCAGTTATGTAACGGAAGACCTGCACGCGTTGAGTGTGACGTCATCTGCGAAAGGCCTATACTCTGCGAGCCAAAGGTGGTTGCGGGTTCGATTCTCGGTCTCAGCGCGAAGGAATGCAGAAGCGCCCGCGCATCGGTCGTCTGTAGAGCACTCCGCCACGGTGTCTCAACTATACAGTGGAGCCCAGGAGGTGCACTGAGCTAGACGCCGGATAAAAACGCTCACTCACTCACTCGCTCACTCTCATCGTCAGTCGTGGTAGTCACTCACTCACTCTCACTCACTCACTCACTCACTCACGTCAGTCGTGGTAGTCGCTCACGTCAGTCACGCCAATCACATCAGTCTGTCAGCTTGTCGTTCGATCGTTTTACCACTCAGTAAGTGACATTAGTCAATCAGCTTGTCGTTCGATCGTTTTACCACTCAGTAAGTGACATTAGTCAATCAGCTTGTCATTCGATCGTTTTACCACTTTACCACTCAGTAAGTGACATTAGTCAATCAGCTTGTCGTTCGATCGTTTTACCACTCAGTAAGTGACATTAGTCAATCAGCTTGTCGTTCGATCGTTTTACCACTCAGTAAGTGACATTAGCCAATCAGCTTGTCGTTCGATAGTTTTACCACTCAGTAAGTCACGCCAATCCTATCAGTCCGTCACGTCAGTCACGGCAGTTATATCAGTCGGTCCGTCGGCCGGTCTGTCGACCGGTCAGTTGGTCGGTCACATCAGTCGGTCAGTCGGCCGGTCGGTCAGTCGGCCGGTCGGTCGGTCGACCGGTCAGTTTGGCAGTTGGTCGGTCACATCAGTCGGCCGGTCGGTCGACCTGACCGTTTGTCAGTTGGTCGGTCACATCAGTCGGCCGGTCAGTTGGCCGGTCAGTTTGTCAGTTGGTCGGTCACATCAGTCGGCCGGTCGGTCGACCGGTCAGTTTGTCAGTTGGTCGGTCACATCAGTCGGCCGGTCGGTCGACCGATCACTTTGGCAGTTGGTCGGTCACATCAGTCAGTCACTCCAGCCACATTACTCCGCCACATCAGTATGTCAATCATTCGGTTTGTCGATCAGTCAACCTATAGTCAGTCGGTTGGTCGGTCCGTCGATCGGTCGGTCGGTTGGCCACTCGTCAGCCAGTAATGTCAGTCAGTCATGCCAGTCACATCAATCAGTCACGTCAGTCACATCAGTCGGTCGCGCCATGTCGGACAGTCATGCCAGTCACGGCAATCGCTTCACAGTCACGTCAGACAATTGATGTTGCAATTGCAAAATGTACTTTGGGGGAAAATTTATCCGGCGAAACGTCACCCGCGTCCCCCACTGAATTATATAGGCTGTCGGATACGCGCATGACGTCACGGCTCTATAAGCACGCAGTCCTTTTTAGTGATCTGGTAGTTTGGCCCATGACGATCAACAGCCGCTATGCTCGGTCACTGTCACAAACTGCTTGCGCGTTTCCCTCCGCAATGTTCCTGGACTTCACTCATGGGCTTCGTTGCAGCGCCGACACAGCGAAGCAACGCGCATTTTATTTACTACGTGTGCTCGATATGTAGTCTGTTCGCGTGGTCCCAGGCGCGTCTTCCAGAGGGCAACGTATACATGCAGTGAATTTGTTGTAAACAGTGCATATGTTTTGTACAGAACGTTGTTCGCTGGCTTTTTCTTTCTGCGAGAAGGCGCGGGATCAGCACGCCTTTTGACAATGAGTGAGCGCTGACGTGCGTATAGGATTTCGATGTGCCTATACTGAAGCATAGGATCATTAATACCTGTTAAGGAGGCAGCCGAAGCAACGGTGACCTGCGTTGTATGGCTTTCTGTGGATATGCCGACGGCTATATCTTTGTCTTTGCTTTGTTTCCTACACGAAAATGGGACTGGCTCTGGGCTACCGATTTAGCAGTTACCAACCGCCGTGGTTGGGCTAATCCTCGTTTGTTTCGATTCTGCGTTAATCGAAATTGCTTTCATACGAGCGGTCTATGAGGGCATAGCTTTCATTGATCGGACTGGTTGACTGGCTTGTTGTGGCTCAGCCGCGCCGTGAAAGATAGGGTTGCACTTGCGATAGCAGCAATAAATCACGCTGATTTCTGCCCTTATGCGCTGTTCCTTAAGCCTCGTTATGTAGACAGCAGGTAGAAGAGACGAAATCCAGGAGAGTATAGAACAGGAGATGCGGATTGCAGTAAGATTGGCGGCAATCCATTCTCCGTGTAGCACGTTTCGGAGGAAGGAAGGAAGCAGTTTCGGGTCCTTTCATCTCAATAAGCGAGGCGGAAGCGTGCGACTCTTTTCCTCTGCCGCGATGGCCACATAACCAAAATACCTTCAACCATGATGAGAGCTATAGCCGACGCGGAAGAGTTAATGGTGGGGCACGTCCCGCACCGGCCAACGCACACGGGGTTTGACCTCTGTGTCAGTAGTATTTAATCGCGCTAGTAACGCACGTACGAGGCTCGAATAGGAGCTGGGTCGCGCACGAGTGCGTACTTGTGATGCGCTGAATCAACCGCGCACCGGCGTGGATGGCATGTGAACTTGCTTTCTGTGGTGCACTGTGACCCTCTTCTGGTTCCAGCCTGAGGTGACGGTGATGCACTGTGGCCGTGCCGTAGGCAGTGTGTGGTATATAATAATGCGAGATGATCTGCATGCAATAACTTCATTTGCACTGCAACTACCCCGCAGCACGAGGCTATATTAAGCGCGCATTGTTGTTGCAAGCTGCGTGATACACTCCTCCTCCTCTTGTCGTCTTTAGCGGGCGGGTAACAGGCGGGCCCAACTCCTCTTTCTGCGCAAATTACCGCGAAGTAGGTTGCATCGCGCGTATACGTCTTCAGAGCGGTAAGTTTTAGCTTACCGAAAGGCGTGCACACAAAAAATAAAGCTCTCTGGATGAAACAAATGGCTTAGTGAGCGGTAATGGCGTTCCGTTGCCATATATACGTGCGATGTTGCGGTTTTGATTTCTGGTCACGGAGGTAGAATTGCGATGAATGCGTATTGCGAGAGCGTTTGTTTCAGCGAGATATTTCAGTAAACGTTAAAGAAACCGTGGATATTGAAAATTAATCCGGAGGCCTCTTCGGTGTGGCGACATCCGTCACGGCCCCAGGTTTTTAGGTTTGGAGCATTGGGCCATTCTATCGACCTCACAGAACAACTTGTCGGTGGGCATCCTGTGAATCATCAGTGGTTCGTTGGACCTGCTGCCGGCGCGGCTGCTTCTCACGAGTTTCAGTTAACGGCCATCACAGAAAATGGCATCATCATCCTCCCATGCTCTCTTGTGTATCACCACCTGGACGAGCGTATACGGCCGCAAACAGCCACCACTGATCGGACAGTTCTAACGACACTTGTTAGTATTTATTGCCCTCTTTCTTTTCTTTCTGCCCGTAAACGTCTCTCGCGCCTAGCAGGGCACTAGTCGGCGGACTGTTGACTGCTGGCGGACGCAACGCGTATACACTTGCCTGATCGATTGATCATTGTTATTAGCGGCGGTGGCCATTCATCGCGGCTGCTGCTGCTTCGCCTAACGAATCGCCGTCGCTGTTTACCCAGAATCCTGTCAGCTCTTCGGCCTGTTAGGGAGCCATTACTCGGCCCAAAACTGGCGGGGCTGCGCCAGCCAGCGAGCGCCGATGCCTTTGCCCTCCCTCTCTGCATGCATAGCGCCTCTAATCGAGTACATATACTGCGGCTCGCGCGCGGCGGCGGCGGCGGGTGTAATTGCGAGCAGCGGGCACTTGTGCGCGTAATTGATGCGACGGCGGGACCGCGTGCATGCAACGCGTGCGGCGCGCGGGGCGAGCCCAGGAAACGACGGCGCGTTTGCGTGGGCGTCAGCCGCGCCCCGCGCTTGCTGGGGCGAGCCGGCCGGCCGCTGGCTGTGTGCGCGAAGGCGCGCCCGGCCATTGTCTCGAAACCGACGCCGCGCCGCAGCATCCCGCGCTAAACAATTTCCGCTCTTCCTTCGAGCGCGCGCTCTCCTCGGGTCTCCGGAGGTCTCTCGCTTATTAGCACCACAGCGGGCCCGGGCGAGCTGGAGGGCGAAAAAAAAAAGTAATAATAATAAGCGAGGGACGCATGCCGTGGGGTGCGGAAGTCCCCTCTTTCCATCTCCTCTTTCTTTTCTTCCTTTTTGCGTGGTACCGAGTCGGTTAACGAGGCCTGCAGTCCGTGCACGTAATATGCGGAATGGTACCATATACGTGTATACGTATGATGCGCGTTCGCGCGAGCTTTGCTTCCCGAGAGGAGGATTCCATGCGGTGTCCATGGGGCTGCGAGGTGACTTGAATGGAAGCGCGTTCACTGATTCCCTGCACGCGGACATCATCTCGTTCTAGTGCATCGGTTGCTCCAGTAAGAACGCCGAAACCGCAACCCCGAAGAAATCTCTTTTGGCCAGATATTTTGTAAGGTATACGTCGCAGCGTGTCTTCGCGGAGACATCCATCGCCGTAGATGTTCTGGAGCGAATCTGAGCGGTGTGCATCTGGCTGTATAAAGATCCCGGCTTTTGGTTCATAAGTGCGTTCGTATCTCAAGTAGCACTGTAAGCAGGGACAATTTCGGACCAACATTGTCCGATGCGCGTCCATTGTCCAGTCCGGTCCAAAGTTGGGTCTATGCGTTCGTTCTGCTTCCAACGAGAGCTCCCTGGGCGTCACTATAAGGAAGGCCCTGTTGTGAATACGCGTGAGCCACCGCTCAGAAGCACTGCAGAAGTGGCATCCTGCAGTACGCTTTGTACTATAACGCGCAACAGTCCAGAGAACAGCTTTTTCTCCCACTGATGGAAAGGCTTCTAACGCGTGGGCCGTTCCTGGCGGACGGGCGCCGACCACGTGCACTTATGAATTCATGATAGAAAACTGTATAACAGCGATGGCATCGAGAAGCTAATCTTTCAGAGGAACAGATTTATGGGAACCCCGCTCTTGTAGTAATGCAACAGCCACTTCCTCTCTCTCTCTCTCGTTCTTTTTTTTCTTTAATTTGGCGATCCCTTCGTTAGTTGTCAACCACTTCATCGGACGCACTTCATCGGACGCACTTCATCAGACGCACTTCATCAGACGCACTTCATCAGACGCAAAACCCAGCCAGCAGCCAGTGGTACAAGAATCAGACGTCCTAGTGCGCAGTAGTGTAGACTCCCGGACACGCGCGCACCGAGTACAGGAAAACTGTAGGCTAATGGAATTTTATTACGGCGATTTTCCTGCGAGATTCTGTGGAAGCACCATTTCGCGACACGACGAGTCGGGGCGTGGTGCGCGCGCTCGCGTTACGGGATTTTTCCTTCCTTCGGCGAGCAAATGCCCCCGAGTCGATACGGGCACGCCCATGCATGTACACACGACCACGAGGGATGTGTTACGAGCTGCTGAATGTACTGGTTCTCCTCAGACCACAGAGGATATATATGCAGCATTGGGCTTGGTCATTCTTTGGAAGACACCGCCTGGTGACGCTGATATGCTTCTGCCGCGGAGTAGTTGAGGTGTTTTTCTTGTGCGGTACAGTCAGGGCGTCCTGCTTCTCGCTCATTGCATAACGAGATCGAGTCTCGACTCTGGCAGCTTTAATTATATAACCACCGGGCGCTCAAACTTGTTATACTGACAGCAGCGCCAGATCACATGAGCTATCGAGCGGAGGAATCGTATCTTGTAGGAGGCGCTGCGCGCACGTTCACGATGTCCTCTAGTCGTCGTTCAACTCGAAGGAAGCGCTCTTAAGTTCTTCATATACCTATATAGTACAACCTTACACGCGCTGTGCGCGTTCGTATTGCGCCATATGCGTGATAAGCTTCGCTTATCAAGTTATGCCGTTTTTTGTGCCGAAACGACGATCTGATTATAAGGCACTCCATAGTGGGGGGCGCCAGATTAATTATGACCACCCGGGGTTCTTTAACGCGTACCCAATGCACGGTGCACGAGTGCTTTTGCATTCCGAACCCATCGTATATGCGGCCACCGCGGCCGGGATCGAACCCGCATCCTCGAGCTCAGCAGCGCAGTGCCATATCGCCAAATGGGCTACTACGGCGAGTGCTTATCAAGTTCAAGCAAACCTTGAAACGGGCGCGCGTATGTTGCTGTTCAGGTTTCGTTTCCGTCGTAATCAAGAGGCTGACGTCGCCAAATCTCGTAGGAAGTTGAAACAAGCCATCTGGCTAAAGTGGCTGCGTTGTCATAGCGTACGAGCATTGCCTGCTCCCAAATTCACGTACTACGGACGCCTGCGGTTAAAAGGATGCACCATTCCGTGGCCGTGAGTGACGCTGGCTAACATTCCCAGCACTAGGCTTAATGCATGTACAGTCGCGTGCGATGTGAACTTCCGCAGGGTGCCCGTGTTTGAAGGGGCCTCAAGACTGCACGCCGGCGCTGACATACGAAAAAAAAAAAAAAAATCACGCGCCTCTCCACTGCTGTGAAGCTGGATTACCAGCGAAGCAGTTTAGCACACGACATAGAGGTGACAGAATTTAGATCAAAGATATGCGCAAATTTTAGTTCTCTTGAGCGGTGACGGCGATCATCCCGAAGGAATACACACGCATACACACTTTTATTTTGATCGGCGGAGTATATTCGCGTGGAAGACTACCGCCACATCCGGGAGCCGGAGGAAACTGGACGCGCGCGACGGGACCGCCACCTAGCGGAAAGTAGACACGTGCGACAGTACCGCCACGCCGAGAGAGCGGAAAGAAACTGCACGCAAGCGCTTGGAACGACGACAAAGAGAGGGTGGTGCGAGCGTACACATGGCCGACGTGGGTCGCACTGCGGCAAATCTTTGAGAAACCCTTATTATCTACCTGAGAGTCTACTGATCTTGAAAATGGTGCCTATTGATAACTATCTTCTGAAAATGCATATCCAAGTGGTGAGACGTATAAGCTTTTGCATAGAATGAAGCGATTTTGCATCAAATTCGCGAGCTGACTTTTTGCGCACGCAGATTTTTTGACGGACACGGAAAATGCACGGAACCTTGCCATAAACAGCTTCGCTGTAAAAATGGAGAACTGAACGCCACTCTTATTGCAGGTATTGATGAAACCAATTTTTCGCATGTCGGCGCGGCCGTGTAATTTTGGGGCGTCGGGCATCGTGTTGCAGTTCATATTGCACGCGGCTGTACATTATTACCCATGAAAGTATACGGTGGGGAGGGCCGTCGATGGCATGTATGCCCATGCGGAGATTGTGCGTTCGGCTTCAACCGGCGGCAAGTTGGCTGGCTTTCGTTCCATTTTTATTTCCCATTTTCTTTAATAAGAATGTGAATTAAGCTTATTGCAAGATTGCCTCTTATTTATAATTGATTCTATATAACAAGACAGGGTCAATTTCCTCTATGTCTTATTTCGCTCCATTGTCGGTTGGTTTCATATGGTTGAAACTTTCTGTGGCATGGCATCAGTGACAACGCCTAATTTCCGTGGAACCCAAGCACGCATCTTGTAATTAATGTCTGCAGTATAGTAAGTGGCAACCGTCGCCTACGACGAGCGTAAAAGCCGGCAACCGACGAGTGTAGAAGCCGAACGCCCAAATTGAACTAGAATACATCTTTGTCGCGGCACCTTCACCCCGTAAGCCTTTGCAGCTGAAAGTAAAGATAGCCCGTCTCCGCTTGGGCTACAGGTACACACTTCTGTTTGGGATTATAGCGCCTGCTGCGCGGGAACTCTTCCTGGCAACGTTTGTTTTCAATCGTCAACAAAGGGTTGATACGTTGGTGCCGTGTACAACAGTTCCTTTCCGCGTGTCACCCAATCATGAGGGAATAATATAATAATAAAAGAGACCAGTGTAATATAGTATTGTTATCAGCATGCCTGCCCGGCCGGGGGGCTCGCGTTTGTTTCAATCTTTCCGCGTTCATTTCTGAATCTTCCTCGGTCCCGAGAAGACCTTGTCATTTGAAGGGCCGTCGGTCCCCTGCAATGGAACCACAGCGTAAAGTTAACGACGCCAGCGAGAGTAAAATTAGGACGCTGGGCGCGATGTTTTGTAATAGGGCACCGCGGCGTATTATTGCAGCGCATTTTTCGACTCCCCGCAGAGAGCGTTCGTCCTATAGGTGGTTACGTTGGTTCCTCCCGCGTGCACACACCTTGTCTCGCGACCGCCGAGCGTTTTTTCGCGCCGAAATCTTTCACTGACGCTTCCTATGTAGGTCCCTCGGTTTACGCGCGCCTCTGCGCGCGTTCGCCGTGAGTCGCTCGGCGCGGGTGGGAACATTGCGCGGCGCCGCCGTCGCTGGTCGTGCACCCCCCACCCTGCAACCCCACACACCCGCTTGGCGTTGCCCGCCCGGGGCCTTGCCTTTCCTTTGAGAAAACACGGGCCCGCCCGACGCAGGCCCGCGGGCGTGCTTGTGTGTGTGTGCGTGTGTGTGTGTGTGTCTCGCCCGCGTCTCTTCTAGCGGCTCGCCGCCGCCCTCGTTGGGCTTCACCGGAGCCCGTTCGGGCGATGCCTCACCCGTCGCGGCCACGTACCGTCGCCCCCCTCGCGGGAGGGACACACCACCGGGCCACGTGCGAGTGTTGTCGTAGCAAGATGGAAACGAGGTTAACTACACGGTTTTTGTCTTGCTGAAATGCTGTGCAGCGCCCGCGGAAGGCCTTTTCTCGTCAGTCAACCTCTGCTGTATAGGCGAGGTTGTATTTGTTGCAGACCCGCTGCGTTTGTTTGTCCCCTTTAACTTCGCTCGACGGTACGGAAACCCCGGCTGTATTTTTTTTTCGTAATAATAATGTTACAATTAAAGCGAAAGACGGAGATGTACACTCCTTACACTGGTGAGTCAATTTCCTGGTAGGCACAATAAATTAATGGTGATATAAGAAGAGACGTCAAACGTTCCGAAAATTAATCACGAAGAGGGTTAATACGAGTAAGTGAGATCCCGCGTGTGGTCATTTACAGCAGGATAATATAGATAGATAGATATCAAAGGTGAGAACAGGCATCACAATACACTATACACCGAGCTCCAAAGAGCTGATAGAGACATTGTCGCAGCGATGTGGTCATAGATGTACAGGTACACAGATGACAGGGATACACACGGATGAGATACCCACACGGCCACCATGTGTAATGGCTCTCAAGAACTCTAAGCGTCTTAGAAAAAAAAATGCCGCGGGACGTTTGAGGGTCACACGTTGCGCTTGGGTGACATAGCATAGAGTTTATTATGTGGGTGCATCGACCTCCGAGATTGGGCCATGATGGTCCATGATGGGTGGTCATGGTGGGTAGTACTACCGTCTTGAGTGATGCACTGCTTTCTTACGTGCTCTATTAGGATTGCCAAAGCGCACTCCGTAGCTTCCACGATGCTGCATTGATTTTATTCGGCAAGTTATAAGATGGCGGACATGTGATCCGCAGGAGAATGACGACACATTGCTACAACGGTACGGCTTTTTCGGAGAGGCCGTATTTCTTGCCACAGGTAATAATAACTCGTGGCATAAGCGAATCAAACGAAAGGGTGGTCTTTGAAACGAAGAAACAGGGTCAAGACATTGGAGGTCGCTGGTTTCAGATCCTTCCCAGCCGGTATACCTCAAAGCTCCGCCCGCAGCCCACGCTGCCCTGCTCTGCTGCGCATGCTATGCACGAGGCACCTTGCAAGATCCACCTTAACCGGCTCCGCTTGTACGAACGGGACGGCGGGCACGGCCCTGCGAGGTCTCGTATCCCACAATGCTGGACCAAGCCCAAAAGTTTCTTCTGCTTCGCGCAGACCGGCGTACTGATGAGGAAAAGGGGTGAGCGTGTATGGATGAAGTCGTCGACAAGTTTGGATTGGGGCGAGACTTCGCAGCGGCCATTGCCAAAGAGACACGGCGGCGCCTGTTGGACGAGTAATTGGGCTCTTGGCTCAATCACAGTGCGCCAGGCACTTCGCAGGCACACGGCGGCGCGCCGTACTGGTAACAAGTCTTATCGATCCCAGTGTAGCGTGACGCGCGGGCGATATATACACATATATACGCACAATTTATTGAGTAATGTTCAAGGCCCAGAACGTTTTTGATGAGGTAAGCCAACGTATTACACTCCGCCTCGCATCGACAAGGAAGGATGCAAGCTCGCACAGGACACTGTGCCAAGGACCTAACAGGGGCAGTTACGCATTACCATCCGCGTGAACGTGAGAGCGGTAACAGTGGTGGGCGCTGTCGCACTTGCTCGTGTGCAGTGTTTCTTTTCCTCTATGTATTTGATGACAAGAAAGCCAGAGTTGGTTGAAGTTCAGCGTCGTACCCGGCGACAGACTCGTCCTCTCGTAGTACAGCGCGGTTTCGAATACTGTTGCGCGTCAGAAAGCGTGTCGACATACGCTCTTTAGCGTCAAGTATACATGTGAGAGAAAACGCGCGCGATTAAAGCAGCGAAAGGTCTGCAGACATGTATGTCCGGTAACTCCGGCATGACAGCGCGCACTGTTCATGCGTGATTAAACTAGACCAATTACTTCCTGGTGAGAGCCCCGCGTGCGGCGGTGAATTCGACAAGAATTAAATGCGGGAAAAGAGAGAGAGAGAAAAAAGATAGTCGAACATTCGGTGAACTGGTTATGCTGGCCACCATATTCTTGATAGGCGCGGAAGTGCACTGCCTAAAGAAGGTCTGCTGCATGCATGCTGCCTCGTGTTTAATTTTTTCTTCTTTTTTTTACGTTTCTGTTTCTGTTTAAATACATGAATGTGGTCTGAGGAATTACCGCGGCGTGTGCACTGTATGGGTAAACGAATTAGAAGACGTATCACGCAGGAAGAGAAGTAAAATGAATGCAAGACAGCTGTAGAACGAGAAGAGGGAAGTCGAGCAAGCGGAGAAAGTAACGTCTCAGTGAGGAAAAGAAAAATGCACAAGGGTAAATAATAGACGGCGCGCGCGGTGAGGGGGGGGGGGGGGGGGGGGGGGCGTTGCACGTGTGTCAGGCCACAGATGACCGGCTTTCCCTCCTTGCACGCTTCAATCCCTTCTTGCGTTGCGGTCCGGATGGGCATTGAGATTTCCTCGAGTGTATACGAATGAACGTGTCCCGGCTAGCAAATGCGTCGGCGGGCTAATTTAGAGCCGCTCGATCCTCATTCGGCGAGACGCTGCGAGGCGGCCAGGACGATTACATGAAAACCGGATTAAATCGGCGCGCGTGCGAGGCTTGCGAGCTGCCCGCTGCATGCAGCCGCGATTTTTTTACTGCTGGGCCCATCGCGAACGTGGCCTCGTAACGCCGCGCGGGATGGTAAATAATGCGGCACGTGAGCGAAGCCGTGTTGTTGTGCGCGCCCGCGGTGGGCGACCGAGTCCGTCCGACGGCCGGAGATTTCGCGCGCGCTCGCCGGCACGAAAAAGAAAAGAGAGATGCGGCGGCGGCGGCGGGTGGAGGGGGCACCACTGGGTCACGGAGGTCTGGCAGGGGGACCGGTTTGCCGGGGGCGTGCTTCTTCTTGCACGGAGCGCGTGCCCATGCAAATGCCGCGGCAGCCGCCCTCCCTTGGCCGGAAGTGGCTCTTCTGCTTTGCGCGCTGCGGGGAAAGTATACGGTGCGCGCACCCCCCCCACCCCACGCCCCGGGCCGAGCCCCTGCCGCGGCGAGGAGTCGGCGGCGGTGCAGCGTTGTTTGAAGTGGGAGCGCGGCGTCAGCTTGCTGCAGACAGTCGCTGAATCAGTCCGCGCGAGCGCGCGCGCGTGGTCTCTGGCCGTGCTTTGGCTGCGGTTTCGTCGGCTGTCATATACATTCGAACCTGTATGTTATCAAATCTGAAGGGGATCACAAAAAAGTTCGATATATAGGTAATTAGATATATAAAATAAAAATTTCATTCAAAAGTTTTCAAGAGGATTTTACTGCTCTTCGTTATACACAATAATTCGTTATAGTGGGTTCGATATATCCGGGTTCGACTGTGTACGTATATGGTACCGTTGGCCACTGCGATTAACTTGCGTTCGCGCTAGTTTCGCGTCGATGACGTTGTCGTCCAATCGGTACGCGATTATCAGACGCTACCGATCTGCCCGTGCATCTTCTTTAACCTTACTTCAGCAGCGCTGGAATCCGCGGATTTCGGGATTGGTTGCCAGATTTGGCTGTCGTATACCGTCGGCTGTTGTAGTTGCCAGCCCCGCGCGGTTCGCTACTGCGTGTCGATGACAGCGTGGTCGTCGACTCGGCCCCGTGATTGGCCGACGCCACCTCTGTAGCTCCCACTGCACTGCACGATATTAGTCGAGCGGAGGGCATGCCCATGTTAGCTGGATAATAGCAGCAGATAAAGTTCCAACCGTCTTTCGGAGCGCCGGCGCTGGGCTGGGCCTCGCGAATATAAGCCAGCTAGGCCGCTTTTTCTCCTCCCGGAAACGCCCAGACGAGAACGCGCAACTAGGCGTCCGTCACCCTCAGTGCTCTGAGAACGCACGCCGACAACGACAGATCGTCGTCGTCGTCGCTTCTCGGCGTGGCCGGCGGGCAACGCCGCGCACGGGCGGACCTGCGATATACACCGGGTGTGCTCGCGGCATGGCGAGCGCGCGCGCCACTCGAGCTCTTCGTTGTCGTCGCCGACGTCAAGCGGCATTCTTCTTCCTTCACTTCGCCCGAAAGAGCCGCGCCCCGGCTGTTTTTCTGCCTATAGGTATACTGCAGAAACAGATTGACTGGCGGAAAGTTGTCGCCCGGGTGCGCGCGTGGTGCAGTTTTGACAAACGCGTATGTTCCTCAATCGCCCTGTCTCTTCGTCGGAAATTGTTCCTTGTCACATTTTCTTTTTGTATGTTTGTAACGCAGAACCACGGAGACGCACAATGAAGGGGCAAGGCAAGCGTCCTTCCCGCCCGTCCCTGCGATTTCGCGCTGTAGGCGTACGAAAACGTCACACTAAGGAGGCCAAACCACTGCGCCTGTCCTACGCTGTACACTCCCACTGTGGAACGGCGCTTTCTTCCGGCGATGTATACGATATAGGAGGACGGGTGAACGATAATGGTAGAAGACAAAATGATCGACTGTACCGCAGCAAGAACCATGGCTTCGGTTAGTTATGGACCGTTACCCCTGCACCCGCCGCTGACCCTTATACTGCTGCAGTCGATGATGCCCCAGTGTGCTGCGGTGCTTTTCCATGGTCCGCAGCTGGTTTCGACGACTTGTAGGCGCGAGGCGAAGGCCGTCCGCTGAGTTCACGGAGCTCCCGGCGCGGGGCATCTGATAGCCTCCGCTCCGCTCGACGTCGTTCGGCGGGCAAACTACTGGAAATGCAAATGATGATCGGCGCGTTGCTGTCGTGCGCATACGCCCGACTTCTCGTGCAGCCCATTTGTAACCTCTGGTGGCGCGCATGCTATTTAGCAAGGTCTCGGGTTTGACACCTGCGAAAAGCGTTCGCGTTCAAGCGCGTGTGCTCCGCAGGAGGCGTTTGTATAACGTGCGTTTCTGTTCCGATACCTCTTGGACAGAATTCACAATGCTTTTCAGTCTTAAGTGCTCTTCGCCATTGGTCGCGGCCGATACGTTGATCGTCACGATTGGCTGGCATTTGGTCTTACGAACAGTTCTAGCGCAACAACTATTTTGTTGATACGTACGGGTACTTTCTTCGTACGGGGGAATGCTTCGAAACGGGAAATCGGGGAATGTTTCGAAACGTAATTTAGCAGCTGCCTACACCATCTTTGAGGACCGCGTGTATACGTAAAGCCGGTGCGAAATCGCGTCGACGAGCTATTTGCTTGTCACACGTGTTATCGGGCCTTATTCAAAAAAAAAAAAAAGTCTTATGCTACAAAACTGTTCGTTATAAAAGCGGATGGCAGCCAGTCATCATGTCGGACACAAATGATCGAAGATGACCGGCCAATGGAAATCGGCACTTACGAGCGAAAAGCTTTATGAATGCTGGCGTTGGTCCTACACTGTGTTCGTGTGTACGTATAAAGCCGCGTTGCAGTTAACGGCACGGTGCGATCCTTCGTCTGGCCATGTAGAGGCCGAGTGAACATTCGTAGTTTGTTGAGAGATATAGTTTATTGAGAAGGATGGCGGTGTGGTGGTGGTGATGTTGCTTATAGGTGTGGTTACTCTGGCATACTTGGCCGGCAATGGCTCCGCCTGAACGTCTCTTTCCGCGTCAAATATGTCGCCGTGAGTAAAGCAGTCCAGTCTCTCGCATAAATGTGAGAAAAATGCGCGGCCACTTCCTTGCGCACTTTACGCGGCTTTATTGCTGCGCGACGCCTACTAATTTAGAAATCTAGCTCTCTGTCATGACGTCACAACGATATCATGTCTGGAGTCCATTGGTATCAAATTAAAATATATATTTTAATTGCTTCCCAACTTTCGTACTTGCTAATCGTTTTCCTTATGCGTGCGAGAAGCGTATGGTATAGAGTTTCCACAACTTGTCGATGATTGTCTCGTGTGACAGCTTGTGGCAAATTGCGTACAACTTGTCATGCTTGTCATTTGAAGCAACGACCGTCGCTGGAAGCGTGCCTCCCTCAGCAAACCATGATTCTACTCAGCGGCATCGAGCTCAGGTCACGCGAACAGAATCGTACGCCGCCGTCTACGCTGGCACCAGACAGAATCGATGGAATTGCGAGCGTTCGAAGTCGTCTGTTGCGGTCGTGCCCTGGGCGCCTGGACTTCGATCTTCTGCCACCGTGTATAGAAGGACGCGAGGTTAAAAAAAAAAAAAAAGGAAACACGGGAAATAGTGGCGAATCGTCCCTCGCATGATCACTGGTCCCAAATTTCTTCCCTGGACCCCCATCGCGCACTGAGACGGGAACTGGCTTCGGCGCGCGTTGCATTTTTTATCCACATTACGCATTCATCCGACTCCCAAGCAATTCATTCTCGAAGCTTCGTTGTTGCGGTTCGTTGTCGTCATTAAAGAGGGCCCGGAGAAAAGCGGAAAGCGGGGCGGGGCACGAACTCGTGCCCTGTGGTTTACCTGCAGATCGACTCGTGAGAGCAGTGGGGGGAGGGAGGAGACGGAGAAGTAGCCGGGCAGCCTGGAAAGAAAAAGAAGGACGACTCCGTAATCAGAGGAATGAATCTGCAATCGCTCCAGATGCAGAGTGCAACCGAGGAGTATACATACGCGTGGCCCTCTAAAAACGGCACGAAAACCGCTAATGCGGCGTCGGCGATCTGCGCTTGCGGTTAGTATACCGAGCGCACGCTGCTCGAGCTTGGGGTGGTTGGAATAAAAGCGGGGTGGAAGGGGAGGAGGGGGGGATGGGGGGGGGGGGGGGGGGGGCGCAGGTCGAGCGTCCGGAAGTGCAGGCGCGGCGTGAGCACCACGCGCGCGCGGGGCCAGCCAGCATCGGAGGGGGCCCGTCGTGCTGACCTCGCGTGGTCAGCCGGCTAAATGGGACGCTGGCCGCAGCGCGCGAGCGCGCGGCACAGCAGCAGCAGCGGCGGCGGCGTGTTTCGCAAATCGAATACGCCGCGCACCGAAATAGAATCGGCGCGCACGAAACACACGACTGCGGCAGGGCCGGCTCGGTGCGATGCCGCGCCGCGCCGACCCCGGGGCGCTCGATAGCCGGCCGCCGCCAATCTCGTGTGCGCGGCGCTTGGCGCTGGCCACGACTCCTGCGCGCGCGCGCGGGTTGGGGAGGGAGGAGACTGCTTTCGGAAACGAGGAAAGCGCTCATCGCTGCTCGTTTGCGCGCGCACGCAGATGTGGGTCGCCGCAGGCTTCCGCGCGCACCAAGGACGACGTACGATCCATGCACTGCGCATCCGAGCCGCCGCTGGCGTTTCCCCTCCCCGGCCCGTTTTCCGATGGGCGCGAAACGCAACCGCACGCGCGCGAGCTTGTTCTTCGGCTCGTGCTGTGAGCGGTCCCGCGCGTCTCTTCGTAATCGGCCGTGCAGCATGGCACTGCCCCGAGGCTGCAGTGGTGCCCCTTTGCACCCCTTCCCGTGCCCTGTCGGCGGCTGGGCGCTTGCTGGCCGCCGTTAGCGAGGTGAGGGCGCCGCGTGCTCGTGACGGAGATGGTGCGCACCACCGCCCCGGGCGTTTTGCTGCGACGCAATCACACCCCGGGGGGTGCCTCATCTTATTGCACGAGCGCAATGCAAAAACCCCTTCTTAACACCGTACGCGGTGACCACACGCACGTGTCGTCCGGGCGTCAGCATGCGTGTCTGCGCCCCTGCGTAGATGTGTCTGCGGTAGCTGGCATGCACCAGAGGTGCGCGTGGACGGAAACCCATCAGACGACGCCACGACGTCGAAGAATGTCGATAACTACGTAAATAAATAAATAAAGTGTGTGTGTACGCGCGCGTACAGGGGGTTGCGTTGCACACGGCTTTTTGGACTTCTAAGAACTCTTCTCCTAGCGCCCGGCTTCTCGGAGACGCGTTGAAGTGCACGCAGACGAGTGCGTGTGGTTGGTAGCCGCATGAAGCACAGACTGCTGCTTCCAGCAGCTACTGAACGCAAGGCTCGATTCCCCGGCGTGTTACCAACAGTTTCGTTAGCAGACGAAATGTGAATGCCTTGAGGAGATACTGCGATCGCAGTGACAACCACTTTTGTACACTTTACAGAAAGAATGTAACCGATTACAATCACGATTACTTCATTAAAAAATGTTATTGGTTACAGTTACCAATTACCGCCTTACGGAAACAATTGAGGAATTACACAATGGTAATCGTTTACTGCTACGTTACTTTTCTCGGAACTTTTATCAACATTGCATAAATACCAACTAGTAAGCAGAACGAGCTGCGCCTCGCACTCTAAATTAAATGCTGGGATTTTACGTGCCAAAATGGCCGCATGATTATGAGTCACGCCGTAGTGGGGGACTCCGGATTAATTTTGACCACCTGGGATTCTTCAACGTACGCCCATTGCGTGGTAAACGTGCGTTTTTTTTTTTTTTTTTTTCCCATTTCTCCCCATTTTCCTGGCACTTTCAGTGCGTCCTCTGCAACCCTTCATACATTGCTTATCTGCACTAACAACTGGTTTTGACAAATTTATTCTGTCATCGTCCCTTGTTTTTTTTTTTCTTTTCTTTTTTTTTCTTTTTTTTTTTTTTTTTTTTTTGTGTGTGAAGACATCAGCAGCGACACTGGAAACTTGCTGGAGGAGGAAAAGGAGGGAAAGACAGGGGGCTTAGCCAATTTGATCGATGTGCGCGGTGGAAAGGCGGAGGGGGGCTAATGCGGTGTTGCGACTTGCGCACAAGATTGTGGTCGCTCAGCATCTGGGTGCTCCATGACGCGCAGCGCCTGATTGCTGCTGGGACTTGAAGAAGACCCTCCCTGTTAGGCAAATGAAGAGCTGAAAAGAACTCCTCCATAAGTGATTTCCTGGTGTTAACGTCCTAAGTGGCCTTCGCTATCGAGACATACCAGCACCTGTTTAATTCGTCCTCCAGCCCCTGGTGGAGCGTTAAGATGAGGAAACAAATGCCTGTCTGAATAGGCGCATTTGCGAAGCTGCTGCCTGGTACGATCGTCGTTCTACTGTAGCTTTCGGTAAATTCAGGGCCCGAATTCACAAAAGCTTCTTACGCTAGAATTTTTCGTAAGAAAGAATTTTAGCCAATCCGGATGCCAGACATATCATTAGCTAAGGCGGCCAGCCAATGGCAAAGCGAACTTACGAAAGAAAAGCTTTGTGAATCTGGCCCCAGGTTCTCAACGCTTCGTCGTTTGTTACAGCTTATCTCGTCAATAAAGTAACTGGTTACATGTAATTGGTTACTGAAAAAAAAGTAATTCATTTATAGTGAGAGTTGCCGAGTAAACAAAGTAATCGTTAAATTACAAAATTACCGAGAAAATGTAATTCATTACATGTAATTCGTTATGCACAAGTCTGGTGACAACCGTACGTGGCACAGCCCTAACTACACAAATCTTGCAGTAGTACAATGCTTTTTTTTTGCTTTTTTTTTCGGAGAACTGGTAATAGTTAGCTAAGGTGCTTGTGCTGCGTATGGCAGCAAACATTCACAAATTAACCTTTGGTGCATATTTATTCCTACGTGTTACAGCTTCTTGCATCAGTGTATGTTCAAATCGATGTGTGGGCCCCTGGTGGTCGTTTCAGAAGTAGTCGGGAAGCTCAAGGCGAACTTCTAAGGCGGACCTCCGCTAGCGCTGCGATAGGCGAAGCGGTTAAATGTATTTGCATGTGCGTGCGTAGCCTGCGCGTTTTTGTATGTGTGTTCCTCGTTCTTTGCTGACGAAGTGTGGAAATGTGAGCGCGTCAGCGCGCATGAAACGGTACCCAAACGATTATAAGTACTACGCTAGCGTTGGAATCACTCGGCAAGCACTATTATCGCTCAAACTGCAGCTTGTCACAGACGATGGTTTGACGTTGCGTTGACGTAGAACTGCGACCAAGAGAACGCAGCAGTATGCGTACTGCGCCACTATCTGTTGCTTCGCTTGAGCTATGTAGCCGTGCATTTTGTATTCTTTCGTTTTCTGATCCTTGCCGACAGAGTATTATATTGTGTTTGTGTGTGTTTATTTCTACTGTCTTGCTCTAAATTACTATTTCACAATTAGAGATATTTATGCTATCCATGTACGTATTTGAATTTACGGAAAACGGAATACCAAAAACACAGAAATGCGCACTAGCTCCAGTGGCGCTATCTTATGGTGCTGAGTTCAACTAGGGCCCACGCAACACCAATTTCTATATGTCATGTTCTACTTAGCTGCGGGTGCAAAAGTGTCGGTACTAATAATAACTAATGAGTAGTGACTTTTTTTTTCTCTTTTTACTTCGGTGAAAGCACTAATTCAAACAAAACTAAAAATAGCGTTTCCTACACGATGCGGTTCAGCAGAGCGACACATGATGTCGCTGCCGTTGTTGCTACCGCCGCCTGTGCATCCGGTGTTCCGGTGTACTATCTGGACTTTGTCCAATTCCGCCATATTGTCAAATTCGCCCTCTTTTCAGCTCTAATTGGCCGAGAGGGCTGTTACGGCCACTCTGATTGGCTCAAAATGATACATAGACGTCCGGAACAGCATTGGTGGCGCCGTCCTGTGACGCTGCAGTCAACCGGAGCATGCACACCCTATACCATAATCGCGACTTCCACGTCGCACCGATCAGCTGGCGCAAAGGCGTAGGCAGCAGCAGCAGTCATTCACTTCTTCGAGAACAATGCCAGCGCAACGGAAGAATGCATCTAACGTGTCGTGGTTTAAGAAAGCGCCACAAGATGGCGCTGTCAGCACTTCTGCTGTAACATTGTCAGTGGCTCTCGTCGCAACGTCGTCCCTGTATAGTTGCAGTTTTTCCTTTCACGCCTGCGCTGGTGACGAGTGTTTTCTTTCCGCTCTCTCATTGCAGGCGAGAAGCCGTACACGTGCACGTGGGAGGGCTGCACGTGGAAGTTCGCGCGGTCGGACGAGCTGACGCGCCACTTCCGCAAGCACACGGGCCAGAAGCCGTTCAAGTGCCAGCTATGCCAGCGCTCCTTCTCGCGCTCCGACCACCTGTCGCTGCACATGAAGCGGCATTGACCCTCCCTCCATCAGGTGAGCCGTCGCGGGTGTATGGCACGAGCCGTTGCGCTGCGCTCTATCTAGCTTAGTGGATATGTAGTTGCGCAGTTGAAAAGGTGAACTGCCGATGAGTGCTTTGTCGAAGGTTCAATCAATCAATGAAAATTTAATTTCTTGACACTCAAAATACAATATTTGCCACCTAGGCGCTTAGCCGTCATGGCTAGGACACGAGGCCGTGCATGAATTTCATATGAGGTACTGCGAGGTGCACAGGGGTGAGGCAGTGGATACAGACAGTACAAGAAAGCGTGGCCATCTGTCGTGATGACAGTAATAAAAAGACGATAGCTTGCCGCAGGGAACTAAGTAACGCCAAAACGCAAAATCATACAACGCGATAAAAGGCAATACATTAATCTATATATAGAGCCATCTTACAGAAGCGTTGGGGTGCAGCCATCTTGGGCTGTCGTTTTCTAGCTATATAACGACCGGTGCACGTCACTATACGGTCGATACGTATACAGGAAAGTGGTTGTACAGAAACATTCGGTGTTTTCACGAGCTTGTTCTAATTTGACGTCAGCTCGCTCAAAATTGAGAAATTGTTAGTGTATGCCAAAAGTGAGAATTGTTCATGTAGCCCAAAATGGCGAAGCCCGTGAACCAAAAATGAAATGCTGCCGTTAACGATAAGATCTGTCGTGATCGTGCAAGGATTTAAGCGAGGAAAGTAAGTTGTCTTGCCGGGTACAGTTAGGGTAAAATATCGAAGCAAGAAACCCAGTACAATAAATTACACAATAAAAGGCGCTGTAGTTGTAACACAAATGCTTGAATTCAACTGGAACATCAATGCATTTCGCCACAGATTTTGAGGGCATATTTCTCCGGCTTATAGGGTGTAAAATTTGGCGAGTTGGTTCGCGTTTATTGTGGTATTTCAGCGGTTGTCATCTGTGCTTCTTTTCTGCGTGTCACCG
Organism: Dermacentor silvarum; assembly: GCF_013339745.2. Taxonomy (NCBI): domain Eukaryota; kingdom Metazoa; phylum Arthropoda; class Arachnida; order Ixodida; family Ixodidae; genus Dermacentor; species Dermacentor silvarum. The sequence goes on from NC_051157.2 coordinate 33,702,820, forward strand.
TTCCCTTTGCACTGATAATGAGCTAATCACAGGACCTATTGTTCGGATTCAGTTCCAGCAGTTGGGGCGCATGTGCCCCAAAGAATTACTACAAATTAGTGAAACTTTGTTCAGTAATTATTATCACACCGTCGTTTATCATGAAAGTAATGTAAATAGAGTAAGTATAGTCGGTGCAAGTAGAGAGGTATATCATATTCCTGGAAGACTATAGTAATCCAGCTGATGTGGCAGAATTGCGATATCTGACGCAGGCGATATCTAATAGCCTGTTCCCGCCTACAAAAAATAATAATAATAATAATAATAATAATAATAATAATAAAATTAAGAAAGAAGTCGCCTGATATACTTGCGGTGCGTCCTGTGAAGTTACGGGCGCTTATAAGGATAGTCGCCAGCTAAAATGACCTCACAATATTCTTTTTATACCCGTGTGTTAGGGTGGCGACCTGTGCCAACGCTGCACCTGTGATTGTCCTAAAGATGCCTACTTCTTGAACTGAGAATGAAAATTTTATAATTGCAAGCCCGGATTCGTGCTTCTCACCAATCCCGCTCACTTCAAGCATATCAAGCTCACCGCTCATGTTATCCGTACCTCTTAAGCGGGGCACTTGAGGTATCAAATAAATAAATAAATAAATAAATAATAAATAAATAAATAAATAAATAAATAAATAAATAAATAAATAAATAAATAAATAAATAAATAAATAAATAAATAAATAAGAAATGATCGAAATATTGATCGAAATCGATATTTGCCTTACTGACCTGCACTGGCATAGTAGCAGCAGACAGAGTGGTTAATTAGGCAAATTGATGATTCATAATCGTGAGGGCAGAGCGCGAAGGTTAATCGTGGACGAGACAAGTGACAAGGACAAGCGCTACTTTGCTTGTACCAAGCCGGAGTAAACTACTTCTGTTCACTCTCGGAAATGGAGTTAATTTTTGGGCTTTCGCTAAATGTTTCGCCAGTGATATTTGTTTAAAGTGTACATTCACTGCTGTATACGTTCTTCCCTCGGCCGTTTTGCTTGTTTTTATTTTATTTTATCATTTCGGGCGTTGAAAGAGCTGGGCGCGCCGGCAATTGCTCTGTAGGCTTGCTTTTGGGAGAGCTCCTTAATCATTTCGATTGCGAAAGCCCCATGTTTAGAAATGTTGCGCCCTTGTTTGTTGGCTCACTCGGAGGTCAACGGAATTCTGCGGCGTCGCCTTTGGACGCCGAAGTCGAGCATAGCGGGGGCCGCAGCAACTTACTCGCCTTACTTATGATCTCGCGGGCGTACCGCATATATCTCTACTTGCGCCGAAACACCGACGGTGTGGACGTGTGTTAGGCAGGGTTATGAAGTCTGCCGTTACACAATCGGCACGATTAAGGAACGGCGTGGGTTAGGCGTGGGCGGAACGTGACGCCCTCTTTTGGCGCGTGCGCGCCGCGTCTGCCGAGACGGTCGAAGAACGAGTCGCTTCATCGAGTAGATTGGCGTTATTGATCTTTCCACTGTGCACTTGTGTAACTGGAGCGTCCTCCCTCTCTTTTTTTTTTTCTCCCTGTTGGCCGCAGAACTCGCCGGCTCCAGCGGAGGCCGTTGTCGCCACTTGCTCAACTTCCCTGGCGCCCCGACCCGCTGCTGCCGGCAGCGCCCCCTACCTCCGCAGCCGAGAGAAGAGAGCCGTTCCTAATATATATGTCCACACCAGACACACAAGCATATGTATATTACACATGATAGGAGGAAGAGAAGACGAAGACGCCGTCGAGCGCGGCCTCAGTGGGCGGCAGAGACCGCCTTCGCGGACGTTTGACGGACCGCTACTTCTTTTTTAACGGATGTTTATGCCCCCGCCTGTGGTCAGTGTGCTCAAAGGGACGCCCCTGGTGCCCAGACAGTGCGCGCGTGTGTGTGCCCGTCAACTGAACTCTGCTGTGCGCGTGAAACGCCTCGGCCATCATCGAGCGATGATGCATGTGCACACACACATACACACACCTTTCTGTGCACACACATACACTTCTTATGCCTGTGTTGCGCCGGCTTGACAAAACCGCCCGGTGCTGACACGCAGCCTTCTTTTCGTACAGTCACGGTTTTCGTTCGCCCTGCCCTTTGTTCTTTGTCGGGTGGATGTGTGCGATGCTGTCCGAGGTATTCCGTGTGGTGAAATCGAGCGGTTCTGTAAGGCTGGCCTTGCTCGCAGTGACGCGAACATCGTTTTGGTACCTGTCCGTTTGCATTCGCGCTGTTACCAAGCGGAGGCGCCCACTGTTTGTGGAAAGGTTGTACCGTAGGGTGTGCTAAAATATGGCCTTGATTGGCGCTTTTCGACGGGGAATGCGAGATGGTATCAGAGCTGTAGAATACGACGAAAATGTGTGACCATGGGCGCATAGCGCTCGTCGGAATTTTTAGGTCCTTGTCCATTTCCCCTACAAACACTAGAGTGCTTTAGCATGTCGCTGCTACTGCACTACCGTTACTGCTGCCGTCTTCGCCACCTGCCAGCTTCGCACGTGTTAGCTAAGCCACGCCGTGTGCGCGCGTGGCGTGGCTTAGATAGCAGGTGCAAAGTTGACAGGTGGCCTAGGCGGGCACCGGTATTCTAAAACTTCCTGTTGTTACGAAACATTTAAAGAAAGCATCGTTGTCTTGCTGCAACATTTAAAGGGTGCAGTAAGACGCCGTGGTGATCGCCGTCATTTTCTGTTGATTTTGTGGTCAGCGCCCGTTCGCATTTGTTTCGTTTCTCGAAGTACCGGCCCGTGCAGCTGGGAATTGCAGGCCTTGTTCGTGTCACTGCCGTGTGGAAGAAGGCCGCCCTCCGCCGGCGAGCTGCGTTGAAGGCGACTGAAGCGAGCGCGTGCGCAATCCAAGCCCTCCTGCGCGCTTATAGTATAGCGGCAGTACTTAGTCTCTGTGATGCATCCTATGCGGCCCTGCGGTTCACCCGGTCCCCCCAGCAAGCGTCCGTCCAATCAAGGCGCAGCCTTCAGTGCTTGCTGTACTCGCCACTTCTTTTGCGCAGGCTTCAGCTTGGCGTAGTGGACGGCACTCTGCGTCCCGTTCTTATTAATGTCTGCCAGTATTCAACTAATGCAGCCTGCTGCGCCCTCTATGTTCAAACTGTTCAAACTCGGGTCGCTGAGGAACTAGTGGCTTGGGAAATAGCACAGCGACTAAACTCGTTTGCCTTCGCGTGCCCCATTGTTCCCCTTCGTGTCGAACCTGGACATATGTAAGCTCGCGACGAGCTGTTAAATGCTCACCTTTCGCTTTGGTGGAAGCGGCTACCTGGCGGTTACCTGACTGCTGTTCGCTGTGTAGTTGTTTGGTGCTTAAGAAAGAGCGTGCATCCCACTTCGATGGCGCCGCATTGCTGTGTCGGCACGAAACGACCATGCCGTGCTAATTCAGGGCTTCTGCTCCGTACCGCAGAGACATTAAACTCGGAAGCTGCTGTGGCTATTGAAGGTGCTGCGGAAACAGAAAACCAGTTCTTAAATGTTCTTGTTAATGTCGTTAGAAGACAGCTGAAGGGTGGTTATTGGGACTGTAGAGGAAATCATTTCATGTTTTGCTGGCGTCCTTTTTCCAGCTTGCTTGCGCGACCACAAGATCGTACGAAGGCGTCTCGCGTGCCGAATCCTATAGTAGTAGAACCGGGACCAGCCGACATGCTAAACGCCTTGTAGCCTGCCCCGTGTCCTCCGAGATCTCCAGCGCGCGGTGGGAATCTCTGAGGTCATGCCTACTGACACGCGGTGCTGGCGCGAACGATATGGTGGCATCGTCAAAGACAAAAGTTGTACAGTGACTCTCGGCTTAGCTCCTGTAGATTGTTTGGTGCGCGGACGGGCAGTGATGGAAATTTCTCGAGTGTGCTTGCCACGACGATGAGATAGTGCGTGTTGGCTGCACGGCGGTGCATACGTCTCCCACCTTCCACAAAGCGGTCGCGGAAGTAGCCTGGTTTACAAATTGACTTTCGCACGTTGTATGATCGGGAAAGTGAATCTGGCAGTGGCATCATTTGAGCGGCATTTGTTATCGGCATCCATTGGATGCCTTGGGTACATCCAGTGATCGATGGTTGCCGTATGAAGTATAACGAAAAGTTCAGTCGCATCGACACACGTCTGCAGAGCCCTGCTTTAAGCGTGAAAGAAAGAGCAGCATATGGTGTTAGCGCCAGTGGCTGCCATTATACATTCATTAATTCTTCAAAAGCGTTTTGTTGCCACTCATCATGCTTCGCAATGTGACGACATTTCTCCTCCAACTTGAGCCACATGCTTGTTCGTGATGGCAGCTCCATAATACACAACATTCCATTCTGAACGCACCGAATCTTGAACAGAGAACGGGTGTCCGGATATTGTTTTTAACATGCGTTGCCCTTTTGGGTGAGTTGGTGCTAAAAGGGTCATATTTTGATGATTACACAAAGAGGGGGGGGGGGGGGGGGGGGCAACAACCGATGAACGGAAGTAACATAGAAATGATCAGGAACAAAATGTCATAAATGCCTTGAGGGAATGGACGCGGTTAAGAAATATGGATATCTTCGCTTTTCGGTAGGTCCATTTAACAACTTCTTTTGAATTCTGGCTATCGGTTGTGGCACGCTATGTCTCGTGAAAGGGAATCATCGCAGTCTACTAACGCATACCCAACATTGCGAGAAGCTTCAGTAAAAAAAAAAAAAAGGGAGGGGGGGGGGGGGGGGTCGCAGTAGAGTGGATTTGTTCTAAGGCATCTGCTTAACGTCTCAAAAGCCCATAACAAAGAACGATCTGGTCCTGTTGAAAACCGAGCTCCAGCTTGCGTTTCTTGCGGAATCCCGAACTCTAATCGGTTTCTTCTCTGGCACGCTTGCGTTCCCCCTTTCCATGCGTAATAAACATCGTTCTCCAGGCCGAAGGGAACCCTAGCAGAAACGTTTTTCTGTTTTGCTGAGATATGCGATGCAGCTTGTAAATGTTGTAAGCTACGATGACGTATCGAAGCGCGGCGGTGACGCTAAACGGAACCTAGCTGGTAAGCTTCAGTTCTTTCTTTACGTGGAATTGGAATTAGTAAAGTTGGTTAAAGGCATTCTAAGTTTTACTTAAAGGGGGTTTATTAGTAGCCTTCGGTGATGAAAGGAATTCCGCAAGTGCGCCTGTCCACACATCTTATTTGACCCCACCAAGATGGCGGACCGGACATCGCTTTGCGAGCTAAATCAATGGTTCATTCAATTCGCCTTCATTTTCTCAACTAGATCAAGAGGTGCGGCACCTTGCTATTTGTTTCACGTGAACAATCAATATGGCGTCGTCTGCACGTCGTCATTCGTTTCAGCCAGTGCAGGCTTCTATGGCGAATTCGACAATATGGTAAAATTCTGCAATGGTATCATTTGGGCCAGTCAGATGAGCCGTAGCAAGCCTGTGGGCCAATCATCGCTGACCAGATCGTAAGTTCGACAATATGGCGGAATTCTACAATGTCCAGAATAGCACCCCTGGACGGTGCAGCCGCACTTGCGGCACCATCTTGTGACACTGTGTTGAACCATGCTGTTTGGAACTCTTACCGTATTGTGCGGCTGTGTTCTCTTGTATGCGACGCAACGTTCCGAATTTCTCCCCGGCAAGTGTCGCATAGCATAAGAACGGTGCAGAACATTTTGACTGAACTCAGAGTCACAAGTTGGCGCAACTGGCGCTGCTGCTCGCGTCTCCGTTCCGGTATTGGAACGGTAGCACTAACGCGCGTACGGTCAAGCTAAAACTCCATTCAAAATCGCGGCAGGGCTGAAGTAGTATCTTTGTATATGGGACACTTGGCTGGAGTAGAGAATTCAGGGCATGAGCGAAGCCCTTTCTTTGGCTGAGGGTGTGTACCTACTTCGCTTCCTTGTACACGTTGTCGATTCCTGCGGTGGTCACCATTTTCCTGACCTCGGGGGCCATGCACGCCATCACCCCTTTGTTACACTCCGTGACCGCTTTTGTGCAGATTGTTTCGTGCGGTATAGGTGCGCGCTTAGGCGTACTCGAGAATGTGAATTGCTTTAATACTGACTGTTGTTTCGTTGTTGGTGTAGTACTGGTTGTTATCGCTGGGGCGTTTCTTCAAGGTCTTCTCTAGCATCGAGTCCTCTGTTGCTCTCGATCTACGTGCTCACCCACAATGAACTCTTGTCGTCGCAGAGATATGCCCCCGAAACGGCACGAAAGTGTAGATACAATCCAAGGTCGTAATATATACTCGTATGTATACATACCGCATACACATGTTGTAAACGTGCTCTGAGCTGACGAGCGCGTAATATATACGTGCGTAATCTCGGAAATCAAGACGATAGTGACCGGCGAAGATGCCCAGCGATACTTCCGGTGTGGATGCATTCTTTTTCGGGAGCCTATAGCTGTTCTTTTCCACTTTATACGCGATACCGAACAAAACAAAAAAAGGCAAGTGTCTTCTTGTAGGAGGCCGAAACAACTTCTTGTTGGCTCAATCACGTGATCGTTTCAGAAGGCGGCCAGCCTTGCTTAACACTCTTAGGGACGTTGTTTGGTGGCCTCGCGGTGTGTTTTCAACCTCCGATGGTTGGGTTGTACGTATTTTTTTCTTGTCACCGTTGCCACTAATGGAGTTTTAGTGCGTCCGTCAACTATTGCCGTTTACGGAATAACGGAGATGCGGAGCGCTGGTGACGCCGTATTTTGACGGTAAGCTCAACAGAGCACACAAAAGATTGCAACAACCACGTTCTACTTAGCTGCTGCTGTAAAGGCGTCGGCAGCCCCTTTCAGCGAGGGCACCCATTAAAAAAACAAAAGCGAACACTTTATGGCTGAAGAAAATGTTACGAGATGTCACTATCAGCGCTGCTGGCATCCGATGTTCCCGTATTCCGAAACGAGACAGACTAGAGGTGTATAATGGAGAGTTCTAACCTCTCCGTAAATGTATTGCAGTTGACGGAATACCGGGTTACCGGGGACGCTTGCGTCAGTGGTCGCGTTGGTGGGGCCATCTTGTGGCGCGAAATTTAAACATGGAGGACACACAGCTAATATTGCAATGGCCAACCACATTCACTAACCTGCTGGTACAAGGAGTCTGCAGCGAGATAATCGTCAAACAGTCCTTTTTTTCTTAATTCTCCTTCGACAAGAGCAGCCATGTAACAAACATTTCTAACGCGTTATAGTTGGCTAAAGCATCGCAAGATGTCGTTACCAGTGTGGCCGCTGCCGTCCACGGCTCCGGTAACCCGATATTCCGCAAGCGGTAATACGTTTACGAACCCGCTAAAACTATATAACACAGGTTTAGCCTGTTGGTAAACGTACGGAATGTCGAAACACGTCAACGGCAGCAGTAGCGCTGGTAGCGCCATCTTGTAATGATTCCTTCAACGCATATGTGAAATGCGTTTTAGCTGCGTCAATGTTCTTGCAGAAGGAAAAACACGAAGTCCATCATACCCCAATGACTGTTGCTGCTGACGCCTTTGCACCAGCAGATAGTTAGAACATAGTAACATAGTCGTTACCATTATAGTTGTGTGCGCTCTAGTTGGCGCCACCAATTCTGCTGCGGACGTCTGTCGCTGGATATCGGCTATTCCGTAAAATGTAATACGTTTTACCAACTGAAAACTCTAACAGAGCTCTTGCTCTTCCATAAACGTATTATTACTCTTTGCGGTAATAATATGTTTAATAATAATTGGTTACTGCAGACGTGGATAGTAGTAGCAACGCTGGTAGCTCGGTCTTGTGGTCTTGACCAGACAGGACACAGAGCTATTGTTGTAGCGACACGCCGTATTATGCTAAGCTGCTGGTGTAAAGTGCAGCGGCATAATCGTTAACATGTAGTCTTAAAATGATTCATTTGACGAGAACACATGTAACACAAAAATGTTTCTAACGCGTTGTGCTTGAAAAAACGCGTCACAAGATTTCGCTACAGGCTATGCCATAATCGTCCAAGTCTACGGTATTCCGTAAAGGGTAATACGTTTTCGGACAAGCTAACGCTCTCTGATGTTGCCGCCCCGGCTACGTTGAATGGGTGCCTTGGCCGTTGTTCCTTGCGCGCGCTATCGGGGCGCTCGCCGTTCAAGAGCGCGCCGCGACTTGTATCGCGTGCCTCGCCTATGGAAAAGGGAAGCCGTCACCTGAGGGTTCTGCTCACACTGTGATTCCTCGAGCAAAACTCGACGCGGATATTATTTTTCCTACAATAAAAATTGTGCAAAGAAAAGGTGTCGTCTCCTCTCTGTATTCTCTGTTTACAGTCGCAGCGGTGCACCTGCTAATTAAATTCTGGGTTTTTAAGTGGCAAAACCACGATATGCTTATTACGCATGGCGTAATGGGGGAGTCCGGATCAATTTTGACCACCTGATATTCTTTAGCGTGTGCCCAATGGACGGTACACGGGCGTTCTTGCATTTCGCCCCCGTCGAAATGCCGCCGTGGCCGGGATTTGGTCCCGCGCCCTCGGGCTTAGCAGCGCAATTCCAGAGCCACTGCGCCACCGTGGCGGGTGATGGTGCGCGGGTTAGGCTGCCTGTTGTGCTGGTCACTGAACTGTTAAGAGCGTCTACCTGGCGCCACCACGACTGACGTCACCTTCCCTGAAGGACGGCGTCGCGTCAGTGTTTCTGTACAAGCTATTTTAACAGCGGAGCTGTTTAAGCCGGCCATTCGTCCGTCCGTCGCGGACAAAAAATGTGGGCCGATCCTGGCGGTAGTGCAGAAAGGGTCCAAGCGCAATGGCACATACCCCTGTGAACTAGCGAAGCTGAGCCTGGCTAAGTCTAGCTAAGCATGGTTGTAACTACTTAAGTTTAGTCAGTCATCGATAGCTAATCAATAGCTAATCGATAATCGATCAATAATAAGTAAATTCCGAAAAATGCCGGGGATGACTTGGTAGAGCTTATGCTAGCCCAAATACCTGGCCAATACCTTGCGATAGCCAATCAATAGCTAATCGATAATCGACAAATAATTAAATTCCGGTAAATGCTACGGATGCCTTGGTACTGCTTAGCCTAGCCCAAATACGTGGTCAATACCTTGCAGCCAATCAATAGCTAATCGATAATCTAAAAATAATAATTAAATTCCGGTAAATGCTACGGATGCCTTGTTAGTGCTTAGCCTACTCAAATACGTGACCAATACCACGATAGCCAATCAATAGCTTATCGATAATCGATCAATAATCAATAAATTCCGGAAAATGCTGGAGATGACTTGGTAGTGCTTAGCCTAGCCCAAACGCCAGGACTAGCTAGGTGCCCGCTTTCTCTTTAGCATTGCGCCTCCAGTGCAAGCTACGCTAATTTTTTTTTTCCTTTTAACACAAAACCATGAACACCGTGCCATTATTGCAAGGGTAAATGACAGTACATACAAAGGCCACAAAAAAGAAAACATTTGTTTAGTATAAGATATAGACAATCGTGACAGTTTAGTCTTTTGGTATGGCATCTTTAGAAAAAGGTTTGTTTGTCGCAAGTACATGGGAAATAATAAAGAATACACAACACAGAGCGTTATACCTTGTAGCAAGAACGTTCTTGTGTAAACAAAAGCGCTCTGTCTTGTGTATCCTTTTAATGCGTTGGCATTCTTCGGGTACTTCACGTGACTCTCGGCGCCATCTCTAACCACATTTTGGGCAAAATATATTTCTCTCTCTGCGCGCCATCTAGCAGCTCCGCCGCGAAGCCTACGCGTGGCCTCCGGGATGCATGGCGCACCAGTGCGTGGCGAATGCCGAGAAACACTTTGCGCCATGTAGTGGTGCTGGCGAGAAGCCTGCGAACGCTGAGAATTGTTTCTTCGGTTGCCGCTCGCTCTGTTTCACATATACAGGGTGGTCCAGCTATCACGCAGCACGATTAAAGAAAAAAAAAGAGGAACGGAGTTACGCGATGCAAACCTAGTGCGCATTGTTTCCAGCGCAGTGGTGTAGCCGCCTGTAATTTTTTCGTTACTGAGGTTTAATTAGCTAATTGTAATTAATTATCTAACTCGAGAAGTACTGTCCTATAATTATCAAAGTGTCAATGAGAAAGTTGTAGAGCAACATGAAAAACTCCCGATACAGCTTTCTGTTGCTCAACACGTACTACATAAAAGTGTTTTTCCGAGCGTGTTAAAGAAGCCCGCGAATACACGCAAAGTGCCTCGAGCGACCAGTCGCGCGGCATTTCTGCGTGTATTCTGCCATGCATGGAGACAATCACAGAAAGGGGGTGATCGCGTGTTCGCTGGCCTCGCGCCCTCCGTTTCCCGCCAGTTCAGGCCCGGCAGTCAGATGGGGAGGCCGCGTTTGGTTCGTTCTGCCGAACAGAAGGAACGGCAGCGGGAGCGGGCCCGTGAACGTGCTCGTGCTCGCCGGGCGAATCCAGAGCTTCGGCAAGCTGAAGTCGAAGCGAAACAACGACGACAGCCAGCAACCTCAACAATAAACAACCGTTTCTCATTCACCCACAACCATGTCTCTTTAATGTGTCTCAAACGCTCAAAAAACTAACCAACCCCTCCCCCAAGGTTGGACAAGCTTCGCGTGCATGCACCCCTGTTCGCGGTAGGGAAGGGGTTTTATTTTAGATGCGAAGCAGCTTATGGTTGGGGCTATGTCACTCCCTCCCTCCGTCCATCCGCCGTGCGGCGTCCACACCCGCACTGCGCATGCGCATCCTCCTCCCCCTCCTCTCCTTGTCTCATCTCCTCTCCTCTCGGCATTCCTCCTCTCCGACGCTCCTCTCCTCTCCGGATTGTGCAACGAATGGCAACACCTGCGGCTCCGCGCGCGATAATGCGAAGCAGCTTAGGTTAGAGGCGCGACGGTGGGCGCTGCATACTCCGCTGGGGGCGCCACTGTAGCTCGCGGTATAATGGGTATGATGACGCGCGCGCGCGCTCCGCTCCTCTCATTCTCCTCCCGCAACGCCGCGATGAGTGCCACGGACAGCGCCAGCGTCAACACCAGTGTCAGCGCCGTGGATGCAGCGCCGCGGAGAAGAGGGCTCGAGCCGCTGCCACGAAATGGCAGCGGCGACAGGCCGATCCCGAACTTCGGGCTCGCGAAGCCGGTAGCTACGTACCTTAATTAACATAACGGAAACGACGAACTGAAAACTAATGGAAACTTGAGTCGACCCCATGGCTGCTTCGCATACTACTCAGGGTTCCCCTACGGGAAGATGGTGTAATTTTTTGTTGAACAAAATTAATGTTTAAAAGTAAACTGCGTCAGGAAATGCGTAAAGTACGACTTACACACACGCTGCAAACATGATAGCTTCGGACTGGTATTGGAATATACGAGAAAACATAAATCTGTTGCGCGGAAACTATAGAAGACAAAGCCCTTTTGCAGCTGCCGTTTGAGGTCTGCCAGAGTGACCTAGGCCGCTAGGTGGCGCTACCGTTAGCACAGCTTATATCCTCATTCTTGTAGGCCCTCCGTCAAGCGCAAATGCGTTATTGAACTGATTGAATTTCCCAAAGTAAAATGTGTCAGAAAAATTTCTAAAGTACGACTTAAACACAACCTTCAGACATAATAGCATCGGATTGTAATTCGAATATACGAGAAAACTTAATTCTGTTACGCGGAAACTCAAACACAAACCCCTTTTCCAGCTGCCCTTTTTTAGGGTGAGCACGCCGCGAAACATCCCGACCAACAAGAGGCTAACAGCTTCGCATTAAAATGTAGAAAAGAAACCTGTGAGTAGAAATATAGGCGACAGTCAGCAATTAACAGTCGAATAACAGATGAAATGCAGGTAGGTTTAACCAGAGCAACTGTCCGTTCGGCTACATTACCCTGAAATAATGTAAAAAAGGTGAAGGAGGTGCGGAAGCGCAATGGTTCGGCGTTAATTTAGCGGAGTTCTGTTTGGCTGCGTGGCGCCAAACGCAGATGTACTTACAGAACGCTCGGGCCCAACTGTGACTTGTCTGTTCAAACACGTGTAAAAGGCAGGAATATGCTCTCATTAGACAGCTGTTAGACCGATCCGAATAGCATTTGTTGCATTTACGAGAGAAATCCTAATTATATACCGACTGTAGGAAACGGAATATTTATTTATGGCCTTGTAGACTGTAATAAGATTGCCGAAAATTGGTAAGTTATAAAAACTAGTTGAGCACAAAGTTTACGAATTCGTAACTCTACACAAAAAACAGATATCGCAGATCTACAAACTGCATCTACTAGAGCATCACAAGGACAAATGTGATGCATGAATTTGCATGTTACGCGAAATTGTTACAATGTTTACGAGTGTTTTCGGCCAAGTCCTGCTCACAAATTGGTGATATTAAAGCCAAGCTTTCTATGTCTCACTGATTCGTCCGTGAGCGCCAAAAGCGCACTGCAGGAAAGCCAACTTACACAAAGGAACTATCTGCGCACACAATTGAACAACGGCGCGCGACATACGTATCGTAGAACACTACAGTTTACATTCGCAGTTGTACCGATAACAACAATGGGAACTACAACGCCACGCTACCCAGACGAACTGTATATATCTGCATTTCATTTCGCGTGTCACGCAATGCATTCCAGGCCGCGGGGGGGGGGGGGGGGGGGGGTGCAGAGCACGGCAGAAGAGGCTGCCGTGCGCGAACGTGTGTATATATATATATATATATATATATATATATATATATATATATATATATATATATATATATATATATATATATATAAGCGCGAGTGCGATCGTGCCCGTAAGGCCGATCCCGTATATCGGCAACGGCAAAGCCTCTGACCGTCTACCACAGCGATCATAAGGCAATGCTGTACAAGTGTAGAGTCGTTCGTGAAAGTGTGAGTGTGTGCGTGTCATCAACAGCTACGTTATCTAAAATAAATTATATGCAACTTAACGAAATGTGCCTTCATTCAACTTCACCGTTCAAAAAATACAATCTTAAACAAGCAATCAAATCGCATATGCATCAAATCGGGTCGCTCAGCATTTCTTGGGTTCGTTGCGTGGTCGTTGGCTTTGGACTTCGACTTTGATTCAATTTGCATGGGAGAAAGCTTCGCGTTCAACCATCTTTCTTTAACAAAGAGGCTTTGATTTTTATTTCAGAGCGGTGCATAATACGTCACCTTTTGCCCGCTTTAGGTGCCTCATTAGGTGCAGTACACACAATTGTGGTTTTGTTTCTTGTTGCTACAGAGTTGCAAACTTGACGCTTCAGTTTGCTTGAGGTACCTGTGCCAGGGTTTATTGACCAGGGATGCTATTCTGGACATTGCCAAATTCCGCCATGTTGTCGAATTCGCCATCTTGTCGGCTCTGATCGGCCCAAAGAGCTGCTACGGTCTCTCTTATTGGCTGAAAATGGCGCCATTTCAGAATTCTACAATATGGCGGAATTTGATGATGCCCAGAATAGACTCTAACCGCCTTGGCCGCGAGCGGCGCTGGCTAATACTCCCAGGGCTAATCTCGCACACACACACCCAAGAAAGTGGGCGGGAGGATGGCCGTCGCGGTTAGCGTAATTGGTAAAGCACGGCACGCGTAATGCGCAAGATGTGGGTTCGGCTCCCACTTGCGGCAAGCTGAAATCTACAAGGCAAGTTATGTTTTCGTCCGCTTTTCATTTCCCTTTACCATATTATTTGTACATTTCATTTAAACATTAAAATCAATGTTCCTTATGCTTTCTCTGGTTTTATTGTATGCATGTTACTTCGTACAATCGCGGATGACTATGGAAGACAACTGTGCCGCGGGCATTGATGATGAGAAAAAGCTATATTAGTAAATTACGCTTTTAGAATAGTGAAATGGCCATTCACACCATGAGGGGAGGCTTGTTAATTAATCCACATTAGACGCAATAAAGATAGGATTGCGACGCCACCCTTATGTTCCCCTGCCAATTCTTCGTGTCGTCATGGATTTTGACAGCGTATACTTGGGTCTAGCTAAGTAGCTAAGTGTGGATCAGAGAGCAAACGGGGATAGCCGATATTCTAATTGACATTAAGAGAAAAAAAAATGGAGCTGGGCATGCCTTGTAACGCGTAGGATGGATAACCGGTGGACCGTTAGAGTTACAAAATGGATGCCAAGACAAGGGAAGCGCAGTCGAGGACGGCAGAAGACTAGGTGGGGTAATGAAGTTAGGAAGTTAAGAAATTTGCAGGCGCAAGTTGGAATCAGCTAGCGCAAGACTGTGGTAATTGGCCATAAATATAGGCTGATGATGATGATGATCCATCATCATGATGAAGTAGCTAACATTAGCTATATATAGTATGGAGCTAGGTTATGACATCCTTAACGGGCGGAGCTGCGGGCTCTATATGATTCTGCCACTTTCGCTCGCGACTTCGCACCGCCTCCCAGTTCCATTTTCGCCATCATTGGGCGGCTCCGACGCGACGACCCCGCTGCTCATCGGTGAACATTTGTAGATGATGTAAACGGTTCTGCTCAGCGTGCCGATCTTACCATTTGAATGCGTCTTCTTTAGCGAGAGAGGTAAGCGAGCGCATGCGGGCCCAGAATGTACGCTCGCTTCACGGAACTGTTTCTCGAAGTCCCAGGAGTGTTTCGAGGAGTCGGAACAATCCACCAAGAAATCTCCCCATATGCTCCGCTAACACCGCACAATGCGAGGCCATGAAAATTTCGCACACAACGCTCGTCGAAACACGATTGCCTCGGTCCGCAAATCGGACCTTGGAACTCGACGCAGAAGCAGTGGAGAAGCGATGCTCTGCAGTGCGCATCGTATATGGTACATCGGAAAGAAGGGATAGCGTAGCGGGGCGGGCCGCTGCTGGGGCTGCAGCTCGGTGATTCGGATTGCATCGTATTTCCGGTTGCACGTAACAGGAGCACCTCCCTCGAGAAGGCAAAAAGAAGGTATGTCGTGTGGCCGGTAACAACTGCATGCTGGCACAAGCTTCGTACGGCAGTGCATGCGTCGCGCTTACCATGATGCCCCTACCCTGTTTGCGTGCCATTCCTTTACATATGTGACATTTCGAACATGAATCGAATTGTCCTTCAATTTAAATTAACATTCTATTCGAGAATATGATATTCACTATATTCGCATCATGTATTTAATCTGACCTCATACCTGATGCAGAAATATTACTGGATAGTGCCTGTTCGAGGTGCACATTCGTACAACTAAGGATTACTTATACTGACAGTTTATTCAGTTATTCATTTATTCATGATACCTCAAAGGTCCCAGAACGGGACATTACATGAGGGGTGGGCACGTAGAAAAATGGCGGGACAGGTTAGGTGGCGTGACTTGAAAGATGGTCTTCAATGGCAGCTTTGAAACGAGAAATGTCGGTGATGAGGGCGATGTCAGAAGGAAGGGTATTCCATTGTCGGGCTGTGTGCACAAAGAAAGAACGCTGACACGCAGTGGAATGGGCGCGTGGTAGATACACAGCATTGGGATGCGTATGGCGGGAGAAACGATGCGCTGGAATGATTATTTGGTTACCTGTGGGCAGCGAATGAAAGAACCTAACAAAAAAAAAAAAAAAAAGCGAGTACTATTCCGGCGGGAGGTGATCGAGCGAGGGAAGACACAACCGGAATTTTAAGGCTGAGACACTTGTATTATATGAGTGGGAAAGAAAGGGGGTTAAACAAAAAAAAAAAAGGGGGGGGGGGTTAACTCAGCCACAGGGGGGGGGGGGGGGGGGTTAGGTCTCCTGAACTCCCCCGTCGGTGCGCCACTGTATCCATGCAACATTTGTTGCTGGTGCACTTATGCTTGAGAAGCTATTTACTGTTGCTTTTCGGAGGGAGTCATTGTCAATCGAGCACGTCATTTATAGCAACTTCATCTGCACTGGGCTTACAGAATGTTCTTTACTCTATATTAGCTGAATATGTTTATTTTAATCGCAAATGAGTTTGAAAGTGTGTCTAGTTGCCTCAGTAAATTTTTTGTGTTTGCGGTACTCAGCTTATGTGCGGCTGTGTAAATCTATCCTTTCTTTTATTTAACCTAAAAAAAAGAGAAAAGAAGAAAAAAAAGGAAGGAAGGGCATTATAAGGAACGGAGATGATATGCGTAATTGCCTGCGTGTATATCACAGTGCCCCGGTTTCTCTTATACATATTCTGGTCCCATAGAACATCTACTTGGTTGGATCTCTAAGCGCAGCTTAGCAGCCGTATGTTTAAAGAACTTTTCTGATCTCAAACTTGCGGATGTTTAGAATCAAGCTGCAAGCGTGCTGTTCGCTAGATATAGAACGCGTCATTAGTTCTGGTCGGTTCCATCATCCACATCAATCAAGCATTTCAAAATTCGCGGCGTGGTTGCGTAAATCTCGGAGGACACGAAGTCTCGTAGTGGGTCACCGTGCACTCATAGCGCTTAGATCCACTTTTTAACTTTTTTTTTTATTAAACGTTTATCTTTACGTACCTTACTTTGAAAAATACTTTATTTCGTGTGCATATACATTGAACTAATAAAGTCCTTGGATGTGGTGCACGCTCAGAGTAATTAAGGCCATGCTTTTACGTACTTTAGGGGTCACACCAATGCAGCAGTCAGGCAACTATGGTGCATTTAGTTGTAAAATGTGTAGTGTATGTTTCCGCGTTTTCCACGAAGAGGGATGAATAGCTGCCGCGCTAGTAGCGCTAGTGCCGCATGTTGGATTAACGTTCAAGTCAGTTAAGTGAGTTATAGACGAATGCACCAAGAGAACATCCGTGCATCATTGCATCGCCGAATTTCTAGAAATCATTTCTGCATTTACTATCCAAGAAACTGCTTTGAACCACTGTTGATTTTCAAGGTTTCAGGTGCAACTCAAGATTATTTTAGTCATTGAGGGTTCAAGTCAATTTACAATAATTTGTTTACCAAAATCAAATTAATCGCCGTGAAATAACTAACGGATTGAAAGCATTTTATATTTTGGTGCCATAAAGCGTAGCCGAGTTACAGTGTAGCCGAGTACCAACGTTATCAGCTACCTCAAATGCGACGCTAGCGTTACCTGTGCGCATAAAGCTTTTCGATATCACAGGTTAAGTGAACGTACTAGTGTTTTTGACGCTACGGTTGATCGTTGGCTCTCAAAATCGGAATATTTGCCAAGTGCCAACTCCAACTTTCTGGACTCCGTAGGTTGCAGACGCATATGCTAAGCTTGAAACATGTCTGTCGTTGAAAAGGAAGCGCTAAATGACCTCATCAAGCAGCAAGGCGATATTGTGCGATCGCTGAAAGCCGAAAAAGCGCCGAAAGAAAAGGTATAAGCACAGTTTGGTTTCGCTGCACATGTGCATGTGTCAGGCAACTCCTAACTTTTTTTAGTGAAATGAATGATCACTTTTTTTGCTTGACAGAGCTGACACGATTCCTCCTGTAAGTAACGCTTGATGAAAGGCACAACTTGAGTTATTATGCCCGCTCACGCTTTTTTTTTTTTTTTTTCCTAATGTGAATGAATGGACATTGGACACTGAATAGTTTCGAACCGGTATTGCGTCATTTCATAATAAGGAACGCTATAAAGCATTGATATGATGGCCCTTTGCAGCACTAGCTATGCAATTTGGTGACCGGTAAGCCAGTGGAAATTAACGAAATTGCCCCCTCGTAAAGCGGAGGCTGAAACAGCGATACGACGATGACTACATTGAAGATGGCAAGCTGCATCGCAGGACAACTTGTCATGTTTCCAAGGTTGTTGGTTTTCCCAGTAGCGGCAAGTTACACGACTGCCAAAACTTACGGCGCACTGTGAAGACAGAGGAAACAACCAGACACACATGCGATTTTATAGTTGCTGCAAGTATCCGTTTATAAACTGCGCAAGAAAACGAAGACACAAGAAAGAAAACACACACGACACCACGAGCGCAGCAATTTTTCTTTCTTGTGTCTTCGTTTTCTTGCGCAGTTTATAAACGTCTAAAAGCTATGAACCAACTAGCCCGCCAGAACGTCCTACTGCAAGTATCCGTAACCGTGTATTACAAACTTGCCATTAACATACAGCCTGTTGGCAGTCTTGTTGTCGTGATTATCAGTTCTTGTTAAATGCTAACGCACACCGATATTTGCCCAGCCAGTTCGAACTGTACTGCGGTAGTCTCTTAGAGCAGTGTTCTCGGAGTATCACTTTTGGGGAAACGATCACTTTCGCGAGATTTAATCGAAAGTGACTGACCGAGAATACGGCCCCTGGCCTTAGCACAGCAGTGTGGTTTGTGATCACTTTAACAGAAAGCATAACAGGAAACTTCGTGAACTATGAAACAAGTCATTGTTTTGTAAGATACGCCGAGCACGTCCAATTAGCTGCAAGCAAACATGTATTGCTCTTGTTTCATCCTCTCCGCCCTCCCAGTTTAGCTGGATGTTCTGAGGGCGTCTTCTCCTCTCTCCCATTCCTTCCCCCACATTGCCTGTTTTTGCATAACCACCAATGGCCACTCTACTGCACTGCCTGCGGTGCCCTCCATTGCACTCCATGCGCCATCTGTCTCTTCGGGTGTTGTCAACGGCTGCATACTCAATTGCACAGGTGAGAGCAGCTTTGAAATGAAACTGAGTATGCTGTATTCAAAATTTTCGTGCCCGCTTTGAGCATTTAATTTGAGGTATAAACATGATTTGGGTAACATGGATGCCCAAAACATTTGGGATAACAGAAACTACTCGGCTTGTTTTATGCATGTTGGTTCAAAGAAAAAAAAAATAGCACAAATGTACACGAAAAGGTTATCTTCCATTTTCTATAGGTTTGTCCAAAGGATAAAAAGGTAGGGAAATGCAATGGTTATCTTCCTTCACCTTGTCTACAAGGTGTTGCCAAGGTTATATATGACATCTCAGGAATGTAAGGAGACTGATTCTAGAAAATTTGTTTAATTGACAACATATGTCCAGATCCGAAATATTAGTCAAAATAACGTCTTTAATTAGTGTTGAAACACTGATGTCAGTGGTTTTGCCTTACATTGTAGTTTGCCTTGAAGTCTTGAACTCAGATATTTTTCAAAGCACTCATCGAGACATCCTGCATGTTTGCAATAGTCTTGAAATGGTGTCCCTTTCAAGCTGGAAATGAAGTGGGGAAACTAGAAAAAGTCGGCCTGAGCCAGGTCTGAGCTGTAGGGAGGTCGGGGCCTTATTACCAGGGTTTGTTTAGCCAGAAACTCCATCACCTATTGCTTGTCAGCACTGCAGTTTGTTATGTGATGCTCTATGCAAGCAGCTGCCCACTTCACAAATGATCTGCACTCGGCTAACGTCCTGAGGAAACAGCTGCATCAGACTGTTAGCCTAACACCGCTGACAAACTATCTAGCCCAGAGGCGTTGTTCCCAGGCCTTCTTGCTTCTCCCAAGAAAATCTGGGCACACACTGTATTATGTTGACAGACAATTCTGATGGCGAAAAAAATGACATATCTCCTTCTGTTTTGTTTAGATTGATGAGGAAGTAGCAAAGCTGCTGCAGCTGAAAGCCCAGCTGACTGAAGATGAGCCTCACAAGTATGTCCTCAAGACGGCCAAGGCATGTACATTGTTCCTGCACAACATTCTTTCACTACAATCAAAGAAAAATACATATTTTTGTTGGCTCATGTCGTTAACGTCCTGTGCACTTTTAAATGTCAGTATAATGTAGGGTGTAGGAGACTGTTTGGTGAGTGAGTAGTGCATCTACTTGCTTATCCCAGGGTGATTTTTTTTTTCTTTTTAGCCACCTTATTCTCTTGGATATTAAAAAAAAATTCCGAAGTTAAGCTCCTTGAGTGTAACTTTAGCAATGAATTCGTTAGGCTTGACATATTTGAGAACTTGCACCTGCATCATTTTAGTACTATGAATTGTGTCACGAATTGTGCCTTCAAGAAAGAGCAGAAAACTTAAGTAAATGGAAGTGATAGATACATGAACACTTCAAGACAACCAAAAAGCCTGCAGCCACACGACTATCGCCTCCAGAGCTGGTGAAGAAGACGGCTCATGTGCATGTAGCGCGAGAATAGAACACGCTAGTGTGCTTGGCTTGAGTGGCCACGGTATCTGCCACTCCCGAGATCCCGCGGCACCATGGCAGGCTGGTCTAAAGAAACCGTGGCCACGGCAGCTACCTCTCTGCGCCGCCTCCCACAGATTGGTGAATCGGACGATTAAGCCCAGCCATGCCAGCGTCTGTGTACCAACTCTACCAAGGCAAGAGTGATGTGGCCTCACACGGTCCAGCAGACGTCCCGCGGTTGTAGGGTGTCCGGAAATTTTACGTCGACATGCCGGATACCTGGTTCATCCAGCTGGACAGCCACTTCCATCTCAACTAGGTTCCAGGCTCTGGCTTTTTTCCAGGCTCCAGCTTTGTTCCAGGCTCCGGCTGCTACCCCCGGGCCCAGTCTTCTACGAGGACTTGCGGGCAACCATCCTTGCTTGCTACACCACCTCGAGCTCTCTGTCACAACGGCTCTCGTCGTTTGAACCGCCGCATCATCCCACATCTTGTCATGTCACATCGCCGCGTCCACCCATGCTGATCATCAACATGCGCCGGCCCCAGCATCAAACCTCTACTCGGTCCTGAATGGGAGCTCAATGGGAGCTGCGCAACAACTCTTTCCAAGGAATTCACTGGGCCAAACACAGGCGCTTTCGGCTATTCTACGGCCTGCCGCTCTCCTTCCTTGGACGTTCCAGCAAGCTGTCTGCTTTCCGTTTGGGGGCAACTCACTCATCACCGATTCAGAGGCCCTCCCACCGGTTCCACTAGCCGCAAATTTCACTGTCGCAGGCATGGCGACACGACAAGCTCAACCTTTGTGATGCCTTCAGTGACCACCGCAACCCTGATGCTATCGACATTCGAGATTTCGCCGCATGCAGCAGCAGCCTTCTGAAGTGCTGTGCTTGCACCTTTTCCGGATGCATGGTCTACCGAAGTTCTGCGGAGCAGCTCTGCCATCTGGTTTCTTCAGCTCGAGAATCACTTCTACGTCAACAATGTGAGTGACTAACACTTGTGCTTATCTCCACGCAAGTCGCGAGCTGTCAGGCAGTCTTCTTTCAGAGCTCCGACTTCTACCAGGCCCGCGCATCTGCGAGAACCTGTGGCAGGTCATGATTTCACACTATGGCATCACTGTGGCTGTGCCTCGCTCACAACCTACGCTGCCGGTGCTGCCTGGTACATCTCTCTTGGATTGCGGAACCTGACACTACCAATGGCTGCCACTGCCACTACCAACGACACTACCAACGCCACTGCCACCGTTGCAAGCCATTTGACGACACTGTCTTCAGTGCTGTTCCCCTCAACGTCCTAACTCTTGGCACCTGTCAAGAACCGGCCAATACGCCTCAACTCTGCTTGCAGAGTTGCAACGCGTGAGACAATGCGCCCCGTGTCCAGACACTCTCAGCTACAACCACCAGAGAGCTATTTGTGCCCTTTTACACATATTTCAATTGTGCTTTGCACTAGGAGGGGGGCCTTGTGGCAGTGCGACGATCGCCTCCAGAGCCTGTGAAGAAGAAGACTGTTCACGTGCATGAGCGCAAGAAAAAGAACACACTAGCGCTCTCGACCTGAGCAGCTGCGGTATCTGCTGCTCCCAAGATCCTGTGGCACCATAGCTGGCCGATTGGCCATGGCTGGAGGTAGCCGCCATGGCCATGGTTGGCCGTGGCGGCTACCTCTTCGGGCCGCCTCCCACAAGCCTGCTCTATTGATGACACCCTACTTCTGGTGTGGCTAAGATTTAATAGTTAACAGTTGCCTCAAAATATTTTTACTGCATCTGTTTTATGACTATTTTGTTAAATTTTTGTTAACATTGTTACATAAGCTGGATCATCATATTGGCTATGGTTAGCCCATGAATTTCGGTTCTGTTTTAATTTGTTTGTGGCTTCTTTGAGATATGGCTCTTCAACTGACAGTTTGTGCTATATAGGGCACAAGGGACCACATGCCAGCTCAAATGGCCTTGCGAGAGAAGGTGTTCTCCACCATCATCTCATGCTTCAAGAGGCATGGAGGAGAGGCCATTGACACGCCTGTCTTCGAGCTCAAGGTAACATTTGGCACTGGAACTCTGCTGTCCATTGCGACATTCAACTGCACTAATGGTACTAGTAGTGTCTTCAGTTGTGAATGGCCTGTTATAGGTTGATTATCTCGTCAGCCGAGCCTGACATTGTCGATCATTATTGCATCGAGCGTTGCTTTCTGAAGCACATCTCAGATGGCAAAAACAAAACAAAAGGAATGAACCCAACTAAATAGAGTAATATCAGCCTGTACATTTGTATTTATGTTTTAGTTTGCTGCTGTTTTCAATAACAGATTGAGTAGAAGCTGCGCTTCATAAACTTTTCTTATAACAATATCTGCACAGGCTGAGCAGGTGGTAAGTCAGGCAACCATTGTTTATGTTCACATGTTTATTGTTTAGAAGTATTTATATTGTAATGAAGAAGAAGAGCACAAGGACAAGGCCAGCCAGATCGCCAGTGCTTAGCACGAGTGTGAGCCGTTCGGGCAACCAGCTGTTCCTGCTCTGCGTCACCTGCCTTCTCGGTTACGAACAGACGCTACCACCTGAATTGTTCAGTACACCACTTTACAGTATAAACGTCTAGTAATTATTGCAGGGTATTCCCACCCGTTATGTCTCTGCAGTGGCCAGAATAGAGCTGAGGGAGGACCGGGAGAGGGCGTAGTGCGCCTCTCCCGTGTCTACGCTGGCGCTCGACTTGTCCGCTACATGCGAACGCGACGACATGAGTACGTGGGAGGAAATGGACACGTGTGCTCCCCACACATGAAGCCTGCCAAAATGTTGGCTAATGTTGCTGTGCTGTTCTCTACTAAGACATGCTAGCCACCAGCGACAATAAATTAAGCTGTATGGAAGACTTGTTTATAGATGGCAACTTCCATAGACACAATTTAGCTGTGCAACCAAAGTGCGAACAAATGAAAATCCAGGAGTTGAACAGAAAGAAGGAGGGCACTCTCTTCCTTTCCTGCTTTTTGTGCAATCTTTCATAGCAAGAGCCATTTGTTCTCCTGGTATGAAAAGCTTTAGCTCAGGCCAAGTTCCGATTTCCCTACTCGGATCGATATTTGAAACATGGAAAACCTCGTATCAGGCTATTACTGAACCAATTTGAACAAAATAATACTATTAGGAGCAGTGTTTTATTTTGCTGTCAAATATTTTGCAAGAATTACCAAAAGTGAGGTGAACTTTAGAAAAAATGAAGCAGACAATTTACAGCTCCTAACTTTGCTAGGAAAAAAACAAGTATTGCCATTCTGCAAGCTGTAGCTATTAAAGGGTTTAAAGCAGAGAAATTTAATATATTAGTTTGCAGCTTATGTGCAGTCATTATGAGGTTTACTTGAATTTTGGCAGAGGTCTTGCGTCTACTTTATTGATACATTTTTCATGAATATATATTCATGTCAGCTGTCTTCTTTGGATGCCTTAATAATGCTAGCTAACAGGATTGTGATATATGTAGCAGGGTTGTAAGCTTCAAGCTTCATTGTCTAAAATGTTCAGGATTGTAGTAATTTTTGTAAAAAAACATTAAAACCTAATAAGTCTGCTCCCGACAATCACTAGAATTCTCTTTCTTTTATTGTTTCCAACTTCATTCAGCTTAATTCAGGTGTTGCTATATGAGCACATTTTTTTTTTTTTTTACTTTTACATGTATCTGAATTGAGAGCATAAGAGTTAAAGCTTTCTCTTACGAGATAACCTTATCTTAGCACTTGGGGCCAGCTCCAATTTCCAAGCCCAGACACATGTGAAACACAGAGAAGCTCTTATATGGCAAATACTGATTCAACTTGAATTAAACTTGTTACATTAATTAAAAAGTGCAATTCTAGAGACTGACAGCAGTGCAACTTTGATTGTGTGCTTTCCAAACTGTTTCCTCCGTAGGACACGCTCACAGGCAAGTATGGAGAGGACAGCAAGCTCATTTACGACTTGGCTGACCAAGGCGGGGAGATCCTGTCTCTGCGCTACGACTTGACGGTGCCCTTCGCCCGGTTCCTGGCCATGAACAAAATCAGCAACATCAAGCGTTACCAGATTGGCAAAGTGTACCGGCGGGACAACCCCGCCATGACACGAGGACGCTACCGCGAGTTCTACCAATGTGTAAGTGTCAGCTCTACTTCGGCAGGCTGGCAGGCTGGTGTTGTCAAGCTATTGATCAGTGAGACTTGCATTCTAAGACCTAACTCTACCTTTGTGAAAATTATTAACGTAGTTATAACAGCAATGAGTTGCCCTTGTGAGTGTGTGCACTTAAGTGTACAAGAAAATTTCTGAGTACCTTGTGAAAAATTATGGACTGGCACAACTTCAAGTTACTATCCTCTAACTGGCAGATTTAAGTGAAGAGCTTGTCTATTACATTATTCAAGTTTGTGCAAACAGTAGCCACATATACTCTTGTTTGTGCTTGTAATCTTATTAGACCAATTGTTTTGTAAAGCGGCCCCAGTTAATGCCATGTTTGTCCTTTTCGTTCTATATTGACAGGATTTTGACATTGCTGGACAGTATGACCTTATGTTGCCTGACGTTGAGTGCGTAAGAATTCTGGCTGAGATACTGAAGGACCTTGGCTTTAACGGCTTTGTGATAAAGGCAAGTACCTTCATACTCTTCTGATTAATTCACCTTGCATTTCTCCTTAGGTGAGAAGTTACTTCGTTTGTGAGTGCATGTGGAAGGCATGCATTGCTTTCTGATACATGTTGTCCCTTACCTAACACAAACCTTCATCTTGGGTCTCCTTATCAATTTTACGTCTGTTTAGAAAATGATGTAAAAAGCAGAAATGATCTCATTTGGCTATTAGTGAAATGAAAATGGATACATTGAAAGGAATACTAAGTCTGGTGACTGGTGCAAATTTTGCGGGTCCTATTATAGTCAATCTCGGATATATCAAACATGGACATATCAAATCATTGTCTATATCGGACAGTCACCACATCCCCTTGGAAATCCTATGCAAAAGTAGAGCACTCTTGTACGCCTGTATCGAACTCCCGTTCACCGGCACATTCATTATATTAAACACTGTGCTGTGCCATGCCATTGCTAGTGCGCATCTCCTAACAGGGCCACAGTCACTTCTCACGCTGTTGGAAATATTTAATACCGACAAAATGACACTGGTTTGGAAGATGCTGCCAAACAAGACAATACGCCGGAAGGGCAGTACATGCAAGGGAGAAAAAATGTGCGTTACACATTTTTCAATTTTGCTTACTGCAAACATAGATGGCTCATGCAAACTTTGGCTGTTGGTTATCGGCAAGAGCATGCACGGTGGACGAGAGATTGCGATAGAACTTAAAGAACCCTAAAATTTTCTTGGTTTGATATTAGTTTCACAAAAATGTGTGGATGACACGCAATCTTTTTCACTGAGTGGCTCATGGCTTGGCATGCCAAACTGTATATTTCTGACCGCCGGGTTTGCTTTTTTTTGTTTCATCATCATAAGCCCCCTTTTTTTTTATGCCCACTGCAGGATGAAGGCCTCTCCCTCCGATCTCCAATTACCCCTGTCTTGCGCTAGCTGATTCCAACTTCCACCTGCAAATTTCCTAATTTCATCACCCCACCTAGTTTTCTGCCGTCCTCGACTGTGCTTCCCTTCTCTTGGCACCCATTGTGTAACTCTAATGGTCCACCGGTTATCTACCCTACGCATTACATGGCCTGCCCAGCTCCATTTCTTTCTCTTAATGTCAACTAGGATATTCGCTATGACTGTTCGCTCTCTGGTTCACACCGCTCTCTTCCTGTCTTTTAACGTTATGCCTAACCTTTTTCAGTTCCATTGCTGTTTGTGCAGTCCTTAACTTGTTCTCGAGCTTCTTTGTTAACCTCCAAGTTTCTGCCCCATATGTTAGCACCAGTAAAATGGAATGATTGTACACTTTTCTTTTCAATGAAAGTGGTAAGCTCCCAGTCATGATTTGGCAATGCCCGTCTTTCTTGTATAGGGGTTCCCGAACTGGGCTTCACGAGTGGCCAAAAGAAGTACGATCCCTACTCCCCTTGACGAATTTTTAACATTACAGTTTATGTTTAATGAAACCATAGCATTCCACATCAGCACTTCCGTAACCTTAAGGAAAGAGCATCGTGGTGGCGTTGCAAAACAATCATAGCTGTGGTGGATTCGCTGGCCAACAATGCCGACTTGGCATTGAACACATTTCGTTCTGTCTTGTGTGGTGGTCTGCAACACATGAGCAGGGATATTTCGTGCAAGTTGAAAGCCGCTTCTAAATCTGGCAGCATCTGCCTGGCCGACTCATTGCAGACATAAGACCATCAGTCATTTAAATGGCATATTGTAACGGACACAAAGGGCACGGTCATGCTGTACAGATACGCTGATGATGGCATGGCACATATCCATACAGGCTGGTTTACTTCGGCACTCCGCCCATTTCTACTTTATCCAAAACAAAAACGCATGAGACACACCGTGGTCCCAGGCAGCCGGATGACGTTGGCTTTTAGAGTTGGTGTGGCGATCAGTATATCAAAGACCACTCGGCAGCGTTAGTTACTTACGACATTTGTATGTAAAACATAAAGTAAATAAGTTAACTGTGTGTCCAACATGGCCTTGAAGAAACAAATCGGTATGTTGCTGTTTGTCACAATCTCAGGAAACTATCTGAGGTGTGCGGAGTTTTCAGATAAGCTGCAGATAGGCATATTTTATATTTCGAGTTATCAATATATCAAACTATTTTGCGATCCTCTTTGAGCTCAATATTTGTGGGATTGACTGCAATTCTATAAATTGTATTTCATGATTGGAGTCACTATTTAGGTCAGCTGCACACATGTTGACCAGTCAGGTTCGAATTATTCTGTGAGGGCCCATTTCACGATAGAAATAACAAAGTCCTGGCCCATAAAGCATATGGGCACCAGCCAGGAACTTTGGTTGGAATCGAATTACCTGAAAAATCGAATTAACCCAAGTTAAATCTCTCAAGTTTGCTGTATTTTGTTCCATATAATTTGCTGTTCATTAATTGATACATGCTCCCTATGGGAAGCACAGTAACCCCTTTTTATAATGAAATCGCTTTATTTGAAGCTTTTTATGGTCTCGACTGCAGTGCATGGCATGTTAAACTGGAGTATATAAAGTGAAATGCACTGGATTCAGCATAGTACAAAGTGGAAAAAAGACATCTGCATGGAACCCCCTTGGTGCAACATTGACTGTGACCCTTTGTTTATGACCCTTTGCTCTTCTTCATATCGATCTGTAGTTAAAAAGTGCCATAGTATTCAGCTTGGGCTTGTTAATTCACTTTGATGTTTCACTCTTGTCTTAACGCTCAGCTTTCTGCTGGCATTAAATTAAAATTCATAAAGTTAAATGAGTGATGAAAACATTCCTGCAGGTCAACCATCGAGAGATCCTCAATGGAATGTTTGAGTTTTGTGGTGTACCGGCCGACAGTTTCAAGACTATCTGCTCTGCTGTTGACAAGCTCGATAAGGTGAGTGAACTGTAACAAGATAGTTTGCAATGTAACAAGTATGCGAGGTGAACGAAAACCTATGGCAATGGCTCCCGTAAAGGTGACTGTAAATGAAGACGTCATAAGTGCATGCTTTTGATATATTTTAATTTTTTAAAGCCAGTGATTTGTGTGTCAAAGCCTTCTTTGAGACTAAGTTCAACTTTGCTGCTGAAACTTCTTTCTTGTGCGAGACACCACTTTCCATATGGACCTTACAAGCCATTGTATTCCTATTTTCTTTTTCAGTTGCCTTGGGAGGACGTCCGCAAGGAAATGGTTTCTGAAAAGGGATTAGCAGAAGAAGTGGCTGACAAGATTAGCCAGTTTGTTGTCAAAAAAGGCATAGTGTCTCCCATTTTTACCAAATTCTGTTCTTACTGTAAATGGTACAGCTAATGAGCAAAACTGCATGCTTTTGAGTGCTTCTTTTTACAGCAGTTGCTGTTGAGAGACTTTTGAGCTTCATCTGGCAGTATTTGTCATCAACTGTATTTGTCATTGCTATCATTGTCATCATTGCCTTATGATGGCATCATCATCTTATGATGATATCCACTGCAGGATGAAGGCCTCTCCCGTTGATATCCAATTACCCATCTTACACAATCTAACTCTACCCTGTGCCTGCGAATTCATCTCAACACGCCACCCAATCCTCTGTTACCCTTTGTTTGGTGTATTGTAAACATTCAAACGGTCACTCAAAGCCTTCGGTGTATGAAAATTTTTGTTTTTAACTCAGCGAATTTTTGCTCTGTATTTTATGCTCTTGATTTACGACCTTTATTTTAGTGATGATTATGGGAGTGTTTTTGTTGTCTCTTCTGCAGGTGGCCCGGAACTTGTGACAGCTCTGATGTCTGACGAGCTGGCTACTAATGCTGCTGCCAAGCGAGGCCTGGAGGAGTTGCGGCTATTCTTTGATTACTGTGACCTGTATGGAATCACTAACAAGGTCAGGCCCCATTCCTCTTCCATGTCCCATGTTGTCTTCCCAAAGTAGCGTTCTCATGACAGTGTAGTGAAGAAGGAAAAAGAGGGGGGAGCAATATATGTCTGGTTGACTGCAGTCTTGCAGCATATACATTATACCCTCTTTCGGCAATTGCCCAATGGACTTGAGTGAAATTTGTTGCATTTAAAAGTGACATGAAAATTTTAGCAATTGTTGCGAACAGATTCTCCCATTGGTCCCTCAGCTACATTTTAGAAAAAGGTTGCTGAAAACCGTAATATTTCAGAAAGTTGTAAAAAGTTTTCAAAAGACACGAATAACTTTTTTTTAATTGCAGCTGTTAAATTGTCTATGGAGCTGACATATTGTGCATTGCGGTAGAGTGTACAGACAGTTATGTTGCGAGTATGGCTTTTTCAAAACTCGCCTAACTGAAGTAGCCATTTCACATAAACTGTTTTTTTTTTTTTTTGTGCTTTAAACTTCTGTATGCAGTTTACAGAATTGCACTGTTCAATTTCTTCTGATGAAGGCTCTTTAAAAAAAATTGTACTGTTGATCGCCTCTACGTACAATGAACACCTCTACAACGAAATGACCTGTATAATGAAGGAATAAGTTTGTCCCGGTTCTATTGTGAGCTGTGCGGTGTGCAACCTTTAAAACGAAGTACCTGGAAAACAAAATACTTGTAAAACGAATGATTTTGGAGGCCCCAAGCACTTTGTTATAAGGGCATTTGACTGTACTCAGTCAAAGGTAAGCATTGTATGTTGGTTAAAATACTGACTGTTAGAAAAAGACTTGGTTTTTCTTGGTAACTCTTTTTAACTGACGTATGCTTACGATGCAGGTGTCCTTCGATCTGAGCCTTGCTCGAGGGCTGGACTACTACACGGGAATTATCTTTGAAGCAGTGCTGACTGGTGAGATTTTTCGTCTGTATGCTTCATGCTGAATATTTTCAGGCACGGTACACTGAGCATTTTGCTTACAAGGTTGTCCTAGCATCTGCTTAAAAACAGGTTGCTGTTTTCAGTTTGCCAGGCCTCAGTGAATGAACCTCATACAGAGTACAGTGGAATCTCGATGATACGATCACGGCTAATACGAATTTCCGGATGATAAGAATTTTTCTGTGGTCCCAGCCGAGCCCCATTACTTTGCAACATGCTAGAGAACGGTTGTTATGAATCGATTTTCGACCTGCGTCGGTTGATACGAATAAACGCCGCCCCACCGACGGCCGCGAAAGAGAACAGCGCGCGACTGCGCGCTTTCTCCCTTTCTCTTTTGTTGCGGAGGCGCGGACGCGACGCCGGACAGCGCGGAGGCCGCGACTGGGCGCGAAGAGTTTGAAGCGGTGGCGCTTTTGTTGCCTTTATGCTTTTCTGCGTGCCATCGGCCGGACGGAGCGGCTTCTGTGCTTCGGGCCGCGTTCTTTGTGTTTGCACCATTTTGCCTAGTCGCAGCGAGCTATGTCTACTGAGATACGATCTCGGCTGATTCGCGCGGCCGTACGCCGAGGCGCGGGAGCCTCCAGTTGGCGCGTCTTCCGTCGACTGCGTTATCGGTGCCGATGGCACAGGGCGATTGTCTGTTTCGCTGCCGGATTCGCATGGTGCAAGATAGCAGCGGCACGTAATCCACGGTGCAAGGTCGTGCGGCACGTTCAGTCGGGTGCTCCTCCGCTTCTCCCGCTAATCGCCGTATTTTTCTTGCCGTAGGAGGCTTGCGCTTTTCCGTATTCCGAAGGTGTGCTTCGTCCAAAATTTCTTCTCCAACGAGCGACGATCCATCACTAACATGGGAGCTCTCAGTAATCCAAATTCTGCGTGTCAAGTGAAGACGCCGGCGTGGTTTACGAAGCAGACAACTGCGGTTGCCATCTTGCCCCTGTCACAGCAGCAACCAATGGAGAGATGCCTTTCAGCACGGCAGCCAATCGGAGACCCGCTTTCATCGGAGGGCCCGTGTGACTACCTATCGCAGACCCGCGCTTATTTTGTGTTTGTGCGTTTGTTACAAGATGGCGACTACGGACGAACTGAGAAGCGGAACTACGAAACTTTGAGCTTTCGAACGATACCAAGATGGCGGCGCTCGGTGGCGGGAAATACGAGATATGTCTCCGTGAACTGCGGTGATTTTGCGCGATTTATAGCTGTTTTCTCACCCTGTGCACTGACGAATTAATCATTTTAGGGCACTTTTAGTGCGTTTTCAGCCAAAACATCTTGATACAGCGTAGATTAGGCATTGCAGATACCGAAACGCATGGTTTTCAAAAATCGATTTTTCTCGCGATTTTCGGGATCTGATCCGCACGGCCCCCCTTAATTTGGCTAGTTTTAATTGCGTTTCGATGATACGAATTTCGGCTAATACGAATATTTTTCGTGACCTCGTGAGATTTGTATCATCGAGATTCCACTGTACTTGCAAAGTACAGTAGACTTCTGTTAATTTGATTTTTCGGTTAATTCGATGCCGGCCGAAGGTTCTGGCCAACACCCATGCATTTTTATAGGCCCAAACTCGTTATTTCGATTCTAAAATTGGCCTTCACCAGATAATTCGAATTTGACCAGTCAGCACACACGCCCCTGATCCCGATAGCGACCCCTTTAGTGGCAGCGCCTGTCTCGATGGAGCTTAGGGGACAGTGAATGCGTTGAACACACGTCATTTCTCGTCGAAAAAGCCTATTTTCAGCCCTAGGAAGATTTTCAAGCAATGACCGTAGATCACATTGTCTGATTACGCCATTTACTTGGTTTTAATGAGCACCTTTCTTTTCTTTAAAGAAAATCGGGCCAAAAATTGCCTGCGCGGTGCAGTCGGACATGAAGCCAAATCGTGTGCTTTACTGCATAACATGGATGTATTGCTGCAGAGCTGACTTTTAAAAAAAACATGTGGCGAAACTGACTTTACAAAACCGGCCGCCATTGTGCAACAATTTTTCTTGCTAAATAATCGGGTGCACGTAAGATTTATACTTTGCTTAGGAGCTTTAATGTCATTCCTAGTTAGGTTTCTACTTTGGACACATAGAAAATGGGTGCGCGTTTGATTCAGGGGTGTGTTAGAATAGGGCAAATATTGCCGAATTAATCAGCGGTGCATTTTGACGTTTTATAGCGAAGCTGTTAAGGATTAGGTTCCAGGAGATTGTGTCCGCGTGTAGAAAAAAAACCTATCAGCATGTAAGCTCCATGTGCATGGCGGTTTCCCGCCAGTTGTGCCTTAGCACAGGTGTCAAAACAGATAACTAACATGACTGATAGGTTGTGACATCAACAACATCACATGCTCGTCAGTTACGTTCACGATTAACGATAATAAAGTAACCGCATACCTGCGTTGGATATGTGGGTATGAGCTAGGGAAAAAAAAGAAAGAAGGAAGGAAAAAAAATAAGAGAAAGAGAAGGAAGGTAAAGAAATCATGTGTGGCTCATACCCGCACTGGATATGTGGGTATGAGTTGCCGAGAGCAGGAGCGGGAGAGATCTCAAAGGATCCTGACGCTGCCGTGCAGTGTGCTGTGGCTATGAACGCTGTGGCTCATACGCTAGTCTACAACGATGGGCCGGACTTGGCGGAGCAAACGATAATAAAGTAACCGCATACCTGCGTTGGATATGTGGGTATGAGCTAGGGAAAAAAAAAGAAAGAAGGAAGGAAAAAACATAAGAGAAAGAGAAGGAAGGTAAAGAAATCATGTGTGGCTCATACCCGCACTGGATATGTGGGTATGAGTTGCCGAGAGCAGGAGCGGGAGAGATCTCAAAGGATCCTGACGCTGCCGTGCAGTGTGCTGTGGCTATGAACGCTGTGGCTCATACGCTAGTCTACAACGATGGGCCGGACTTGGCGGAGCAAACGCACTACTTGGCCATCACACCGGGCGAAAACAAGACGCCGGTGTCCTTGCTCTTTGACAAACATGCCGAAGACGCTCAGTGTAATCAATAATGATAATAAATAAATTCCCTATAACAATATTCACTACAGTAGACCAACCATAGTCACAGCTTCACTGGCTTCCATCATAGTCACAGCTTCACTGGCACAGTAGTGGAAGAGCTCTGAAATATTTTTTTTTTGCATTTTGTTTAATTCGACCCGGCAGATAATTTGATTTGATCAGATTCGTCGGTCCCGTGTAGTATAAATTAACGGAAGTCGATATATCTGTATGGTAAATATTTATTGCGTAAGTGCTCTTCTGCTGTTGGGAGCTCATGGTCAATTTGCAACTCAGGAATTCATGCGACACCCGGCGGCAAGCGCTGGAATCCTCGCACGGAGCGTCGGTGCAGACGTGCTGTCCGTAGCCTTCGTACTTCAATCGGGTGTGCATCTAGAACGATATAGCCACCATCTACGAAACTCTGCACATACGAGGAATTTTGCTGTGTTTTGTAGTTTTGCAGCGCTGAAGAGCCACATGGATTGCGAATATTTGCATAGCAAAGCTGTGACAATGGCAATATTTGCATAGCAAAGCTGCGACTACGGCAATAGTTGCGTTCTCGACATCTTGCTCGAGAAAGTTTTTTTTTACATCTTGCTCGAGAAAGTTTTTTTTCTTTTTTTTTTCTTTGTCCAGGCGAGGATAGGTTTGTTGTTTGTGTGAAGAGAACACGATCCTGTTGCTTGTACTATGTTTGCAGTAAAGCGCTGCAGCGAACTTCAGGGAATTTGCATTGAGGTTGTTACTGCCATCGTGATAACATTCAGCATATGCGCGCTGCAACATGCAGTTTCATGTAATAGCCGGCGTGGCAATGCAGTTTATGATGCGAATGTCGTCACTGTACTCAATCTTTCCTTGATTAAAGCTGTTATATCGGATACATGCGGCGCACAACATGGAACTACCGCGTATGGTAAATCAGCGAAAATCGTTACATCGGAGTTTCAGGTGCACCCAGGTAACGTCGGTAAATTGTTCTATGTAAACACATGTGCCAGCGTGCCAGTTATTTTGCCAGCGTGCGAAATAACTATGGGGTGACATAGCGGTACGCCTTCCTTGCGTCCTGGACACGCTACCTGTAGAATTAGTGCAAATTAGTAGGCGCTCATTTGAATATATGTAATTATCAAAGCAATTGTATCTCATATCAGTGTCTGAAGGAAATTGGCAGTTCAGAGGCAAACACAGTTTTGGCCACTTAAAATGCACTTAAAATGTCAACTATAGAATAACATGGAAAATTAGATTCATGCAGTAGGTGAGTTAACATTAATTTACACAGAAACATATTTTTTCTTTCATTAGTTTACACAGCAGCCATAAGCGATATGTACGAAGACAGCGGGGAGTAATCAGTCATGGTCAGGCCTGACACCACAAGCCCTACCTGCACATCGTGTGCAAATGTGTTTTTATGGTAGTAAGCAGATCCTTCGGGTTTCGTATTTATCGTTTCTGTTCTCTATGAGAGAAACAATGGGCCAACTACTGCAATAACCACGGCTAAGCGAAGCAGCAGTCACGTTGCGCAAATCTTGAATGTAACATAGGTAGCAGGAATGCAAAAGTAGCAGGAAAGGTTCGCCACAGATTCGTAGTACATGCTCGCGATAAAGTGCAAAGCTTGATTTTAGGTTCGCTTGCTCTCTGGACTGAAAAAAGCATGCAGAGTTTGCGCCTTCACTGAACGAAAATGTGTTGAGGCTACAACAATGAAAAAGCGTGCGCTGGCTGCGCATTTATGTGCATGCACAGCGGCAACAGCTGATGAAGCAAGTCGGTGTGCTGCTGCGGGCCATGT
This sequence comes from Dermacentor silvarum, assembly GCF_013339745.2. Taxonomy (NCBI): domain Eukaryota; kingdom Metazoa; phylum Arthropoda; class Arachnida; order Ixodida; family Ixodidae; genus Dermacentor; species Dermacentor silvarum. Next base: position 33,737,236 of record NC_051157.2, read on the forward strand.
TAAATGTGCCAAACTGAGCAGGTAGTAAATTTTTGGCAGTCCTGGCGAGGCCAGCGTGACGTACCCGACTTCGCCGGCCGCTGTCTCGCACGCTAAAAACGCCGGACTATCTATTCGTGCCTTAACAGTGAATCAAAGCAGTGCACGAGTACTTCGGTTCCATGACTAATGGGTTCAACAATACATTGGTGATTTTCATCAGAATCTCGTGCGGGTCCACTGTCACGCCAGAGGTTTGCACACACAGTGCGACCACTTCAGCCTCATTACCCACTGTGCCTCTTTTAGATCAGCAAAAATGATGTGCTTGGTGTCAGCTACCTGCTTTCCTTCCACAAAACAGCGCAAACCGGCATCACACTGCATGAAAATCATCAAACACAGTGGTTGAGGGGACGCGGGAACCTCCGTGCATGCGCCATGTTGCACAGTGTAGCCAGATGTGGCCAGATTTTGCAGCGCCCCCTGCAGTTCAATTTAGTTGCAGATAGTCCAAATTCTTTTTTTTTTTTTTAGGACATTGATGAATTGTTAAGAATAGAATAAGGAAGAAAGAAACAAGAGAAAGAAAGAAAAGAAATTGAAGCACCAAGTCTGCAGTTTTGCAACTCTTGACCAAAAAGAGATATTGTAGTTCTGTAAACTGCAGTGTCCTAACTGGACAAATCTAGTGGTGCTCTACCTGCGCCATTTTGCTACAATTATGCTTGCCTGCACCCACTCGAAGTGCCATTTGCTTTTTATGATCCGTCTCGGCTTCAACAGTGCTACTACTATACTCCGTTTCATACATATGAGGCAACACAATGAAGGCTAGAGAGGTTTCTTTCACTGATGGCGTCCGCGACCAAAGGTAATGCATCACATATGAAAAAGATATTACTTTCACGGCCATGTAATTAGAAATAAAAAGTAAAATTAAGTCTAATCCTTTAATGTCGCAATACATTACATACTTATTACACGAAAGGTGTCTGAGATCTAAACTTATTTACTACCATTAGTTGAATGGAATAAAATGTTTCTGCATCCAGAGGCCGTAGAGCATTACTTGTGCTGCGACCAAAACATAGTATGTTGCCTACTAGACACATAAATATGCACACAGTATTGTGTTATGACATAAACTTTCGTCTATAAGCAGTTCCACATAGACTCGTGTAAGGGCTGCACTTCTTTTTCACAATTTTGACAAGCTGCAGCCCTTACACGGGACCGAACCAAAAGGTTCGGTTCCGTGTAAGAGCCGCTACTAGGTGGCTCTAAATACTAAATGCCACTACTAGATGGCTATTGCCATCTAGTAGCGGCATGCAGAATTACGCAGTGCGTGAAAATTTGCCAATGCGCGCGCACGGCATCGTGGCATCAAACACGATTGCTTCTCCATTGGAAATTTTTTTTCCCCCCAAATTTTAGGCTGCCAAGCTGGGGTTGTGGCCCTTACACGAGTCTATACGATAGTTGGAATATATGACATAGTTATATCGTAGGAAACATTGGAGGTCAAGAAAAACTGCACTTCAAAGGATGCCGAGGGAGACCTCTATGGCCACACTAGTTGCGTAGCTTCCGCAGCATTGCCTGTTATGCATGGAACAGAGCATAGTGAGAGTTTGGCAACCATCTTGGTTAAGGCAAGATAGATGCATGGGGACGTGTGCTTACAGAATTCTGCATATTGTTTATTCTGTCTCTCTCTTATACAGATGACGGTCAGCCAGGCGAAACTGTGGGCAGCGTCGCGGCAGGAGGTCGCTACGACAACCTTGTGGGCATGTTTGATGCCAAGGGCCGTGCTGTGCCGTGTGTTGGCATTAGTGTCGGAGTTGAGCGAATCTTCACTCTGCTAGAAGCTAGAGCGCTGGTGAGTGCTGTTTACTTTGCTGCTATGATGTGTGTCTGTTGTAGAGGACCTTGTAACACTCATGGGATGTAGTGCTGTGTTCAGTTAGATTTTCATTTATTAGTATTTTTTCCCCTTGACACAAAACTTTCAGGATATCTTAAAATCTGAGATCTCCACAAGGAGCGCTGGCAGAAGCCAAACTTGAGGTTTACCCTTTCATTACTGCAGCAAACAAGCACATCTGTAGTCTGGACTGACTATGAGTCCAACTAAAGTTTTTCATTCGAGCAAAGAATCTTTTGATACCAGTAGTTGCTACTGGTGATGAAGCTGCATGAAACATAGAAATGTTCACATTAAGGTAACTGCTGAACCAACTTGAATGAAACTTATCACATTTTAAAGAAAAGGCTACTTATGAGCAGATTTTTTAACCACTTCATCACTTTTTTAATGAGTTGTGAAATTTTAAAAATATTGGTGCATTATATTTACAACTCTATGTGTCTGCAACAAAAGTTGCTATTACAATGTCATAAACTGCATCAATTAAGATGTCTAAAGTATTGACACATTTGGTACATTATACAATGCTCTAAAATATACCACTAACATTTTGCTAAGCTTGCATAAACAATGTAACTAGTTCATGTAAACCGGTACTAAATGCAGTATATTTATGCACTTTAGATGCTTTAAAGATTCAGTTTTCGGAATTCCAATATCTGCCCCTGGTGCAGTTATGGAGCTGTGAACTTGGTGTCTTATATTTTCTCAAATTTATTGATTTTCGGCCGTTCTTGCATAACACCCGAGGCCCTAAATGAAAGTAACATTAAACATTGTATAACCTTTTATAAGCAACAAATTTAATTCATATCAGTTGAAAAGTTGCCCACAGAGTGAATTTATGCTTTTCATGTGTATTGAACAGGCAAATCAAGAGTTGGCTCCGAGAGAAAGATTCCACTGAAAGTGCTGATAAAAGAATATTGAATGAGTGCACACGTAACGAGTGTAGAAACAGGTAACCACTGTGCAGTCCAGCAGTCAAACACACAACCTTTCTTTTGTTCTGTTTTCCTTTTTTGCATGGGTTGGTTAGACTGAGCAGGCCAAGCTACGGACAAATGAAACGGAGGTCTTTGTGGCATCGGCACAGAAGCAGCTGGTTCGAGAGAGGATGAAGATCTGTTCGGAGCTTTGGGACCATGGGCTGAAGGTAGGTTTTGTGTGTGCAGACCTCACTGTGCTCGCAGCCAAGGGTAAGATGCTGAGAGGTATCGTCGTGTTATAAATGGCCTACGCAGGTGGAGCACTCATACAAGCAGAACCCCAAATTGCTGGCACAACTTCAATACTGTGAAGAGCGGTCGATCCCACTGGCAATCATCATTGGCGAATCGGAATTGCAGAAAGGTGTAGTCAAACTTCGCAAAGTGGTCACCAGGGAGGAGGTAAGCGTATGGAAAAAGAATGGGAATGTGGTGGGGTGGGGTGTGCCTGGTTGATTTATAGATGCTGGGGCCATATTCTCTGTGACAGTTTAACCTTAAAACAGGTTTCGTACAGGTTTCAGAGACAAAAATTCAAGGGTATTCAAGGACTTTCAGGGCCCCGTCAAAGCTTTTTCAGGGGTGCAGAGTGGCATCCCATGTAGCAATTTTTTACTATATTGTTTCCAAAACACTATAGATAGCTTTATCACACAATACATGCAAAAAATATATTCGAAATGTCCAGTCTTGTTCTCTTCTTAGTTCCTAACTTCAAGTTCCTAACTAGGCGCAAATAAAGCAGGGTAAATACGGGAGGGGAACCAGCACCAAGCGCTGGTGTTTCTGTCCCTCGCCCGTTGTGGGGTTTTCCAGTTCCCCGCAAGTTGTATGAAGAGGAATGTATGTGCACTGGTGCTGGGCTTTAAACTTTTATACAGTACCATTGTTTCTAGAATAGTAAGTCTGCTGGGTCCATGCTGATAGAAAGTGGGTCACATACAATTGATCCTAAACTGTACTCAAGAAATTCAAGGTTTTTCAAGGGAAAGGAAAAGAATTCCAGGACCTTCAATGACCTTGAATTTGTACATTTTAATTTCAAGGATTTTCAAGGACCTGTGCGCACCCTCAAATGCATTGTAAAAAGTTATATAAAAGATAACTAAGTAAATCTAAAATATGGTTGGCCATGCCTTATTTCAACAAATATTCTGTTGCTATAAAGAGTAAAGTAGTAGTAGGTGAATTCTTTACTGAAAAGCATTAGAGTTTACCGCTGGTAAAGAGTTTAATTAGAAAGGCCGGATTTCATGTGATGCTGGAACAGGAGCTAGAGCAAAATTACCTACACTGAAAAATTACTGCTGGGCTCCTTTAACCATTTGCGGTCCGTTGTCGGGCAGGGCCCGACAACGCAACACGGCCGTAGCGGTCCGCTGTCGGGCACTGCCCGACAGGGGTGTTCGGTGGTCAAATTTCGCGGTTTTTCTCACTGCGATTCGTGCGCATTCTTTCTTTACATGATGCGCCATCTCTTGAGGGATAAATAAACTTTGTTTGTTGAAGTTTACTTCTTTTTGCACTAGGGTGCAGCACAATGTTCAGCACGGCTTCTGGATACCAGAGCGTTCTCACTTGCGCGCGCAACCACACGTTCGCGTGGTTCGCTGAGAAGCATGACCACATTTTCACCACGTGCGTTTTACGGTGGTGCATTTAGTGAAAGCTTCTAGAGGTTTCCATTGTCAATAGCTTTATTTTGAGGCGCACACAGCTGCAGAATCATGGTGATAAAGATCAGCGACACCTGCAGTACCGCCGCAACCTCATCCTACAGCTGGTGGGTGATGTGAGGGCTAGAGCCAAAAAGCGAGGCCCGTCTGCGCGGAAGGAGTGCAAGGAAAGGCTAGATGGGAGGAGCCATTTCATCTACAAGCTCCCAGGCCGAAGCAGCAAGGACTGTGCTGCTTGTAGCGATCGAAAAACAAACGCAGGCATGAGGGAAACTGTGCAAAACCTGCAGTAACAACCCTGGCCTGCACCCAGGAGAAGGCTTCGAGCGGTATCACATGCTGCTCAAATATCGGTAGAGGAGTTGCCTGCAGAATGCAAGAGAAAAAATAAATATCCTGCGAGTTTTTCTTCCACAGTTGATGGTTTTCTTAGCAGCGCCACAAACTGGCAAAATAGTTTCAGACCGGAACAGCCGGAAAGTGGGTAAAAGTTTCGGACTGCAAAGGGTTAAGTGGAAAGAGCATGACATTTGTTATAGACGTTTCCTAGTGCTTTCCAGTTGACGCCATAATGCAAGAAAGTTCTTGTAAGCAGCTGCGCTTAGCTTCTGTGTGCAGCAGTTCGCAGAGAATTTGTTTTGACGTTCCAACAGAAGCGTGTATAGAGACTTGCGATTGTTCACTTGTTGGCATCTTCTTGGAAGACCAAACTTTAGTGTTCAAGAGTCTTCACTCTAGCAAGTATGTGCTTACACGAGCTGTGTTTTAAATGGTTAGCACTCTCTTTTCAGTTTGAAGTTCCCCGGGACAAGCTGACCACCGAGATCAGGAACTACCTGAAAAACATGAGCAGCCAGCAGGAGAGGGCGTGACAAGAATTGCCTCATTACAGCATACTTCAAGAAAGTTATTTATTGAGTCAGGCTGTCGAGGCCAGAGAGCGGGTCGCAGTAGCTGGAAAATAAACCTCTCTTATTGTTTGTAAATGTCCATGTTGTTGTTTTCTTGCTGTACCATGTCTCTTGTTCATCAGCAGCAGGAAGTTTTACTAAGAAGGCAGGTACTTTTGTTAGTGAACTAAATAAGATGTAAAAAAAAAAGGGGGGGGGGGGGGGGCAGCTTGCACTAGTGGTGCAAGGCTGGAGTAAACAGCGGAGCTGGTGATCGACCTAGCTTCTTTCAGGTTTTACTAAGCTTGGATAAGTTTTGCTAGGAAATGCTAAGTGCTGCTAGGCACGGTATTCCGAATCGGCTCGCCGCCGACGCGCAGATTCTAGCTTGGCCGCGCGACGCGCTTCAAGATGAACGGCGGTCTCATCGGGTGTCCGGATCTTCTTTGGCCGGCCCATGTCAAGGCTACATGTACTCGCCACAGAGTCAACGAGAGTTATGTCGCGGCGGCTCCGAGCTTTATCTCCCCGGTGACGTCACGGCCAAGCTGCGCCTCCACACTTGCCGGGGCGCGTATTTCTATTTGCGCCCACGTACAGCGCCCGACCGCTGGCGCCGCTCGCGCGTACCATGTTTCTAGCCGCCGCCGTTGGAACGGAGGAGGCGTTGACGGAGAACACGCTGGGCTGGTGGTGACTAGCCTGCTGTTAGGGGATCAGTGGTATTCCTAAATAAACGCATCACTTTTGATGATCCAAATATAATCTCATTATCAGGGAGGGAGCAGTCTACCTGACTGGAGCAGTATTTTTTTTTTTTTTTGGGGGGGGGGGGGGTGTTGCTAGCGCAAATAGAAATACGCTGCCGGGGCGTGGCTGGTCGAAACCTGACGAGCCGTTGCCAGAGGCGCCTGCTGCAGTCGCGGACGCCGCGCGCGTTCGGCGCGAACGCGGGGAAACGAGGAAACACGGACTGCGTCGGCAGCAGCTCTGCGCGTTGCCTCGTTGGTGCTGCTACAATTTTTCGCTCTCGCTCTCATTTTCTCTTTCTCCCTAGCATAGCGCGCGCCGCGCGCATGCTAGGGCCGGCCCATGTCAAGGTGGTCAAGGCAACCTGTGCACGCCACGGAGAGTAGGCGAAGCACACGCCGCTCCGCGAGGTGGTTGCTAGGTAACGCGCGGTGGCGTCATCGTTCAGCGAGGTTTTTGTACACGCTTCACGGACTGACGGTCGGCTTAAACAGCACCGCTGTTTAGGCGACCTTAATGTTCCCTTTAAGTGCCTTTAATGGCGCTAGCACGTCCTCCTACCGCACCCAGAGGAGCAAGTGACGACGTGTCCTAACGCGTAATGAATGGCTCTAAGCAATGGTTCATACCCCCCGTAAACACGTACGGCATCCCCATTACGACGACAGAAAATGAAATTCTACACTGGAATGATGTGCGGCAACGCAACGGAGCCAGCTGTGGAAGAAGACGAACGCGTGAGCAGTGGCATGAACTCGTTCGCGCGCCAACGAGCCGGCTGTGGAAGAAGACGACGCTCGAGCCATTGCTGATAGTGATAGTTAATCATCATAATGATGAGAAAGACCTGACGGTTAACTAGCCTTTTCCTTAACTAAACTTATGCTCCTATACCATATATATCCTATACAACTTGAACCATTACCTCCTTTTAGATGGGTTATTATTCTCACGGTTTCGGAGACACCTCAACTTCCGGTTGCCTGAGGCCGACTTCCAGTGTGCTCCTTGAGAAACGTAATGTCGCTAGGTGCCAGCGCCATAAAAAATTCACCGACGATTGCGATACTCACTAATGTAAAATTTGAGCGCACCTCTATACGTGTTTTCATTTCGCGATATATTGGCTGGCGCGGACTATCTGTCTGGTGCGGCAAGTTGCAAACGGAGCGAAGTGTGGGTGCGACTGCCTCGCTAATCGGGAGATCGCGAGAAGCAGCGCTTGGGTGACGCGTGGCCGCAATTCACAGCAGCCGCCGCAGACAGACCTCCGCTCACGCGGCGCTTTGTTTCCATATATGGTATCGGTGGACGTGCTCGCCGCGTATGCCATATCGATGGTGTCATCGGTGAACAGACGACGCGCGCTACTCTGGCGCCGTCTCGTAGCGATTTACGCTTTCGCATACCCTCCTCTTTCCGCTGCACCCACCTCGCGCTCTCATCGCAATCCCCGTCTTTCATCCCCACGCTGCGCTCCGCGTTCGCTCTTTCATCCTTCACTGTGCTCGGTCATGCCGACGCTTAAAGCAGGAACGAGCGCCTAAGAGCTGTGCTCTGAAAGCACATCTAAACTGGGGCTTGCAAGTTGCATACAGGTCTTCCAGGCCCATTTGCAACATGAGGCCAGCAATGTTTTATATCTAGCCAATGTGAGGAACATTTTTTGTGAACTTGGGTACAGGCTATCATCATGATCATATTATATTCAAGGGGACGTGAATATTTTTTCTGCGTAATTTGTTCATTGTATAGTTGCAATTTCAGCAAGCAATGTTCGGAAGCGTACTTAAAGTATCCCCTACCATTATTTAGTCCTCGAAATATGGCGAACTCAACAGCCAGACAACTGTGCTCTGTGAGAAAGCCAATCTTTTTCAATCTTGTGGTCTGAGGAAAAGTACCCGAATACGAGGAACACATTTCTGTGATAACATGCTGTCGGGCAATCGACTTTTGCTACCTCAAAATATGCCATACGTCTTCTATTTTCAAGCGAAGCTTGTATTGCCTCACAATGCAGTGAGGCATTAGGCGGTGGTGGTGTCGAAAACCTGTCCCTATCGAAACCTGTCGAAAACCCTATCAAAAACCTGTCCAAAACTCGCGTTTCGTTCACTTACTAAATACCAAAATAGGCATGGAAGGGTACGAATGCATGACTAACATGACTGATAGGTCACGACACCAATATACATCACATGCTCGTCAGTTACGTCACGATTATTGATAATAAAAACACGTGTGGCGCATACCCGCATTGGTATGAGCCAGGAACAAGAAAGAAAAAGAAAGGAAAGAAAGAAATTGCTAAAACCCGGCTGCTCCCAGAGTAGAGCAGGTGCGGACGAAGCTGCGCCGGATCACGTGGCGCGCGCGACCAATCAGGGTCGTTTGGTGTGAAGCGGGGAAGGAACGGGAAAGAAAGGGGATTGGCGCGCGCTTCGCCGGGCTTCCCTCGCCTCAGATCAGGTTCGACGTCCGGATGGGAAGCCCCCGCGTGGTGCGTTCCGCCGAGGAGCAGGCTGCGGTTGAGCAACGGCGCCGCGAACTCGCTCGGGAAAGGGCTCGTCGCCGACGTGCCGATTCTAGCGTGAGGGCTTCCGAAGCCCAGGCCAAACGTCAGCCAAGAGCCGCCGACCCTGTTTAGCGCAAACGAAACGGAACGCCTGCAACAGCGTCGTCTTGCCACAAGCTTCGCTTACCCCCATTTCTCAACAGGGCAAGGGCTGGCAATTTTTTGGGCGTCTCATCTTCGTTCCGTTATATCGTACTAGCCCAGTGCAATAGGCAATCGATTAAGCACCCCACTTTATGTTCCACTGTTGCACAAAAGGGACCCCCCCCCCCCCCCCCCCACCTTCCCTGTGCATCATGCTGTCTGCACTTCATGCCTACAGCTGCATTAGGAGTTGCCCTAAAGTGGGGCTGTAATGCAGACATTTAATTGGCATTGGTCCTGAAACCTTTTACAGTTGGGCATTCATTTGCCATTACAGTTAAAACTCGATCTAACGAAACCTGATTTTAGGAAGTTTCCGATCTAACGAAGAAATTTCGATTCACCAGCAGGTACCCATAGGGTTCCATGTTGTCATCAACGCGAATTAACGAAACTAATGGCCACCAAACCCGATTTAACGAAGTTTTTCCTGAAATAAAGAAACGCTCTAACACGGTCACGTAAAAAATTTTAGGCGCTCTAGTCATGGCTTTACATGACCGTCTACCTCGCCTGCATCGCACAAGCAATTCTGGTCACCCTCGCGGACTGTTCACACGCGCAGGTGTGGGTTCGCGGCAAATGCAATGACGCGACTTTTGGGTGTCGCTACGTTACAATTTTACATTTCGAAGGATCGAAGAATCCCTTTCTCGATTTCACGAACTTCACGATTTAACGAAATAATTCGAGCGTGGTCATCACTTCGGCAAATTGAGTTTCAACTGTACTTTTAAAATTGGTACTGATAAAAGGCAGTATGCGATGCTCCAGAAGAAGCAAGCGTTAGAGATAAATTTACCATGGAAGCTGGAAGCAAGAAGGCCCGTTCCAGATAATCAAAACAGTTTTAACACACTAGTAGTAGCAAGAAAGAATTGCACTGCAAGCGCCTCCTAAACTCGAGATAATGTAACCTGCAATAACGAAACGCGCGGGAAGACTGCGCACGTGACGCTACGCCATATCTGTACGCCTACCTCACACTTTCACTCGCATCCAAAGCATACAGCACATGGGGCGCGATAGTATCTTATCGTACTTGGACTTTATCCTGAACATGCTGCTGCTCCGCTTCGGCGGTCGCTCTTGATCAGGTGTCGCGCAGTTTGTAAGGTGCGTTCGCAAGCAGACGCTTGTAATTCAACCATTTGAATATTTGCGTCCGCAGTCTTCGTTTATTGTCTCGGGATTCCTTCGCGGTAGCAGTGAAATCTGATTATACTGAACTCGCGCATAAACATACTTCGCTATAGTGACAATACTTCATTAGATCGAGAATTTCATTATATTGAAGTTTGTTATATCTAGGTCTAAACTATAACATGGCCACTGACTCATTCTGTGTGCCACAGTTGATTGCGAAGGTCTGTGCTCAGGCACCATGCTGGTTCTCAACATTCCGGGTTCTGCATAATATTGGATGAGGTAATGGCGGTATTTCTTTCTAGAGTTCCGGTATCAAAAATGTGTTTTTACCAGATTTTTATGATGCACCCACTTGTATTTGATAAGCAAAATTTTCCACGGAGGCTGCTGTATATCTGCACTATCTGAAACGAGCCTTTTTAAACTGTTGGGTTGCCTTTAAAGGTTTTGTGGCCTGTTGTAATTTCCTGATAAATTGTCTTTCCTTATAATGAGTTTTTCTCTATTCATTTGTTAATGAGTCAAAGTTCAGCAGACAGCACAGATGGCAGGCACGAGTTGCAACAACTATATTAGCCGTTGAACGTTTGCACAAATATTTCATTAACTTACCTTTGTATGCCCTCTTTCTGGATTCATGCAGTAATTGAGGCGAACAAGACAAGTAATTCACTGCCATATATTTTTACAAGACTCATTCATACAGTCAACACTAAGAAAGACAATGCTCCAGACACCTCTTCAATACAAGTACCCAAATGTCTCCTCACTATATTATTATATACAGAAATGGCCAACAAGCATGCGTGGCACCCATGACAAGTATGTACATGTTTTTGTGTACAGCTTCTAGGAAGCTACGTAATGTTGTGCCAGAAAAACAAACAAAAAACAGAATTGTAAAGCAAACAACTGGAGAATAAAGAAGACATCAGTGATTAGACAACTTAGCTTTAGCGTTTGGCCATCACAGAGCACTGCCACGTTGCTGACCTAAGATTCTGCGAAACCAAGTTTGTCACCATGTGAAACTACTATACAATAGGGCTCCTTTATATACTCAGTGATGATGCAAGTAATGAATCCTTCCATTATTTTTAAAAGATATATGGGCAATGCCTCACAATAGCCAAAGCAATCAACGTATGAGAAGGTGGCTGGACACGATACTGAATCCAGATATGGGGGGTTTCTGCAATGTTTGGCAAGTCCCTGTGCCACTTGAAAGTTGGAAGTTGCAGCTAAATCGGTCATACATTATCTTGCCGCAGATCATCAGCAAAGCTTTCATCATTCAGCTTACGTTAGAACATACATTCTCCACTGCAATTTCTCTGGTGTGTGCTGAACTTGTACAAAAAATACAAACCTGCTTGAGAATACAGCCGACTTCTGTTAATTCGACACTGACGGGACCGACGAAATTGATCTAATTATATGGTGGGTCGAATTAGACATAGAAAGAAACACAAAAACACACCACTGATCCATTTGCCAGTACTTGCCCCATTCTAACATACCCCCGAATCAAATGGGCGACCACCTTCTATTTGTCCAAAGTAGAAAACTAACGTAGAAATGGCGTTAAAGCTCCTAAATAAAACAAATTAACACGCACCCGATTTTTTAGCAAGGATAGTATATGTTGCACAATGGCGGCTGGTTTCCTAAAGTCAGCTTCGCCGCAATACACGTGTGTTAAGCGGTAAAGCATACAAACGCCGTGAAGGCGGTTTAGGATTCGTATCCGATTGCACCAAGCATGCAATTTTCGGCTCATTTATCATTGGTAAATACTGTCATGGGACATTGTGAGCTACGGTTATTGCTTGAAAATATTCCTACGGCAGGCTGAAAACGTCCATTTTCGACGGGAGATGATGCGTGTCCAGCGCATTCACTGTCCCTTAAGCTCCACAGAGACGGACGCTGTCACTGAAGGGGTTGCTATTGGGGTCACTATAGGGGACAGGCACGTGCGGGCTGATTGGCCGAGTTCGAATTATCCGGCGAAGGCCAATTATAGGATCGAAATAACGCAAGCTTGGGCCCATAGAAATGCATGGGCAACGGCCGGGGCCTCTGGCCAGGATCGAAGATTAACCAATGAATCGAAATAACCAGAGTCGAATTAACGGGAGTCTACTGTATCGCCAATACAACTGCAGCACACAATACACAGAACGTACAGGCCCTTTGTTGGCAGCCAGCAACAGCATGGAGTGATAACAGTTGTTTTATGAAGATTACAGTACAGTTAAACGTGCTTATAACGAATTCCTGGATATAACGAAGTCTTTCTATTCCCCGCCGTTACTCCATAGAAGCACATGTATTTGAGACCTCTACGTAACGAAGTGGCAGTGGGAGACCCCCTCGATATAAAGAATTTTCCCCTCCGACAACCTAGAGATTTCGCCCCAAATTTTGTCATTTTTTGCGCGAGCAGCTACCGGAAGCACCTTCTCTGCCGCGATGGAATGCGAAGCAAGCGCACGTGTGCGTGCGTGCGTGAGGTGGGCCTGCATCCCTCGACCCGGCGATCTTGCTGCCACGGGCGTGACCTTTCCCCCTCCCTTCATTCAAACCTGATCCTGCCGCTTGCTGCAGCTGGCCTAGCCCACTAAGCCGGCCCTCTCTCCTTTTCCACTTGATGTTGCCGACGCGCTGGTACACGCTGTGACACATCACACTAGATGAGCGCGGACACGCGCTGTGAAACGCTGGCGGCGTGTGGAAGTGCCGCTGGAGAAGCGAGCGAAGTGACCTTCGTGCTGTTGTCTATCGCTTCAACGCAAACTGAGCACCGAGAACAAACAGCACACACAAAGCAACGAGCCGCCGACGCACCTACCCTGCTAGACTCTGCCCCAACGCAGATCACTTTCAAGATATGGCCTTCACGACCGCGCGCCGCCGCGCAGTACGCTGTTGATGCCAGAGTACAGTACAACGCCGCCCCGCTATCCCTCCCCCCTCGCTTCCTCGCCGGTGCCTCGAGCGCAACGGAAGAAGGCGCGCTTCCTCCCTGCTTTTCTTGGGCGCGCGAGATCGCGGTCGTCGGCTCCCCTCGCCCGTTTTCACTCGGACATACAGCATACGGCGCGCGGCGACTGCGTTATCGCCCTTGGACATTATACGGAATAACTATAAGCCAAAACCACTTTTAGGGCCACAACGTATCATAGACACCATCTTTATATAGCAAATACGGATCTCAAGGGCCATTCTTTTGCTGGCGGAAACCGAAAATATGTCATAGTTGTCACCCCCGGCACTTTGGGCGGCCAATGCCATCGTCAAGCCACCAAGCCGAGCGACATGAAAAGTAAAAATGGCCGCTCGGGCCGGCGCGGGGTGGCAGTTTGCAACGTATGATGCGGGAACGGTCCCGCAGTTGCGACGCAAGAGCGGGGTTACCAATGCATTGGGTTCTATGGGAGCTGTGCCGGGACCGGCCGAAAACGACGTAACAGCCGGGAAAACGCAGCCCCCGGGAATGTAACAACGGGGTTCTACTGTAACACTATAGGACGCTACGACGCCATCGTGACGCTCGCTCTTCGTTTCCGATGCCTCGTGCTTGTGCGAAACGACACGCGTCCACGCATCCAGTACCTGGTGTGACATTCCAAGGATGAGTGCTTCCACGAAAACGGAAAACAGGTGCGCGTTACAATTGAGGGCGCGTTAGAAACGAGTAAATACAGTAAGCGTTTCTTTTTCGAATTTTCGTGCCGAACCTGCATAAACGAAATCCTGTTTATAACGAAGTTTTTCGGGAATTTGTTACTTTTGTTATATCCAGGTTTAACTGTATATCTATTGCTAGCTGGCTTTCCAGTACCATATATTTAAAATGTGGCGGGTGCAGACTAAAGTTACTTCCCAGACCTCTATGGGACAATATACTTGCACCGGTAGCTTTGGCTTTATACACCTATGCTGCATTTGCACTTGGCAAACATAACTGTGCCTGCAATAGAATGCAGCTGTATTCGTATCGGCCACACAACCGCTATTTATATGTACAGAAATGCCTCAAGTGCTGCATCTTGTATTAGACAGATTTACTGAAGTAGCCTTCTCTGCTAAAGACTGTACAAAGAGTGCAGCTGAACAGTTAAGTATGTAGGCTTCACCGAATGTCAGCATTCCTTAAAATTCAACAGCTTTAGGCCCTGTCGGCACAAAATGTAGATAGAACGGTAGTCACGCTGTAACAAAATGGTAACATTGTGCAACCTTCTAGCTATCTGTGATGTGTTCTCGGAAAGTTGCTTAACGAACCTCAAAACAAGTTGGGAGCTACAATCAGTGCACTCTAACTTGCAGCAAAGGAAAATGGCTGTCATTGTAAGCACCTCTCGAGCAACACTGAGGGACGGTGACAGTACCCTGTCGCTTCGCGCAAGTCGCTTGCACACTTGTGGGTTTGAGCTAATCAAAGCAACTGGCCATCGCACACTGGTGTCGCCTTCAGGTGCAGAGTGCGCGGAGCTTGTTAAGGTGCGCACCACCACTTCTGATGCGGAAGAGCTGTCCAAGCTCTGGAGGGAACAGCAGTGTGACGGTGAAACCGGTGGACTATGCGGATGAAGGATGCCATGCAAGTGCTCAGTTGAAAAGTTTTGCATAGGCCTTGCGCTCCTTTGCCTTGTAGGCTTGCATTTCGCCCTTGACAGCTGCAATCTCCGAAAGTATTGCTGTGAAAAAAAAATTTCCACAGTCAGTGCACAGCAACTGTGCGGAGAAAAGAAAATTCAGTTTCGGTGATGCATACAGGGCTCGTACAGGTCTAGGAGACAAAATTTCAGGGACATTAAGCACTTTCAAGGCCCCGTCAAAGCTTTTTCAAGGGTGCACAGATTTAACAATTTTTTACTACAACTATTCTAAAACACTATAGTTATACTTATCTAAACGAAGTTGGTAAAAACGGCACTTTACTTCGTCATATTGAAATTTCGTTACATTGACAGTGGATCTTTTACGCTTAAATAAGTACAGATGCTGACATATCTTTGTTGCAAAGAAGCGGCCATAAATCTTTTTGCATCATTGCACAATCTGAAAAACGAATTTCACCAAATTTCACAAAAAAATTATTTTGATGAATTTGAGAGTGCGCGACCAAAGATATGGTTTCATGCTGTGTCAATATCTTTACATAGACGCTATGAAACAAAGCCTGTGAAGCACTCACGTCTGCTCCGCCACTGTGGCTGATAGCGTCACCCGCAGTGGGATGACGCTATCAGCTATTTGGCTTGGCCAATTTTTGCATCCGCCGCAGATTACCTCCAACATAAGTGCGAGGGCTGCGCGAAGAAAAACATGCTAGCCATCACACCCGCTTTTGTGCCGTGCACCCAATGTGGCATGATTCCTCCACATTGCCTGCCTCATGCACCTTTCTCCCATCTCCCTTCCACTCCTCCGAAACATGAGTCCAACAGCGCTGACGGGGGAGGGGTGGAAGTAGGCAGGAGAGAAGCGCAAGAAGGTGTGACTGCGACAAAAGTGCGCCGTGCAGGGCATGCAGATCAAAGGCGTGTGTATGCCATTCAGGCGGGTGCGATGGCTCACATTCTTTTTCTTCCTTTTTATTTTACTGTGCCATTGTTTCTAAAATGGGAAGATTGCTGGATCCATGCTGATCCGCCATAAAAAGCAGGTCACGAAATTGATCTTCGTCTGTTTTAACTCCAGAAATTCAAGGGTTTCCAAGGGGAAAAAAAAAAAAAAAGAACTTCAGGACTTTCAAAGGCCTTGAAAACATAGCGTTTAATTTCAAGGGTTTCTAGGACCTGTATGCACCCTGTGCATACTTACTTACACACGGTTAAAGGATGCACCACGCTCATTTGTTTGGAAATGATCAGAGAAAGTAAGCTGGCAGCCAAATATCCTTAAAGAGTACTTAAAGAAGTACTGATACCGTAATACCTCATTGATATAATCCTATTTTGTATGATTGCACGGCACCAATGATCCCAAAAGAGGGCACAAAAAATGACCCAACACAGTTTTGCTTCATTTTCACTGGTTAATACGTTCACGGAAAACATGGTCTCTTTTGCGCCAAACTGCGATCATATGATACATTTTCCAACCGCTACATCCTATGTGAACACGAAAAGGTGCGTGGCACGCAAGATCGAGAGGGGCAAGTGCCCGCCACCTGTGGCACGTGAAAATGGTGGCATGCACTCGGTTCCCTCTTCTGGTACCAGCAAATCTCTTCGCGGGTTGTCCCATGTCGCATTCACAGCTGTGAGATAAGCATCTTTACCTATCTGTTTCATGGTCCATGTTACATATTGCCGTTGGAAGCATACTGCATGCTTTTAATAGGCGATAACCCAAACGTGCCACCGTTCTCCGCTGCAGGTGGTGCGAAGCAAGCATCATGTTTTGCTCTGGCAGCATCGTATATTTTTCCGTCACTCACTACCTCAATATTGTTTTCGTTTCCCGTCGCCATCTCAAAACACTACACAATAGGAAAACGACAGCATGTGTCTCAGGCCTCACCAACTTGACACGTGTCGGCATCTCGTGCTGCATTGATTCCTGCCGATTTCGGCAGGAATTCGCCTAAAATGTCCCGTCACAATACCCCGCGAGAAGAAGCTGCTGACCCCGGCCGAATTCGAGGAGCACAAACATAAGCTTGCCACAGCCGCAAAAATGACAATGCCCGTCTCGGGCTGCTCGAGCCCCACAAGCTCCGCGCAACACTTCACATTACGAAGCTGTCAAATACAGTTGAATATGCCAAATTTTTTAGTGACTTTGGATCGCACGATTTTCCAGTTAGTACGCTTCTTCTTGTGGTTTTTCTCAAAAGGTATGAATGAGGTTCTACTGTATATCACTTTGGACTTGTCATTTCTTAGTGTTGCGTGACGATCCAAACATTCTAAACCTTATAAATAATTCAGGCAAGCATCAGAGTGCACTCGATGATTTACTACAATAATAGTTCCTATTAACCGCTTTTAATTTTAGTACCCAGAAGTTGTACCCAGTACTCTGATTCATCACGATGCCATGTCATGGCAAGTCGCGCTGTTTCAAGGCATAACTGGGGAGGTTAGCGACAAGAAGAAGGTAAAGCACTGGTGTCACACTTTACCTTATCTAATCTAACATGTCCCTCTCTAGGCCTTTAAGCAGTGCGTCTAGACATGATGTTTCCCCCAACTAGCCTTTGTCGCAGCATTTCTCAGAACGCCATGATACATTGACTTGAGCAGTTCCTGCAATTGCCGTGGCTGCCACATGCGAGCGCTGCCAGAGGAAAATGCACGCAGCACTCTTGCTTACTTTTTTTATAAGCAATGTCATCACATTCGCTCTGTGTCATGATGTCAGAATAATGTCGATAATGCCATGTCCGGCATTTCAAGAGCAAGATTAGTATATCATTTAAATACCTTGTGTTTCCCAACTTTCGTAACTGCCGAGTGCCATCCTTTTATATGCGAGACATGTGCGATAGGGTTTCTACAGGCTGTGTTCAGTTAAGAACGTCGGTGCATGCCCGCCGACCCCTTTTAATTTTTCCGAAAAAAAAATATGTTGTGCTGGATGAGTCCCCAAGACCACCGAACTATTGTTAATGTTGTGAAAAAAATTTTGCATTCGCCAAAAAAATTTCAGAAGATTCCACTGAGCCGGAACCACTTTTTGTGAATTGTGCGAAAATGGGATTTCGACGTGATCCCAGAAAAAAAGGTCTATTGTAGCTGTGGGTCTGAAAAATTTTCCTGGTATAATATGAACAATATGCATTGACAAAATGTTAGCTTACAGTGTTGGTGCTGTCATTTTAAGAAAAAAAAAAAAAAGATCGCAAATATGGCACATTGTTCAATAACGCTCAAAGTTTAGATTTTTTTTACTTCGTGTGTATAACAGTCACAATTTTCAAATTTTCCCAGAGCGTTGCCTCATATTAGGTTAACAAGTGTGCTAAATACAATTGCCAAGAGTGACGTCAAACGGAAACCAAAAATGCAATAATTTGAAAATAAAATAAAAAATGAATGCCCATCTTCGATTTTTTTAAAACTCTCCAGAATTAAAGCCAAGCGTGTGTCTTAACTCAATCTGTAAAAACATGTTGCATTATTTTTTTGAGGTCGGAGTTATAAAGCGACAAATGTGGCTAAATTGACGTAACACCCTAACCCCGGAAATGAGCGAGCATGTAGCAATAGTTGCCAGGTTCATTATTTTTAGGCCGTAAATACGTTTCGTTGTGGTCAGGAAATGAATTTAAAGGAACAAAAAGAAAACGAAGAGATAGTTCTGAAGAGCAAATTTATACGTATTCACTGAAGCCGTCATGGTTTCTGTGCTGCTGGTGAGGCAACCTTGCGGTTTCGGTTACACGTGCATCGTGGAGCGTCTTGTGTAAGGAGTCAGCGGCACCCGGAGTGACTGTCGTGGGGAGCAGCAGCCATACGGATACCATCACAAGGGTTCACAACACTTCTCACACTAATTAGTGCCATAATGGGTGAAGTTTTATTTTTTATGCTGGTATCACTGAGCATATAATTTGTTCTTCTGGCCAAAGTTTCCTGTTTCTATACACAAGGCGTGGAAGTGATTCACCAAAGTTTTTCTCTGATACCCTGATTTCGCACTGAACATTTTTATTTCGTACAGAAATCATTTTTGCTGGAGAAGCACTGCTGAGAAATACTTCTGCTTGATACGTTTTTATTATGCAGTGGTGATGAGCTGCACATTTTGCCGACTTAGTTGAAAAGCAGCTTTTATTCCTGCACTTTCTTCTTTGGAGATTCGGCTGCTCTTGCAACAAGCAATTCGTGGCACTGCGGATTGATGCGCGTTCAGTGAGACAAGTGCCAAGGCTGAATTCCAGGCACGGGTCGGATGCACAGCCAGTTCTTTGTCTTCATTTATCTGAACACTTTCAAGTCAGCACTCAGAAGGTGAATCAACGTCACATTCTGTAGTTTTGTGTGCAGAATGTCTACCATATTGTTCACACATTTAATAACTGTGGAGGTTGTATAGTTGTTGCGTGGTGCTTTACGACGCCTCCAATTTTATCGCAAGCATTCTTGCCATGCCCCTCTGCGGAAAATAGCCATCTCACCGAGACGTACTTGGTCTTCGTAAGTTAGTCAAGCTGGTATCTGTTCTTGAAATGGCTCAGCGCATCGTCGCTATTGTACGTCACATGTACTAACGACCAAAAAAGTTTACAGACCAAGGGATCTGACAAAAATCTGAATATCTCCGCAGCCTGGTGTTGCAATTTCCAGCCTCTATTGGTATTTGCGAACAACATTGTGATGTAAGGTTTTACTGGCTACTTTTAAAGGCTGCTCAGATATTTAGCCTTTTCTGAGATTCCATGGTCCTTAAACTTTTTTGGTCGATAGTACATGTAAAGGAGCAACGTCCTCGAGCCACTCATGCACCTTTGTGACAGCATAGCATGCGTGGGCAGAATCGTGGCTAGTGTAATCGTTGATAAGAGCACAAATGCGTGTTCCTTTTCTAGCTGTGATGATGCATGTGAATATGGAGACTTGGGTTTTTGCCAATGATATGATTGAACTTCTCCCGGCAGGACGACGGTCCAGTTTTCAGTGAAGTCAAAATGGAGCAGGACGCAACCTTTCTCGAGGGATTGTTTTGCTTCACTTATGGCTTTGCCCTGAACGCACCGAATGTACTTGTGCGGCACCCATTTTTACAGCGACAGCTGTATATGGCAAGGTGAAATGAAAAACCGTTCGTCCCATGTTTCGCTAAACGTCTCCACTGGCTGTGCCAACAGTTACGTTGTTCTCTACGTCGCACCCAAGCACGCGTGCCATTGGCAGTGCCGTTAGTGATGTCGTTCTCTGCGTCGTACCTGCTCTGCCCGCAATGCCGGCTCCTTGGCTCACCGTTGTTGCATGCGTTCGATATCTCGAGTTAGCTTGGCGACATGGTTAGCAGCATCCGCCCACCATTGGCACTTGCGTTCCACTTCGCGATTTCAACGTGGACGTTTCGTCGCAGCCGAAGCCCAAAGTGCCACTCGAGAAACTTCCGCCGAAAACGGGCGTTGGCCCCGGCGAACGCATTCCCGCCATTGCCACGTTGACGCTGCTCTGCCCGCAACGCCGCTTCCTTGGCTCGCCATTGTCGCATGCGTTCGATATCTCGAGTTAGCTCGGCGTCGTGGTTAGCAGCATCCGCCTGCCATTGGTGCTTGCGTTCCACTAGAAACACAAACATGCAACCAATAATTGAGAAACGCTTCAATACAGTGTCGGGATTAACCCACTGCTAAACACCGGGGTCGCACGTTTCAGCTTCGCTGGTTAACCATCTGTACGGAGTGCTTGGGCGGTGTTTCTTTTTAAGCACTCTAGAAGGTGTTTCACAAAAGCGTCAGGACTCACCTCTTTCTTGATCAAGTCTCCTTTCTCCCAGGTTGCGAACAGAATTCTCTCTTCTTCAGGGACTCCTAGGGCAGGCGCCATAATAATAACAACACTGTGAGGACGGTGGGTTACACAGAATCAGATCACCAAGATCTTCGACGCTCTTTGTCTGACCAGTGGCCATTTCTAAGGCATGGCATTCACAGAGTACGTGCTGATGCAAACTTCGTGACACGATGTGTACACCACCCATTTCGGTCTCAGAGAGGTGAATTTCATGAGTCCGATGCCTATGTCAGGGTGAGCTGCTTTGAACAGACAAAATGTTTCACGAATGAACCTGGTCATTAGCCGTTTTGAAACATACTTTTTGTGTCCTTTTCAAATGATTGCAATTACATCCTTCTTTCCTGGGCTTTGTTGGGAGCAGTTGAGCTCATCTTCAGTGTAGTAGTTCACTGCAGTTTGGATGTCCTCTGGGCTCAGCCTCGTTCTGGTGTACAGATCCGGACATGACCACAACCCAAGGATGTTTCTGTATTTCCTGGATTTCTGGATGAGGTGCAGAGTTGCGGATGGAATCACCTCTTCAATCTGTTGGTGGGAAAGATTCACTGGGAGCAGTGTCAAGAGGCGGCAACGTTCATGGTATGAATTGCAGGAATCGAACGTGTCCTTAAGGTTGCATATCCACTCGTGACATGTGTTGCAGGTTTTAACCAAAGCACCAGTTTCCTTTGTAGCTTCATACACTGCAGTAAGGCCAGCAGAAATTGTCCTGGAGACGGCGCCCTCAATCTCCGCCTTCTTGCGCCTGGCCTAGGACTCAAGACAATGTCGTTTCACTTTTGCCGGCATCCTCAGAGGTGATATGTCTGTTGAGTGAACGAATAAGTTTAGCTCCTCAACAGTGGTTTGCTCAGGAACAAAATTTTGTCAGACTCGGACGCATCTGGAGACTCTACGGCGATCTGTTTGAAGCGGCTGAAGCAGTTCTGACACAAAACATTGTTTTCTTGGATGGAGAGAGCTTCTTATGGCATACATTTCATTAATAAGGTGATATCCAAATTTTTCACACTCGGAAAGTTCCACTTATAGGTAATCTTCCTCTTATGCCTCTTCAGATAATCAGCGTAAAACGCTCGCTTGAGCTGTATAAGACGCGCATGTATACTAACATAGGTTCTGGAGTAGAGGACTGCCGGGTAGTTGATGGCAAACGGACGCGAAAGCCGACGTTCTGGTGTGATTTTCACCTTTCTGAAACATATGGAGCTGTCTTTTTGTTTTTTTTCTTTCCTAGTGCGTGCACCAGCGCGATAGGGACCGGTGGGGCTGCAAAATCGCCGCTTGTACCGCCGCCACGCACCGTCTGCATTATCAGATTACTGCTATGCCATGGGCAGCGATAAAAATCCGATAGCAGACTCTCTCCTGCCTCCTCTATGTGGCGTATGTGGGCTCGAATGCACGCAACATGTTAAATGCAGGCCCCGCGAAGTGTGCAACTGAGCAATGCAGCATGCTGAGTTACCGGGGCCCATGTTGAAGTTTTTATGATTTGCGTGAGAAAACATAGCAATAATTTCTTCTTTAAAACCATCTCTTTGTATCTTTTTTTGCTCCTGTAAATTTGTCATTTCCTGACCACAACGAAACGTATTTACGGCCTAAAAATAATGAACCGGCAACTATAGCTACATGCTTGCTCATTTCCGGGGTTACGGTGTTACGTCAATTTGGTCACATTTCTCGCTTTATAACTCCGACCTCAAAAAAATAATGCAACATGTTTTTACAGATTGAGTTAAGACACACGCTTGGCTTTAATTCTGGAGAGTTTAAAAAAATCGAAGATGGGCATTCCTTTTTTTATTTTATTTTCAAATTATTGCATTTTTAGAGATATGCCCACACTTAGGCATTTTTGGTTACCGTTTGACGTCACTCTTGGCAATTGTATTTAGCACACTTGTTAACCTAATATGTGGCAACACTCTGGGAAAATTTGGAAATTCTGACTGCTCTACATATGGAGCAAAAAAATCTAAGCATTGAGCATCATTGAACAATGTGCCGTATATGCGAATTTTTTTTTTTCTCAGAATGACAGCACCAACACCGTAAGCTAACATTTTGTCAATGCACAGTGTTCATATTATGCCAGGAACATTTTTCAGAACCACAGCTACAATAGTTTTTTTGGAATCTAATCGAAATCCCATTTTCGCACAATTCACAAAAAGCGGTTCCGGCTCAGTGGAATCTTCTGAAATTTTTTTGGTGAATCCAAAAATTTTTTCACAACACGTTTGTTGGAAATGGTTTGTTGGACCTGGGGACTTGGCCAGCAAACCATATTTTTTTCGGCAAAATTAAAAGGGGTCGGCATACATGCACCGATGTTTTTAACTGAACACAGCCTACATACAACATCAAAAATATGTGAATAGTCCTTTTATATCCCATAAACAATGTCTTGGACAACCAAGCTTTACCTAACTATACATTTATCACCAGTGAAAACATGTCAAACCATCTCAGAACTGAATACAACCTTAAAATCATACGTGGACTATGCCACAAAGTTCAGTGCATCAGATACCTTGCAAGAACGTTGCAACTTTCTAGTCTAATCAACCAACAGCAGCTCTGTGAAAAATGATATGCACTTTCTTATCCTGAGGCCTTTGCCTGAAACTTCACTGTCTTTTCAAAAATAGCACTGAAAACATTAGAGGAAGAGACTTGTAAGATACTGACATGGAACGGACCTAAAGTGTCGTCAGACACAGTGGCATAAGACGTGGGCTCCCACTACTCTTTTACGAAACCTTGCTAGCAAGTGCTACCTACCTTTATTGTTGGGGGAGAGTGAGAGTGCTTGTTGTAGGTTTGCCTGCAAAACAACCAAGCAACACCGTTAATTAGCAATGTTCCTTACTACTACAAGGAGTCTCGAAATTCCTTATTTTGTACGATTTCCCCCTACGAAATACTAGAAAAACATAGCTTAACACATGGGTTCGCAAAGTGTGTTCCGCAGGCCCCTGCTCGGGGTTCCGTGAGCCACTGATAAATTTTCCATGGTCCCGCGCTCGCCAAGAGGCTAAAACGGCGAAAACGAGGTGCGCTTGATCCACAGAACATCCGTTACTCATGCCCGAGTGTCAAAAAGCACATCACAGCGTGTAACGGCAACGCGCGAACTGCGCAATAAATTCGCAAGCAGTTTGTAGCCACCCAACCTCCGAAAACGGGCAGCGCGCCTAAGCTTTTGCACTTAAATGTCGGAGGCCTTAATTTACCAACATGCGCATTTCTCCTGTCTGTAGATAGCGTAGGTGCTGATTGCGTGCGCACTGACATATACTTTGGAGGAATAAAAAAAAAAAAAAAATGCTGAAAAAAAATGTGCGGAGCATCGCAAATACGCGCCGCAGAAGAGCAAGAACGCCGCTAGCGTCCAACCGAAACGAAGCGGCGCAGTCCGCATCGCCATGGTCCTCAGCGGCAATCATGCGCAGCACGTGATTGACAGTAACGCCGGAGCGCTTTGTGCCTAATTGTGCCCTTAAAGACTTTATTCTTGCATTTATCGCCGCGCGTAACACCGCGTTGGCGGCATGCCGCGTGCCTTCATAAGTGTGTAGTTGCAATCCATGATCGCGTTGATAACCACCGCAGTTTCGTCCGTAGCGGTTGCGGCAAACAGTAGTTTCGTTTTCCCTCGGTGTGCGCGTCGGCTGCGTGCCATGGCTGCGTGCCTTCGCAACTGCGTAGTCGCCAACCATGGTAGCGTCGATAGCGACCGCGGTTTCGTCCGCACTTCTTGCAGCGAACGGTAGTTTCGTTTTGACTTGGTGCGTGCGTTGGCCGCCTGCCTTCTGAACCGCAAGGTCGATGTCCATGATCGCATCGATAGCGGTTGCGGTTTCGTGCGCAGCGGTTGCGGCAAGCAGTAGTTTTGCTTTGACTCAGTGCAAAGCTCTCGAAGATTAAGAGCACCGGCTACATCGCGATGGACGGACAATTTATTGGCAAGCAGCTGACTGTCAAAAAAATAATTGGGATGTACGCGCGCGAGGGCTTCGCCGCTGCTAGCGCTAATCAGTCATGAGATGACGAGAATTTCAGCTTTCGCACTGGTCTTGTGTTAAATATAAACAGGATTTGCTGATTCATTGAGTAAACAAAAGCGTGTAAACGTAGTTAAGCATTTGTTTATTGTTTTCTTGATACCCTAGATAATTCGACATTCGGTTAATTAGGACATTTTAATTCGGTTAATTCGGGAGGGGGGGGGGGGGAGGTTCCTTGGCACTTCATGGAGCTTAGCAGGGTTCCCTGGACCGAACATGCTTGAGAACCCCTGGCTGAACAGGTTGTTGAATGAGAAGCAGGGCTGGTTATTTATAATGTTCCATTTAATTTTCTATTGTGTCATGCCAAATGGCTGATCCCAGTGTTAACAGCATCATAGCGTTGCATGAATCATGTTCAAGCCAATAATCACGGGCAGAAAGGATGCAAAAGAAAATTTATTGTTAGAAAATATGGCCCTGAAATGCTTGCCTGCCTTCTTTTCACTGTTCTTTCCCTCTGTGTACCCTGCAAGCTTTTGCAATGATTTCAATAACCCCCATATAATGCCCCACATTACTTTGCAGCTGATATGCTCTATTTTCACACGTATAAGCTACTGCACCAACAATTAAAGATTTTCAAGCACTATGTCTGGCTTCAGATTAAGAATTGTGGATGTCTCAGCTTGTTGGTTTGACACCCCGACAAATCAAAGTGCAGAAACACAGACAGACAGACAGACAGACAGACAGACAGACAGACAGACAGACAGACAGACAGACAGACAGACAGACAGACAGACAGACAGACAGACAGACAGACAGAAAAGAAGATGACAGACTACCGTAAAAACCCGCGTATAATACGAGGTCTTTTTCTAAATTTTACCATGTAAAATTTCTGCCTCGTATTATATGCGGATCCCAAAGTTTTCAGCGTAACATTTGCAGTTTCGGGTTCGTTTTTGCTCATTGCTATCATCATCAAGACTCGTAGCGGAGTATGCGTCATCTTGCGGTGGCGTCGGTAGGCTGCTGCTACTTTCAATGGACGCCATTTTGACCACGCTAAGAATCGGCACGTTCGCTAGTCTATCTCGCACGATGTCGGGACCGCGAAAGTAGTACCCAGCTGCCTTTAAAAGGAAAGTTATTTTAGCTGCCGAGGCCATTGGAAATTGCGCCACAGGGCGGCACTTCGGCGTCACCGGGGGCAGCGTTCACGGCTGGGATGACATCCCACTTGCAAAGTTGCAACGGCGGCAGATAAGAGCATTTGGCCTTGGCAACGCCGTCGCTTCGGTGGCAGTGGCTCCCCTCGCCATCCCTCTCAACTCCCTCGTAGCTTCCCCCACCTTCGATATATAAAAAGTAGCGACACTCTCCTCCTCCGCCTTTCCTTCTCCTCGTTTCTCCTCTCTTTCGCGCTCCTTTTTCGACCGTTGCGCCACCTACACCGCTTGAAACACGTGCACTTGTTTATCTTTCGCCGCTGATCAGATTCGACGATCGCCGACTGTGTTCGTCGCTATCGTCGTGCTCCTCGCCAGTCGGTAGACGTTTCTCGAGCGAAAATGGCGATGGAGCGTGATCGTAAACAAACGCAGCCAGCGCCCGGGGGCTCGACGGTCAACGTGATGCGATTAGGCCAATACCGACGCGGCGTCGGCCTCGGACAGGGTGTGCGAGGAGGCGGCGGCATTCTTCAAAGCGTGACGCTACTTTTTATATACCGGGACTTTACCTTCGACTGGCTCTGCGCGCGCCCCCCGCTGCTCCCATTCCCTGAAGTTTCGTTTTCTGCCGTTGTCAGGAAGTTGGCCGAGACGTCGGCTCGTACAAGCGTGTTCCGGCGCGACGGTGAAACGGCGACCTTGCTATTTGAGAGTGAAATTGCCGCCGCGCGTTTTTTTTTTCGTTTTCTTTTTCTCCGCGTAGCGTTGAGGGGTCTATCCTAAGCTTTTGCTCTACATGGCGGTGTCGGAGCAATGCCGGTCAGAGGCGCCGCCGCGTGATTTGGAGCGCATTGAGGGCATTGTCAGTGCGCCGTATGTTTGAATTAACCGTCGCAAATGCTTTCGCGTTCAAATTACCGGGTGTTTTCGCCCATAGCAATACACATAACTTTGACGGGACCACAGCGTCAGTTCGAATTAAGCATGTTCGAGTTAACGAGATTAGATTCTCAATGATTTCTGTGGGTTTTCCTCGCTCGCATTATATGCGGGTGAAAACTTTTTTTTTTCGTTATTGCTATCCCCAAATAACACCTCGTATTATATGCGGGTCCGTATTATACGCGGGTTTTTACGGTAATAGCGCTCGTCTGTCGTCTTTTTTTTGTCTATCTATGTGTTTCTGCATTATGCTTTGTCATGCTGCAAGTTAAACATCAAGTTTGCCTTTAAAAGTACAACTTCACAGCAATGCACTCTGCTATTGCACTGCCTGACAAAGGAGCAATGTCTTCACTATTGAAAGCGGTATCCCTGTGCAGTGAGGATGCCCCTGAATAGGTTTAACACTGACAACGAGACAGCAACTGCACTTGACATACACAAAGCACAGCTCATGCAGGGTTTCGGCGCAAGACAGAAGTCAAGAGAACACCAGCAATAAAGGAAACGCACCATGCTTTTCTCATAGTCCCGCATGCCGTGGAAAGCCTGGCCTCTCCGGAAGAGTGCCTTGGGGTGTCTTGGTTCAAGATCAAGAGCCTGCAAATGGGTGAAGTTGTGCTGTGTTTAAAAGCAAGGAATGCTGGAGTTTTCTAATTTGATTATGTTGCCTTGCGCCATCAAAAACCATTCCTGCACAGTAGCAGGCACAGAGCAGCCCCGCAGTGAAACTGCGCTCCTGATTTCACAATGTGAATCAAAATGAACATGGTAAGCTTGCATTATCTCAACATTTCTGGAACTAAAAAATATTGCTTGGTTTATAAAATGGTTCAATTATTTGAAGCTGAATGAAATGTATAATCCCAAACAGAATTACAGGTCATTAGAAATATGAATATATGCACCAAGCTGTGTTCAGAACAGGCCAACGGTTCCATTTTGTAAATGTAAATAGCATCCCAAATATCAAACAACATGTTTCGTGTGCTCATGCCTTTTGCAGTGTAAAGAACCGATACCGACGCCATGGCTGCTCCGATCTTCTTCCATTAATGGAACCCCAATATCAATGATGATGATCGCATGTGAGTCAGACGCGGCCGTCATCGTCTTCTATATTCAACATATTCTCACACACGACAAGGTGAAGTTGCTCAAGTCAAAACTCGTGCAGCATCCTGCGCTTGCAAGCTTTGTCAGCTGGCTGCCACTGAGGTGAGTGCTCAGCGCTGCAGGAAGATGCCTTTAGGCCACATCGCTGTCATTGAGTGTTCACTGCTGGGTGTCTTCTCGTGATCGTTGGTGTTCATTTCTCTTTTTCACTTTGAGGAGACAAATGTCTGCTCATCGGTTACACTGCAGTTCCAGGTGGTTTTTGCAGAATTAGTTGCAGAACTCAGTGAACTTCTCTTATTCATCAACTACTGGAATATGGACCATGATACACATATAGCCGATCATCACCCTCTACCGAAGGTCTGTGAAGCGTGGCACATACTATGTAGTCATTGACTTTAATCTAAGCCCAACTTTAGCAATTGTGTTCTGTGAGTATCCCAGTTAGTCCAATCAGTAGAGGTTTAGGATATCTAGACTTGCTACAATAAGTGGAAGCACCACTGCTTGTGGCGCTTTTGTACGATGACCTTTCTGATGTCATTACCGTGATGCCTTTGAGAGCCGTTGTCTGCCAGTACCCAATCCATTTTCGGTCCAATGCCCCAGCATTGAAACTTCTTGCAAGGTTTTGTTTTCTTTTTTTGGTTTGTTGTTCTCTCTTGTCTTTATGAGCATTCTCCAGTGTCCACTTAATTCACACTTTCTTTTCACATGTGAATGCCCATTTTTTTTTATTGCATAGGTCCGGGTTTTCTTCCGGTCTTGGTGACAATCTTCTCGGCGCCTTGAGCGCACAGCTTCCGCTCCTAGCTGATCTGAAACAACTGAACCTGAATATTCCTCAAGGCATTGTTCTCAGCTCGCCGCCATAAACTTTAAGACTGTTTGACACTTTGAGGTTGCAAGAACCTATTTTCTTTTAATATTGGCCGCTTCTTCTTCCAGATGCTTCTCATTTTCCTTCTTAGTTCTCTTTTCCATTTTTCTTCATGAGACACAGTTAACGGAAAAATTACAAAGCTAGCTTGCTCCTCGATGACATAATGACTACGAACATCATCAAGGCACTCAGTGCAGTCAGAGCTTACTGAGAAATAAAAAACATGTTCTTGCGAACATCTTCGAATCAATTTCTTCCGAGTGCATTGGCTCGAGCAAAGTTGCACCCTTTATGTCTGTGCACATTGGAGTAGTTGCCTTATCTAACACACTTATGATTTCTTTAGCAATACTGCTCCCTATGGCTTCAAAGTTGTTTTCTAGCCTTCTTTATAATTCCTCAATCCTGACGTGGAGCTTCGATTTTGTGAAGCAGATTTCAATTTCGAAGTCTTCGCATGTGTAGATGTCACTCTTTATTTTGTCCATTTCGATAAGGCTATGTAATTGTCTATTTATGCTTTTCAGGGTCTGCCTTTCTGATTCTAGAAGCAATTGTCATTTAGTTTACCAAAACAGAGTCCGGTATCCAAGAGGAGTTCATTGCTTTTCTTCATAATCTCTTGCATATCCAAGTGCATGGCATTCTGCATAACTTGTAGGTGCTCTATGTCCTTGTCTTCAAATTGTTCTATTCTCCGATCATGTGCGAGGTCAGAGCAATGGGCGTTCCGCAAACTTCTCTGGTCACTGTCTGTGTTGCTAATGGCTGGTGCATTTTATGATTCTGCTGACATGGCACTGACTACTATAAGCACAATGCCGCCAGGATGACTCACGTTAGGAGACCTCAACATCCCCTCTTTGTGAACCTCAGAGTGGCCGTCACGACGAAGGCACAGCAGATCGGCAGGGGCACAGTTGGTGGACTCAAAGGCTAGGCCTACAGGACAGGGGTAGCCACAGAAATTCACCGTTCTAGCTCTTCAAGCCTCGAAGTCATTGTCGAAGTTAAATCCTGGTGGATGACATACCGTTCTGGCTGCTCCAAGGGCTGGGGTGACACGATGTGCTTTGTGCATCTCCATAGACTTCACAGCTTTGCAAACCTCGGGCCGCCATGCTGAAGGGCCACGTCCGAATGAAGCTGATGTAAACGTATAGGGCGCCTGCCTCGCAAACCTTCAGGCGACGCCTGCAGCTGCGTCAATCTATCTACTGCTTGGCAGTCTCGATCTCAGTCCCTGCCGCAGCCACAGTCCTGGGTTTCACGGCACCAAATGTAAATAACCAAGACCGATGCCATGACTGTCCCGATCTTCTTCCTTTAATGGAACCCCAATATCAATAATGATGGTGGTTGCGCGCGACGCTACTGTCGTCTTATATATTCAACATGCATGTCCTATCATCAGCTCTTTTTTACTGCAGTGCAATGTCTGGGAAGCCAAAAACATGGAATCGAACGTGAACCCTGATTGACTTGTTTGAATTAAGCAGGTTATAAATGCCTTCAAAAAGTAGTAGGCCAACCAAAACTAGGAAAAGCTGTTGGAATTACAGCTCAGATCATCAATAACGTAACCAAATGTAGTGCAGGGCCGGATATAATGCGGTCTTTTCTGACTCTCGTTTATCTTTCCATAGAACGCTATGTATATGCATACCGCTTATATTTAGGCCACATAAAACTAAATACCAGTTATAATGCGGTTGCCAGAATATCCCGCAGACACGTGAAGCAGCGAGCGCTCTTCTCAACGAGGTGCGCTGGCCGAGGGGAAAGTGATGAGGGTAATGCGGAGGAGGAGATGGGGAGCAAGCGAACAAATAAGAAACAGAGAGAGACAGAAAGAAAAAAAAAAATGCCCTGCTGGCTCAGCAGGCCTGTGGGCGTTGCTTAGGCAACAGAATAGCCTTTTGCTCCTGCCATTTGTCGGCAGCGCACGGTCCGCACTGAACGCTTGCGCCTTGTTGCTCTTTGGTTCTTCGGTTATTGTGAATACAGTCACCGACTAATACTTTGGACACGGATGGGGTCTCAATTATGTCTGAATTCTGAGGTAGGCCATAAAAACCAATTTCGATGGTAAAATCAATTTGTTGTTTTTTTACAACTGCAGCATTGCGGAAAGATTGAGTGTGTTTCGTGTTCGCCCATGACGATACGCATTATCGCAAAGTGCAGATATGGTGTGTGCAACCTCTGCTCCAAAATGATGCTCCAAAATTTCATCAGTCTGAAATGTTGTCCACATGCGTGCTTTCGCCGTTCCTACTCACGGTGCTCCTACCAACAGTACGTGCAGCAGACACCAACTTTTGCTATATGCGTTTGGTGTAGTTAGTGGCTGATCGCCCGCAAACCACCACCTCACGTACACTGCATTCAGCCCGTGCGTGACATCTCGCGCCAGATCTTCATGCATTCATCTACAGGTACGAACATATATCAAGGCTGAGCTTCCCGAGATGGCATGTCGCCCGACAACCCTGCCGGCTAGGCCTAACCAGTGCTGTCTAGTCAGGAGTCGGTGGCCAAAGTTGTGGTTTCGTGCAGAGTCACCGCAATGCTTTGCAGTGGCGGTACAGCACTTGAAAGGCGGAGGACCAATCTCGCCAATGAAAGTGAGGGCACATCCCGGTCATATGCTTCGATTCCCGGACGCACGCAGCTCCTTGGTCTACGTGTTTTGCACGTGCACAGCCTTTCAAAAATGTTGTTTTGGTTATAGTTCGGTACTGTTTACAGTGCGGAAATTCACGAAACTGGCGACTTATATTAAAAGCGGTCTATGCTGTACATGAAATATTGAATTACCAAGCTTTAATTATTGCAAGCCTATAGTACTTGGAAGGTTACTTAAATGTTATACCAAGTATCATAACATAATGGCTGTAGGTTATGAATGTAACAGGACTGTGAATCTGAAGTACTATATGACGTTCTGATGAATTGGAAGTGATAAATACTAAAAGATGTCAAGAATAATACAAGAAAACACAATACATAACGCAGTTTTATATGCAGAGCTTAAAGGCCTTTAGGGCCTTTAAGGCACGCTGAAGTTCTAAATTTAGAAAAATCACAGGCAATATTCAGGGTACCACGTTAAAATAAAGGATGTTTTGTCAGTTGTGTTTTTGAAAAAGAAAGAAAGAAAGAAAGAAGAAAAGATTGTGATGCATTTATGCGAATAAGGTAAGTATTTAAAGTAACTTCGAAGAGCATGGAAACACAGCATAGTAAAGGAATATGTATGCTTTCCTGCAAGTTGCTAGGAGCATGTACATTTAATCACCTCATCACAGTCGTCCAATGCCTGGTGGTACCTCTTCAACTTCAGCTTGGATGCAGCACTGTAATGAAAGCATAGCAGTGAAATATGGTTCATCAAATGCAGAGGAATTGATACGATCCTTCCAAGTCTCACATAGAATTTTGTGTTGCATGCTGTAATGTTCAGCATCACTTACACTGCCTTTGTGATTGCTGACAGATGTTACCTGTCAGCCATTTCTTTTAATGATGTGAAGTCTTTTGTGTCCACTCGTAAAGTGCAGAGCTTATGTTGGCACTTAGAACTTGCATCTTGTACCCGCAAAATTCTTCCCTACAGGCTAACCTTGAGACCCAACTTTTTTTATTTTTTAAGATATCTGGATGAAACTTCCAGGGTATGTTAACACCCCTAAAATTAGAGGAACTGCACAGTTTCACAAAGCTGTGTATATTAGTTGCAGAGTTACAGGGGTCTAACAAGGTGGTGCATTCCTGAGGAAAAGCATGGAAAAATACCAGGATGCAGTAGGAAGCTGAAATTCTTTGTGATGGCCCCTGACCATCAAGTGATAGTCCCTTGACCATGAAGGGACCGTCCATCACATAACGCCCTTCTTCTTACATTCCCCTTCATAAATTTTAACACAACTTTGAATTTCATGTTGCCAGTAAAGACTGCAGTCATCATAAATTAACTGGTTATTATTGATTCACAACACTATTTCTGAAAAAAAAAAAGGAGGATCGTTAGGCCCTGACAAAGTCATTCAGGAACAGAATAAAAAAAAAAAAAAAAAGATACAGCACACAAATCCAACAAACGGTTTTTGAGATATTGTTTTCTTCAGCACCACTTTCGGCAAAAACATCCATTCAGAAAAGGGGCCCTGAAAGTTCGACAAAGTTTTTGTATTAGAAAGCCTCTGCAGAGTAGCTGGAAGTGTCCTTGTACATGCTTGTTCTGCCTTACTGCCATCTTCTTTTGGTGTCGTTTAGTGGCTTTTTTCAGGCGCAGAGTATCTTTTTCAGAAGCTTGCTGGACGGCTAGGTGCCCTGGCTGGAGCCCCACAGAGACTGAGATCTCTGCAGTTGCCTTGCGGCAGCCGGCATTGAATCGCAGTACTGGTTCATGTAGTACTGTTTCAACAGCAATTAGGGATGCGTGCTGTTCCTTGGGCATCAGGGCCCACAGAACTGAGTGCAGACTCCGAGGCATTCCGAGTCTTGGCTCCCAAGCAGCGTCGAAGATGAGATGCCTGTGATAACCGCTGATAGACAGGCAGCATGGCTGCAGCAACATAGTCAAGAAGGTTGCGCTTGTGCCTGGGCTGTGGCTCACCTTTTGCCTTTGTAGCTTTATGGTGGGACCACGATTCAGCTCCCTCCGGGCAAAGTTTATGGTGAGGGTCTTGGTCAGTCAACATGATGTGATAATACGTCGCCATTACTGCACGCTGCATTGCCGCCACGTCACTGAGGTTGTTCCTTAGGGCTCAACCATAGTAGTTGGTGAGCGTGTCAATGAGGACCTTTGTCAGCTTCACCTTCCTGCTCAGTGGCTTGTCACTCTTCAGCACAATGTTTCGCAGTCCAGTTCCAATTCTCTTCTGAACATGGTTGAGGCACTCTTCCTTTGGTAAATGCCCATAGACGTTCTCATCTGTGAGGGCAGAGAAGGTACGGCTGTCCCATCAGACACAAGGGTAGTGTAACGCAGGCTGTGCTTGGATAGAGGTTGCCTGAAAAGAATCAGGCTTGTCTCCACCCTCCATACTTCCAGATCTGTGTTCTTCTGGCAGATGTGATGCTGGTACCAGCTGTCATATGCTGCATCTCCAGGTTTGGGTCCTGTCTGGCATCCAAGGCAGTGGTTAGATAAAACTACAGCATCTAAGATTAGGCCTGTGTGGTACTCACTTCCTACTCCAATATGAGATGTGTACCCACGCTTATGCCATGTTCCATCGAACACCATAGGTAATATCCTTGTAAAAGCTGGGGTCCATCTGCTTATAGGCTGTCACCACTGCAGGAGCAGAATCAGCATAAAACTTCACCAAGCACTGGGCCTCTGGCTCCCTGAAGGTCTCCTTCAAATGCTTCTTAAATGTCTAGTGATTAGACACCTATGTGAGGACAATTATTGCTGCTTAAAAATGGTTGAGAGCTGTTTGCCCCTTCCCGATTTGCTTCATAGCCATTATAGCGCGGACGCTGACTTCAAAAGCCATCGTGCCTTTTCTGTGGGGTGAAGTCCAGGAACTTGCAATGGTGCCACGAACGTGGCATACTATGTTGAGATTTGTTGCCAATCTTAGCTTAGTGCTCTCTCGGACAGTCAAACCAGCCTCCAAGCAATGTTTGCACACTGTGCAGCCGAGCAGGCTGCTGAAAACGCCTATATGAATAAGAAATAAATTTTCGCCCTCACTTGTAGCCACTGTAGGTGTGAGACCCAGCTGCATGGCTTGAAACTTCTTCTGGGCCACTGGCATACAGCCGAGTTCCGCTTGAACGGCATCACAATGTTTCATTTTTGCTCCGATGTCTTCGCTGGTCAGGAAATGCATCCCCAAATGGATGGTGGACGATCCGCTCACACTCGATGGTGCCGGTTCAAAACGGGTGCTAGGTCTTGCGATCTCGGAAACACTTGAAGCAGTTGATGTGCTTGAGACTCCAGACACACTCAATGCGATGGATTCTCCACAGGTGACAGCTGACGGCACAGTCCCATCACTGCAAGCGTCGATGCAGTTAGCACTCGCAGCAGCTTTAAAGCCTCACTGCTCGGAGAAGCTTCGTGGCACACTTCCGGGCACCAAACTTCTTAGCTGTCTTGGGCTTCATTGCCGGCATCATGTGCAACTAAGAAGCTGAAGGCCACAAAACTAATCAAAGAAAGCTGAGAAAATAATTTCAAAGATAGCGCAAGGCGAAGAACAGCTCGCAAGCTAACGTCTGCCGTAGCGGATGGAGCAAGGAGCAGTGAGGCGAGCAGATGCAGCCGTCCGCGCAATGGCCAATGGCAGCCACGCTTTAGCATGTGGGATTTGAATACGCTGCTCTAGCCAATGAGCATTTCACATCTCGACACGGGAAAACGCCAACCACGGCTCGACTGCGCTGCTGATGCCATTTTGCAAGGTGGCAAATGAGAGATGAAATTGCGTTCAAAACAACACCAAGATGGCACTGACCGGCCATGTGCGCTGGAAATGGCATGCACGCGAAGTTCAGATTTATTTTGGCATTTGCGCGAGATATGGAAGCCACCGTGGCCTCAAAATGTTGTTTTGGTACTTTGCAGTCGAATTAGGTGCTGATAATTACAGAACAGGTAGTTTACAAGACATACAACGAAAAAAAAAAAAAAAAAAAAGGTTTTCCAAAAAGACTAAATAGGGGCGCGATCTTGTACGCGTTCCAAAATGGAACGGAGGCGTTCCGTTCCATCGAGCCGCACACGATTGGTCAATTTCAACCGCGACGTTCAAATTGACCAATCGTGTGCGGCTCGATGGAACGGAACGCCTCCGTTCCATTATGGAACGCGTACAAGATCGCGCCCTAGACTTTCTCTGCGATTTGAGGTTTTCAAGGGCTTGTGTTCCACCTTAAATGCATTTGAACAGGACTGACACAATCATCTCCCGGTCCATTTAATACTGTAATGACAAAATGTGCCAATCTGTCTAAAACAGCCCCTCTCTTTTTTCTCGCTGTTAAATGCAAGCCCTAATCTTGGGCACGACTGTGCAATTAGATCAAGAAAGTAAGAAATAAAAGTGTTGACAGCGAGACAAGTGGCAAGGAAATATACCAAGCAGAGCATTCATTTAGCAGTGCCAAAATGCTGCTGAAACACCACTGTCATCACGGAACACTCATCGCTTATCATCTGAAACAGTAGAAATGCTTGAAAAGCTCGAAGCTTCCACTGTTGCGGAAGACCCCACAAATGTGTGGGTGCTGCTGGATGTAAGCAACAAAATGCCAGGAAATGTGAACAATCGGCCACAGAGTTGTAGTCAACCATGGAATTGGCAGCCATACTCGTCAACAGGTTTGGTGCGAGCAAGCTGAGGTTCTGCAGTTAAGAATGCATGGCAACTCTGCACCAACTTGCCTGTTAAGAATGCAAGGCAGTACCACACTGGCAATCTTGCTTTCCTGCTCTTTGGAGAGCTCGTTCACCTCGTGGAGCTTGTTGAGATACCTGCGAAAACAGTGGTGCACCCACATGATGGTTTGCCCCATCAGGTATTACAGAAATCCCTCTAAAAGTGAGTCCACTGTAGAAATTTTATTCCACAGCAGCTTCATTTGTAGGAAGGAAATACCACAAGGAGCTTTAGGAAAAGGAGTGGAGCTATCGTGACAACCAAGGCATTTTCTGCAAACCAGTGAAACTAACAGTTCACTGTAAAATATCTATATCACATGCTGCAGTCAGTTTCAAAACTCATGATCAACACTCATGAGTACATTAGTATACACCAGTACATCAGAAAAATATACCCCATTTCACTTGTATACAAGCAGCTTGCTAAAGTTGTTTTGTTGCAGGGGCGTTAATGCTGCGGTCATCAGGCCCAATCATTCTCTGGCTCGCAGTGAGACGGCAAAAATGTCAGCACAACAATAACAACCTACAGCTGAACATAGTTATAACGAAGTCACATTCAAAGCAATATTTTGTTAATTACCGTATATTTGCGCGCATAACCAGCCACAAAAATTCGAAACGTTTAACAGTAAAGTCGGGGTACGAGTTAAAAGCGAGTATCACCTTTAGGTGTGGCTTCACAGCAGTGTGGCACACACTGTCATGAAGCCACACTTTTGGGCAAGTTCTTGGCCATTCAAAGTTTCCTTATCTCCTAGGAAACCCTGCCCTCTCCTGACCCCTGCTTGTTGAAGCTCCCTTCTCCCCTCCTTAATGGTGCCCCATTCTCCTCCTCTTTACGGGCCGTCATTTTGTGTTTAGTAGTTAGCGAATAGCGTGCGAGGCGCCGGCAAACTCGCACGTCACCCGTTCCTGCGCCGCCCCCTCGGTCTGCATAAAGTGCTTCACAACCTGGCAGAGAGCCAAATCATCATTGGGATTCTCGGCTCGGTCGCGTTTGCTCCATCGCTGTTGCCCACGCGAGGGCTGCTGCGCCCGTGCTATCATTCTCTGTTGGGTGCATGGTAGGTGCGCAGAGATCCGGTTTATGTCACATGTCATGCGACTGATTCGTCCGCGATCACGTCTGTTGTGTGAATCTGGCTTTATGAGCATCGCCCCCCCCCCCCAAAAAAAAGGGGGGGGTACTGAGCCGCTGGATGAAGGTTATGACGTGGACAAGTCGTGCATCTGCAAATGGAGACTGTTCTTGCAAAGATTTGAGCGTTGTTGTATGCAGTTATTTCTGCCCGTTATATGTGCATACTTTTTATTTTTCTTTACCGGTTGTTGTAATTGGGGGTACGAGTTATACATAAGATAAGGCGGGTTATACGTGATAAAATATGGTACATTCAATATTCGTTATAAAGGAATAAATAGAAATGGTGCCAAGAAATCCACTGGTGGGACTGTGCAACACAATTACAAGCACAAGCAATACTAAAATATAACAACGCGGATTAGCAAAAGTCTTACCACTATTGTAGTGCAAATCAAGACAGGCCAAGTCAAGCTTTACCTCGAGATGAGCTCTGTTTACTGTTCATTGATGGTGCCAGTGACAAAAAAAACACATATTTTTGTGCCTAATGACTTCAACATACAGAGGAGCATATCTAAAGTACTTTTGTGGCTGTTTTGACTTTTTGCTGCAGGCTTGAATAATATTTTGAACAACGTGCAAAAAAAAAATTTCCTTTGCTATGACTGATACCTTGTCAGATCACGCATTTTCAGTTTCATTACAGCAGTACAACACTCACTAAAATAAAGCATAGCTAACCAAATTATATATTTACTTCGTCACATTACTGACTGCACTCATCAAACCAGTTCGCATTGCGCCTTTGAGTCTTGGCACTTAAAGGTACTCTTCAATGCTTTCGATTTTTTGTCATCCCCGGTGCAGATAATTACGCTCAAGCTTTACCCATGCGTTGAAGGCAAGCTTGTTTTTAGAGTAGTTGTCTTTCATTAATATTTTGGGCGAACATAAGAGGTAAACTGCACATGTAATATATATTTCGAATCTGGATATAATGTGCAAGAATATGTTGAAATAAAGAGATTCGGTGAATGCTGTACACTTTTTTAGGAAAGAGCATGGGAGTTCAAGTGTTAATGATGGGCGTATAAGATTTAGCAAGAAATGCATCATAAGCTCTACATTTTCTGGCAACCAGTCTCATCTTTGCATTTACAAATCAAGAGCAGCAGGTACGCAGAGGTGAACATGGAACATACCACGTTTGAATTGTAGAATAAATCCTTACAAACCTCAAAGCTTTCTTGTACTTCGCATTTGCTGACACATAGTCTTCTTTCCGGAAGTAGTAGTTACCCGACTGCCGGATTTTTTCAGCCACACACATTATGTGCTCAATCTGAGAAAAGAAAATTAATAGGCTAATCACCATGAATATAAAGTAGGGCAGCATTTTCTTCAATGTAATGAGATAAGGAATCATCTCTTGAAGCAACAACAATAACACTGCTGACCTTAGTACACAGAATGCTGTAAAAAGTAGACCGGGAAAGATATAATAAAAGAGGCACTAAATTTCTTTAATGTGTTCTGCAAGTGAAAATTTTGTCAATTCTCATGCAATGCATACAGACTCACAAAGTGACAGCAGGTGCTTCATACGAGCCATTTTTATGCACATATTCAATGACCATCACTTTACACTTGGCATTTTCAGCCTGTGTTAGCACTTCATGCAGAACAGAGATGTAAGTGCAGATGATGATTGCCACACCTGCCGCAGTAGCTTAGTGGATATGACGTTGCTCTGCTGACCTCAAGGTCGCAGGTTCAATCCCAGCTGTGGCAGCCACATTTCGATGGGGACAAAATGCAAAAATGCTGGTGTATTTAGATTTGGGAGCATTTGGGAGAACCCCAGGTGGGTGAAAATTAATCCGGAGTCCCCCACTGTGGCGTGCCTCATAATATAAGATTGTGGTTTTGGCACGTAAAACCCCAGAGTTCATTTTTATTTAATGGTGACTGCCACAGTGCTATGAGAACATTTAGCACAGGTCTCCGACTTTCGTGGTTCATTGGATAGCTTAGTACCACACCGTTCCACATGGAACACATGGCACAAAAGGTGAAGAGCGCATTTAGCTATGCTTGAAGGCTTGCCCATAAAGTTCTGTAGGTCACAGATATTAATACAAGGG
Organism: Dermacentor silvarum; assembly: GCF_013339745.2. NCBI lineage: Eukaryota > Metazoa > Arthropoda > Arachnida > Ixodida > Ixodidae > Dermacentor > Dermacentor silvarum. The sequence goes on from NC_051157.2 coordinate 33,776,597, forward strand.
ATCATAGTGCCGAAATCCTCCTTGGATCTGAAAAACATTGCTTGGTGACTTTGTAGTACTACTATGTGTGCAAGTCTGTGAAACTGGACAGGCAACAATCGAAATACAGTGTTTTGGATAGTAAATAATGCACGGCTAATGCAGCTCACTATTTGCAGCTGAGTATGCAGTTCAAAAACAGCTTCTATGAAATGGAAGAGTGGCAAGTTTAGAATGTCATTTAGAAGTACGCTAATAACCGACACACAACTAGCAAAACACAGTTAAGTTTCTGGACATTGGCTGACATCTTGCATGCAATGTACACTGAAGCGGAGGATCAGAGTACCAAGTAAGGCACCAGCCTCAACCACTCACATTGCTGAAGTCAAGGTCCGAGTCATCAGGGAAAGGGGGGAAAACATCTTCAGTGTTGTCCTGCTCACAAATGCCAAAGTCACCACCAGGGGGTATCTCACCGCAGTTCTGAATGACACATTCCTGCGAGAAATTGAGTATAATGTCTGAAATGTAAACAGCTGCAAGGGTGAAAGAGGCAGAGGTACCCATCAGTCATTGATAGGCTAGGGCTTCCACAGCGAGTGCTCCTCAGCAGAAAATTATTCATTCACTAGCCAATGGAGAGTGGCAATTCACTCTTCCATAAGATCGACAGCTAGATAAATCAGAGCAAGCTGACAAGGCAGAGCAGATTTTGAGCCATTAGCAGAGCCATAGTTTTGTAATCAAAGGAAAATGTCAAAGAAAGTGGTGGTGCGCCACCACTTTCTGCTCGTGATAGCCGTAGTTGTTGATAAAGGAAGCCATTATCAACAACTACGGCTATCACGAGTAAGCCGGTGATGAAACGGACGACATTGTTATCAAAAGAGACAGTTCTCATCTTTTTGTCTTAGCAGCTTTAGAGCACCTAAAGATTGGGGAATCTAAAGCCCCAGTGCATAACCAGGCTAGTTTCTACTGTGCAAGCATTGGCTGAGAAACATTGGGAAATATTGCTCGCTTTAGAGAAAGGAAGCTTTGGTGCAGGTTAAAAGGTACTCATGAGATGTATTTTTTGTTTCTGCATGTGAAACATTTTAAGATAGTTGCTACAAAAATTCCAGCCTGTTATGTGAGCATAAGCAGAATTATAGTATACTAAGGGGGTACTTGCCTCAGCAGGCACGTCACTTTCGTTGGTGCGAACATACTCCAGCACAGAGACCACACCCATGCCTTTGACAACCTGACCAAAGATGATGTGCTTGCCATCAAGATGGGGGGTGGGCACTGTCACAATATAAAACTGCGAGCCGTTCGTGTTTGGCCCACTGTTGGCCATGCCCACTAGTCCTGGACGGTCATGCTGCACCAGAAACACAAAGCAGTGATTCGTCACAGAGAGATTGAACAGGTACACAAGAATGGGATGGCTGTGGCTGGCTCACAACTTTAGCTCCAAATTCAAAACACAGAATATACAACAAGGATTGCAGAAGTGGACAAGCAAGAGCTGAATGTGCAAAACACTGGACAAACAAAACCAGACGTGCACTTTGAAACACTGCCATACTTATTATTAAGCTAAAAAGTAGTGTTATGCTTTGTGTAGATACAGAAGGCTTAATAAATGATACTATCAATACGAGCCAACTGGCCTAGTAAGCATTTATTACGAGCAAAAACACTGTGTGGTGTGACCCTCTTATGCATTTGCTTAAATAGCATCTTTTTAACATCAATCAGTAATAATGAACGCAGAGAAGCTCATTGTTTGCCTCATCCGTTAGACCCCACCTCGACAATTATGTGCCACCATGCGGGTGAGCTAACTGACAGATTGTATTTATGTTAAGGAGCAAGATCAACATTTAGGTGGATGTGGCAAGAAGCAACTACAGGATTACTTCTGGTTACAATGGCAATGAGCCTGATTTGTAGGCTGCACTCTATATATTTCTTCATTTACCATTTCTCATTGTCATTCTGCTACAATGCAGAATAAGAATGTTGATTTATTTTGTTTTCTGTGCAGTGTGGATCTATGTGATGCCTCAACTTCTGTAACTGTACCACAGCCACAGTGTTCAGTGCCCATCTCCTCAAGGAATTCAATATCCTGTAGCTGTTTTGCATCTGCATCACTTAAGCACCCTTCGGTGAATACTGCAGACAAGAGGCCAAAAAGTAGTACTGCATGCCTGAAGACCTTCCCACAGCAGCTGACACATACAGCAGAACCTCAATAACGATAAACTGTCATTTAACAAAATTCACAATACATAACTAATTCTTCTCATTTCGTGACCTTAGTTACACTGAAATGAATGTTGTGCATTTTCCCAGCGGTTTAACCGTTTAGCCAAGTAATTTTGTTTTACTGGTTGAATTTGGTAAAGCTTATGTACACTGCATGCATGCACCTGGTGCCTGTGACAAGCAGTAATAAGAAGCAAGGATATCACACAACACGAAATTCATAATTTGCACTCATCCTTTCATGTGCACAGATATTGCCAGCACGTGGTGTTGTTGTTGTTAGGAATTTTGGCCCCACAAACCTACACTACTACTACAAACACACAAAATCGCAGCCAAGTGTTGGCAGGCTAGCCATAATGATGATAGTAGATGTGTACACACGGTGTCATCTAGTGGTGGCTGCTAGCACTGCATGCAATCCACATTGAAACTTTTCTTTCTAGCAATATACCTACCCCAAATATTTGATATCATATTTACTGCTCCTGATCACGAGTGGTCGAATAAGGGATGTCTCGGGCTGCAGCTTGAGTCAATGCTCGATTCACTTGTAGATTTTTAAACATATGCCCTTCCCGACAACATACTATCGACCAGGACTCTTCTAGAAACCTGTGAGGTAATTCTTACTGATGCAACATGGAAACTTCAACTTTACTAAATTCACAAGTCAGTAGTTTTTTTCACTGCAAGTATGACTTTCTTATACTGAGATTGACTGTACCCAAAGGGTAAAAGAATGGAGGATGATCTCTAAGAAACAAGGTCTACACAAGTGCAGCAGAAGACTGTGCAAAGGTCTAATGCTGTAAGCAGTGGTAATGAATAATTACATAGACTTAAGAGTTGTAAAAGCAAGCGTTTACTTTTAGTGAAAGGTCCTCATCGGGGAAAAAGCGGCCGTAGATGCTTTCTCCTCCACTTCCATCTCCATGTGTGATGTCCCCACCTTGAACCATGAATTTTGGCATAACTGCATGATAAAAATGACATGACTTACTCACAGGACAGACACATGCTGGAGCAAATGAGTGACATTTCCTTTTATAAATGTACTGACACCAATTTACTATCCCTTTATAAAGAAAAACTGGCGGCACATCTTTCATGCTCAATATGTTCTGTCATAAGTTTCGGGACTGTGTTATGGAAGTCACTTTCAAGCACCTTTCGAACAAGCACGTATACTGTTTTGAGCACCCAGTCACAGCTGAGAAACATTTTCTTGTTGAACTTATCACAGTGAGCCCAGGGATGCAAATGCCTGCGCTCTCTCTCTGGTAGCAGCACTGATGAACCCAGTTGCAACCCAGTGGCAAGTTGTTGCAATGCGCAAGTTAACACATCGCAAACACTGATTTTGTAGCGTGAGCTACACTGGCCGAGGTTGAGCCGTGCTGCACATGTGCGAGGAGCAGTGACGTCACACGGCACACAGCTGGCACGCTGGGCGTTTTATCGTTTGCGCTGGGCATTTGCCAGTGTGGTATAGCCATGGAGAAGGAGAGCAAAATTGTTGCTCAGCGGCTCAGAAGAGCGGAGAAGCTTAACTCATCGGATCCCGAAGTAGTTGCCTGGCAATTAGCGGTTGAGCGTAGGAAGAACGAACAGAAGAAGGCTAAACGTGCTGCGGAGACACCCGAGCAAAGGGAGGAACGTCTAGCAAAGCGGCGTCACCAGGAGGATGAGCGTCATGCCCGACCATCACAGCAGCAGCAACAACAACAAGACGCTGTCAATGACGTCAAGGCTTGCCGATTGACTGACTATACGGTGAAACTTAGTGAAAGCGCCAGTGCGACTGGGACCTTCGAGACGGACTTCTAAACAATCCGTTTGGATATGTGTGCGACGTGTGTGAGACTGTGGCACATGAAAGACTTGACGCCGGTAAGTAGTGCCATGCGTGAAACGTTGAGTTTAGCGGCGCCGCCTGAGTGGGGTGAAACTGTGGCGCGGGTTTGTACAACGTGCAAGAACTTTCTCGTTAAGCAGAAGATTCCACTCTTTAGCATTACCAATGGGTATCGTTACCCGCCATTGCCACCAGGTCTACTGGTTCTGAACGATGTGGCCGAATGTTTACTTTCTCCACAGATTCCCTTCGTTCAGATCCGTCGTCTAATGAACTGGAGAAATGGTCACATAATGCGTATACCGTGTGTGTGTCATTGAAGCAGCAGTAAGCATGATAATCAAGCTAATCCTAGACAACCAGGAAAGCTAAGAATAACCAGCTGAACCTTCGCTCATGCTACGTATATCCTGGCATAGCCGAGCTAAGCCACTGCAAATTTTTTTGTGTACCTTCTGTTTACGTTCAACTGTCAGTTAGCATTCACCCTATGTTCCTTTTTTTTGTAATTGTGTTCCATGTTTGTGCTGTTTTCTAAACATGACCAAAGGAATACATACAATGTCAAATTATTATGTTCCTTTTCATTGCACTCTGGCCAGTATCTATCCTAGCACAGATAGCAAAAAGTACAGCACTTAGCAAACTGTGACACCAACTGTTGACTAACCGACATTGAAACTGTCAATGATTTCGTATGCCATGGATTTCATGCCCATTCATTATTAAAGGGCAATAAAAAGTTTTTTTGGGGGGCCTCGACAATTTTTGGGTAGAACTACGAGGCACCGCTCCTCACTCAGGGCAGCACCAAGCATTTCTTGAAAGATGAAACAACTTGAAAAATTGGAAATAGCTTGGCACAATTGCTTCGATGTACAGGGCCACCATGCGTAAATGCTTCCTTTATAAGCTTTTCAGCAGAATATGTGTGGCAAACTCGTGACCAATATATTCTAGACTCAATCTAAATTGAGTTCAGGAATTTTCTAAATTTATTTCTGTGATTATGATGACTGCCTTGAATTCCAAGGAGGAAGGGATGAAGATTGAGAGGGAGGGGGGACTATATACTGAAATTATTCTGCAGCTCTTTTGAGGTATGTGAGAAATGGCTGTGATAATGTAACCAAGAGAATGGCAGCTGCGGCCTTTCCCTTTGTAACGGGCGATATATAAAAAAAAGGGAAATAAGCAATAGATTGTCAAACCGCCCAGCTTCTACTGCTGCATTTCTTCATTTTACTCTACTCAACTTGGCTGGTTCTGAGCGCACCACTAATATTTGGGTTGCCTTTTCGTAGTTTCAATAGCTTTCCAATCTGGTTGCTCACCACACTTACAAAAGCCCCAAGGTGCCATTGTCAGCACATTTCTTTTATATGTCTGGAGTGTCGTGCTAGCTTGAACATATGTGCATTCTAGGAGGATATGTTGTATTGACTCCGCTGTAGTGCTGCAATGATGGCAGGTCGCATTTTCGTCAGAAGTGTACTTGGCTGGCATGAGGCGGGTTCAGAGCACACCGCTATTAGCTTCACACCAGCTGAATTACATGAATATGGTTGTCCTGCAATGTGCATGACTGGGAGAGTTGGGAAATCGGGATGATATACTAGCACAAAACTAACTTGTTCTTGCCACAGTGTCTGTTTTTCCCCATTAAAGGGACACTAAAGAGAAACCGGAAGTTGAGCTTAAATGCTAGATTATCCTTTCACGATCACAGCCATACCATTTTTATGGCAAACAGATGTTTAATAAGCGAGAAAATAGCGAAAAACTGAAGGATAGGTGCTGACGCCCCTTCGAAATTCCCGCACTACGTGTTGTGACGTCGGAGATTACAAACGCAGGCCGGTCGCGATTGGTCGAGAGCGATTTATCGCTGTTAATAAAAAGCAAAATGAAATACACCTTAAACGTACATAAACAGCATTTGCCAACTTTTTAAACCGTTTCAAGCGAGGAAGTACAAGTTTAGTACAAAATTAAATAAATAAGAAAAAAAATGCCATGGCGATACATGCGGCCGTGATAGTTTCGTAGTTTCGTTTTTGGTCAATGCATCGTCGCGCGCGCCTGTTCCGCTCTACGGTGTTTGGTTGCGTGTTGCGTCGCTCGAAAAACGTTGACTTCGCGGGAAACAGCCAGAAAATGCCTCGTGTGTGTAGTGTTGAGGGCTGTATAAATGGCCCAAGGCGCTTGATCAGGGGCAGCGGCAGTGTTGACTCGATTGTGTCCTTTCATGTGGCGTCGCTCGGAGAGCCCCGGCTCCCCGGCGTTCGCAATGGCTCAGTGCTCTGCCGATGATAAAACGGCAAAAGAGCCAGAGAAACCGATGGTGTGCTCTTTGCATTTCTCGCCCTCGGATTATGTGTATAATCTTGCCCTCGGAAAGTATATTGGCGTGCCCCAGAGGCCAGTCCTTTCTCCAGCAGCTGTTCCCTCAATGCGGCCTTCATCAAACCTCCTACCGGTGCCCCTGCAGCAGCAAACTGGCGGCTCGGTGAGTGCTGAATGTCATTAAATAAAGCCACGAAATAACCATACCGAGTACGTGCACAACTTTCTACGTTTGTTCTGTCGGGAACATCGTCGCCTGGCGGACCGGACGCTCCGCCTCCCGTCGACGAAAACGAAGCTCTGCATTCCGCCGGCGCGGCCGGCGGCTCACCGCCATCGCACGCGGAAACACCTACCGCTCGAGCACAGAGGATCATTTCGCGCTCCGTTTCACTGAATATCGCTGAAATGCAGTCCTGCTTTCCTGGCGAGCTCTTCGTTGCAAGGTTCAGCGGCAGCTACGGTATCCATCGCGGCGAACGCAAACGCAGCGATCATGCATGCAGCCATGATGCATCCAGCCCAGCGCCTCGGCCGTTTACGCAAGCGGTGACGTATAATGGCGCATTCTGATTCGCTGAGAGCAATGCAATCTGTGACGACACTGCTTCAGCGCCAAACCTAGGGTGAGAGAAATTGAGGAAGAGATATTTGGTGTTTGTTTACGAATTTCTCCGCTAATAACTCATATTTTTGCACCCAACAAAAACGGCATGCATTCCTGAAGGTCCCTCTTTTATTCCAGCTGAACTTCCTGTTTCTCTTTAGTGTCCCTTTAATGTTGTGCTGGTATACCATCATGAATACAGTGGAATTTAAGTTTAAGGGGTCCTGAACCACACCTGGGTCTTGGTGAAAAAACACAGTACACAGATAGCATACGCTGCTGTGAACATCTCAGCCAAATTTTGCAGTCGTGCGCGGTGCATGAAGCTCGCAAGTGGAGCGTGCAGTCACATTTTTCTCAAACGCTCTCTTTTCAACAGAAGCCTGCTCCTTATTCTTTTCTCGACGCTTTATTTTGTAATATAGCGGATCCCCATATGTGGCTGCTATTGGCCAATAGCTGACATTAATCAAGAAGGGCGTTTATATCAGTGCGCTTCTTCCTAACGTTACTGTGTATATTTATTGACACAGTTTAATAAACAGGCTGAAGTAAGCGAAAATCTGCCTTCAAATTTTGATAATAATTATGTACTTTCAGAGGAAGCCGACTATCGTTTGCTCATGCTCGGCCACAACTGCCCGCATATGAATTAAACTTTGGCCACCCTGCTTATCGGTGTTGTAGCCGTCACGTCTAGCTAATTTCAACTAGTTCTGAACACTCAACTGATCTTGAATCATGGGAAACTTAAGGTCAGACCACACGCACGCTTGCCAGCATGCGCTCTTGCTCCTGGTTAGACGCCATGGCAGATTTTGCTTTGTATTGAGCCTCATACTGATAGCGCTTCAACATTTGCAAGTTGGACGTGACTACTATGGGTCGGTCAAGCTGATGCAGGAAAAACACAGTGTGCACCACATAGCATGACCAGAATGGAGAATATGAGCATGAGCGTGCACTCAAGGCCTGTCGCACACAAAGCAAACGCTGCAGATGCATTATAGTCGCTTTTAGCTGCGGTCTGCCATGTAGCAGGGATACCGAGGGCACCGCGGGGTGCCGCGACTAGTCCACTGGCTGAGAGCACTGTGGCTTGCTGAGGACAACTACATTTGGCTATACGTTTAGCACATCATACGTGCCAAAATTGCAAGTAGTGGCATCTACGTGAACATCCAAAATCGAATGTGAACTGTGCGCCACGGTGACGTTCAGTAGGCAGAGCGGTGTGGACACGGCTCGCACCACAGTAGCCTTCGCAGTGCAAGGCATTGAAGAAGGAGTGGAAGCACTGCGATGGTGTTGCTTGATTGCCCATAACTCTGCTTCTGCTGAACGCATTGAAGTACTTTTTGCGGCAAAGTATTTCTTAAATAGTTAATTTAACTTCAAGTGCATTTCTAAACTTCGATAAAAAGTGGTTCAGTACCCCTTTAAAACTATTCTTGTTGGCATAGTTAAAATTTTTTGGTGCGCAGTTGCCAAAACAAACATTACTGCGTTGTGTGCAGTAATGAACAGTGTGCAGTCATTTGGACATACGACTATTCACCAATACTCACAGTATGCAAACAAGGTGGCGCTCTTTAAAAAGCGAGCAGAAGTGTCGCAAACTAAATTGCCAACGAATTTAAAGTAAACAAGCAAGCTGGAAACAGCCGCAAGGAAGCAGATAATTTTACGTTCGCGTTTTCAGCCTCATTACACACGCGGAACTGACGAACGTAATAGTTAAAAGCAACCTAAATCAATCACAGGGTAATGCATTATAGTCACGCCTGGCACTAACTTTTGTGAAACTTGCATCCCTTGTAGTGAAGAGGCACTTGGCTGACTCCCACTCCTCTCTCTCCCGTGCACAGGGCTCGAAAGTTCTCCGTAGTCTGTGGTTGAATTTGCCGGAAAAGTTCAATCACTATGCGCCCAACTGTGTAAAGAAAAACAACAACACAAAAAACGAATGTTAGCACACACAGCACGAGATGAACTTTTCAATAAGCATTACGCCACCAATACAGATGCTGGCGCACGGCGTCGAAAAGGTTCAAGGTAACAAACTTGCAATGCGCGTCAAGTGAAGAGTGATCACTCTGTTCCAGCGAATATATATGAATTTCTGACATAACTAAGAACTCAAATTCAGCAAGAAGCCCTTAGTTTGAAATGACACGAAGAAAAAGTCAACGTAGTACCTACACACATTTTTTCCGACCACCTACTAGTTGTAAACAAACCAACGTGATCACAAGCGTGCGCTGGCTAAGATAGTGAAGTGAACAGCTGAGCCACCGCGAGTGAAGGGTGCGTAGGCGTCGATGAACAAGTTTGAGATAACACCAATGTCAAGATCGCGAAGGCGTTAAGCCCACATAAATACACCACAGACGATGCTTGCATGAAGTTGATTTTCGCAGCCCGTTGCCGAAGCACAGTCGGCGACAGGTGTTCTTGAGTACACAACCACGGCACTGTAGAAATTTCCTGCCACAGAGAAATGGGAAATTTCGTACCGAATTCTTCACCAATTCGCACGTCGAGAAACACGTGTGGATTCGGTGGCATCGGAGAGACCGACATTTTTAATGGGACGACAAAGTTCACAGGAGCGATCGCAATGACGTTCGACGTTTAGTGCCGTGATGGCAGCACTAACAATAAACTTCCTCACGAAGATTTATTTACGCAATATGTTCTGCAACGCTTATATAACGTTACAAAGTTGTTTAAACGTAGATGCTTTCACAAACAACTTTGGTAAAATAGGGCGAGCTAAGCGTGAATATTGGTGGCCAGTGACTGAATCGCTAAATAGCAGCGCTGCAATCGCTCAATCATGACGCTGCTGACGCTGCGGACGCTGCTGCAATGGCAGCTGTGTGTGGAGTGTCGTAGTGTCCCATGTATGACTCATTGATAAGTTGTACGAGGTGAACGAGGGGAGCTATATAACCTCCTTTGAGAGGAGCGATGAGACAGCAAACAGGTGCGCGATCTGCAGGTAGTGTGGTGGAAGTGGGCTGTCGCTCTCGAAAGTGAGGATCAGTGTAGGCATTGGTGTCTGCTAAAGGGTTTGTGGATCAGTGAGTCAAACATTGCGTTTGAGGATGGAGTTTCCAGAGTTGGGACAGCATTGCTCTGAGAGCACCTGCAAGAGGCTAGGTAAGTGACTACTAGTTCCTCAGCCGATGTTCTTTCGCAAATAGGAGTCGTTTGATGGACGCGAGTTGCACGAACTTCCGATGTCAAGTTTTGTTTTTGCATTGTATCCAAGCTTTCGTTGTGCATTTACCCTATCGCGAGCTCGTCGCAGTCTAGATAAGTCTGAGTAGCTGTCGTATTTTTTGCTTTCAGATTTCCTGCCCGTGAAGTGCGACGCCTGCAGACAGATTTACTGGTACGTTTGGAGCAAAAACAATAAGCGATATTAGTGCTCGCTGGGTGACCTTAGGTGCGCTGCTTTTCTAAGCGCGAAGGCCCACTGAAGCTCGTTGCTGCCATTCCGTGTGTGTATTCAAGCGTTGGTTGGCCCGTTATGTTCTTGACAGTTCGCAGTTGTCATGAAGTGTTTAGCTCTCTCGGTTTCTAGAGCGTTCGTTTAAACGCCAGCATGTTTTCTTGCGTCGCTGCTTTTCTGCCTAGTTCATTTTGGCGTATGGTCGGAAAAACAGGCAGGATGCTGCCCAACCGCTGCTTTTGCACCATGCTTTTGCTACAGAACAATGCTAAAATGTAACAGTAGCTTATTTCTGTAGGTAAAGTGTGACGTTCTGCCTTTTGGGATTAATTCGCAGCAACGACCACTTCCAGTACCGAAATCACAGCTGTACTGTTGGCCTTAGCAAAGATGTCCAGGTGCCTGTGTGTCCACTATGTAATAGCCCAGTACCGAGCAAGCGAGGTGACCTACCTGATGTAGCTGTAAGCAGCCATATTGACCGTGACTGTCAGTCCGATCCGGCACAAGCAAAGCGCAAGGTACGTAGTTCGAACATACATACTGCTGTTTATAGAGTCAAAGGGCTGAGGCAAATATGTATTAAGTTTCTGTGGTTCCTGTGCTAGTGACCCCTGTCCAAGTGTCCTTGGTGCTTTTATGGTTTGAGAAATGGACATGTCAATGTTTGCATTAAATTTCTCTTTAATTTGCTTGCTGTTCTTTTGTTTAGGCACCACACATCATTTTTCTCGTTACCTTTTACCACAAGTGTAACTAACGTCTTTTAGTCGTGTGCGATTTACATAGTTAAGGGTAGGGCTAGTCAGCCTACTTTAATGGTGTGTATGTAACAGGTCATGTTGTATTCCCTATCGTGCAGATGCAAGAATTTCGACAGGCTAAAAAGGAGTGAATGAAACATACTTAAACATTATATGAACTGATCTAGAATTATTGAAGATGCGATGTTTAACATCACTTCCAGATATCCGTTACTGTAAGGTGCCACTGAGTGGTAACAAAATACTTTGAAATTAATGATATGACCAATGTCTAAACTGTTCCTGTACCACTCAGTGTGCAACTGACAGAAAGGAACTAAATTCCTGCTGGAATTTCTGAAACATTGCTTTGCTACTGTTCTTTTTTAAATTTGTAATAAAAGGCTTCCTTGACCATTCTCCTTGCAGGCTTATGTTAATCGTTGCTCCCTGAAGGGTTGCAAGCAGAAAGAACTGATTCCCCTGAAGTGCGCACATTGCAGCCTCAACCACTGTTTGAAGCACAGGTTTCCAGATGACCATAACTGCACAGGAAAGGGAATGTCCCCCTCGGGGTAAGTGTGCTACGGTATATACTGTAAGAATTGTCATCTGTGTAAACCTTGCTAGCATTGTGTGTAAAATGGGCTGCCTAGGTGAATGTTATCTTCTTTTTTTTTCCCCACTCTGCATTTTACAGTTAAAAGGGTGCTGGTAAGAGAAAAAAAAAACATTTTTTTTTTGTCACCTGTCATCCTGCTTTTCCTTTCTCTGCCTCTCCCTATCACCTGATTCCAAGGGTGGCGAGACACTCTAGTGACATTTCCTTCTTACCGCATAACCCGCTCTTGCGAGTTATTTTGTTGGGTGTCAGCTAAACATGACCACGTTTCCTCCCGGCAACTGGCTGACCTTGCACATGGTTGTTTACGACAGGTTGTCATTCTTTCGACATTAGGGTTGCAAGGCGGGCATGTTGGTATGTCTTATTACGGAACTAATGCAGTGCACACAATAACAGGGTGCAGAGAGAAAATGCAGTCCACATACATGGTGCTGTGTTAGTCTGCCTGTCTTGTGTTCTGAATTCGTGTGTGTTATGCTTTAGTATTGAGGTTATGTTTGGTCACAGTTAGGGAGCAAACCTGTTTTCTGGAAAATAGGTATAACTATGCACCCTGCCTGTATTTGAATAAATACTCCATGTTGATTTGTTAAGTGGTTAGCTTGTAGCACTGTTTTACTAATATTTCTATTCCATGGTAAGAAAGAAAAGCAGCTCCAGAATGCATCGGAATATATTTCTGTAAATACTTGGCGTCGTGTAATTCTTATTTTACGAAGTCTCTTCAAAGAGCCTTTATTTCGGGGCCCTAAGCAGTAGTGGGCAGTGAGACAGTGTGTCTCCAAATAAACAAAGCAATGCTCATTGTTCACTCTGAGGAGGTTAGAAAAGCTACTGACAACGTGTTTCCAAAGTTGAGTGCACATAGTGAGTAGATGAGCAGGCAGGTAGCCAGGTGGAAGAGAGAGTGGTGAAATTAACAAAGGTTAACGATGCAGATATGTAATGGAGGTTGAGGGCCACACTAACATCATAAACAGGAGCCGCAGAACATTAATTTTCGTGTGTTAATGGTGGCAACTTATGTTCACTTCTTTCTATTGTCTCTCGCAGTGACAGGTTGGCTGCATTGTGCCTTTGTTTCAGAATTGACAGAGCTCGCTCCTTGCTTTCTTCTTGGATGCTGACTTTCCGAAGAATCTGTTGCCATCGCGTAAGGATTATTGGGTCTGCCGTTACTCAGTCGTACCTGACTCGCCCACAACTTTGCTTCAGCTTAGGGGGCGGAGGAGACGTGGCAGCCCATTTCTTAGAGCAGCAGCAACTCATTTTATGGCTTGTCTCTGTGACTTGTCGCTCTGTGACTTGTTACCTCTTGCATATCTCAAAGCCAGACTGGGAAACAGCTTCAAGGGGGAGGAGGATACCCTAGAAAACCAACTTTTTTATTTCTTTAGATATCTCAATGAAATATTCAGGGTAAGTTCATAGCACAAACACTTGAAAAAAACAGGTATTATGTTTCATGGAGCTGTGCATGCTGGTTCTCATGTTGCAAAGTATATAAACATATTTCACATGGGTCCCTTAGGCAAGGCTTGGAGAATTTGCAAAATGTGCTGACCCTGTGAAATGATTCCTGAATAGGTACTTCAGGGCAGGACAGAGCCCTTTTGAAAAAATTTATTTACAAAAAAATTTTACCACAGTACTGAATTTATTGTTGTTAATTATACTTGCAATTGTCAAATCTTGACTGTTTATCACAAGTTCCTTAGATGGTATGTTTAAAACATGGGCCTATCTTGCCCTCAGGAATTTATTCAGGTACAGAATAAATAATAAACTGACATCCGATAAGCGGTTCCCGAGATATCGCAGGAGCTGTATAAAATGGGATTTTGACAATAAACCACCTCGACTGGTCAGGTATTTTCACCTGTGAGAGGACACTAAAGAGAAACTGAAAACCAGATTAGACTGATAAAGTGTCCTGCATTTGCTCTTGTTTGGCAGAAATGGTTGATTACTTGACTTGAATTGGCAGAAAGGCCGATTAAGATAACATGACTGACAAACTTCTATTTTTGAATTTGGTGCTCAAACTTCGATGCCTTTAATGTCGGTGTGACATGGATTTCGGCCATTTTCCCCAAAGGTTACCAAGTTCAGCCTATCTATACATTTGACTGTAATCCTTTATTGCCAAACAATTAACCAGAGCCAAGCAGAATAAAAAAAAATCCATGACATCATGGAAAGCTGGTGTGTGAACTTCGAGGTGGAATTGCCATGCTTTTTTCTTGCATTGTTTCTGGTTTGCAAGTCTCCATTGGCAGTAATGCGTACCTGTTGGCATACCAGAATAGTAATATGCATTTTAATGTAAGCTAAAATTTCTATTTAGTGCCCTTTGTATGGACACTAAAGAAAGTTAAGCTAAGCTGTATTAGTAAGCTACGCTTTCACAATAGCAAAGCAGTCGCAATACTTTTTAAACCCATGACGTAGCAATGACATTCTGGCTTCGAGGCTGTTATTGCACAGTTATAAAAAAAAATACATTGACCTTTGTTTTCTCTTCTAGCAATCACCCCTTCCCATCATATGAGTGAGTTTAAAGCGAAATACTTAATCAGTTATAACTGATTTAGCGTTTTTCTCTAGTACCCGATTAATGAGCAGCTCTCCTATACCTTTCGTCGAGCACACGGCAACTCTGTCTTGGGTATAGTACTACTTGGATGAACGTTCCTAGAATCGCATGCTTTTCTTGTACTCTACAGTGCTGCCGCAGTGGCCAGACTTCAGCAGAAAGCCTCCAGCCCCGTGGTCAAGCGAGTGGCCGCAGCGTCTACGTGCGGAGCACAAAGCCAGCGCGCTAGTGTGTCTCACCTGCAGACAGAAGATGAAGCCTTGGCATGGGCTCTGCAGCAGTCTCTGTATGAAGCTGAACTTCAGGGCCACAGGTAAGCCCGGGTGTTCCACCCTAGAAGCCATGAACGAGAAAACTGGGAACCTAGAGGGCCGATTTTTTATTGTCACAATCGTATGAAGCCAACAGTCAATGAAACCAAGGAAAGTGTAGTGTAAATTGCTAGTCTTCATTGAAATGTAGAAATCGTAAATAAATGGAAGTGAAAGTGGAAAAAAAAAATTAGCATAGCTTGCACTAGTGGCGCAAGGCTAAAGAAACAGCAGAGCTGATCGGCACCTAGCTGGTCCTGGCCTTACGGGTTATGCTTTTCCGGAACGTTTTGTTTATTGATCAATTATCAATTAGCTATTGATTGGCTATCGCAAGGTATTGGCTATGTATTTGGGTTAGGCTAAGTGCTACCAAGTCATTCCCAGCATTTTCATAATTTATTGATCAATTATCTATTGATTGGCTATCAATGACTGACTAAGCTTAAGTAGTCCCAACCATACTTAGCCAGGCTCAGCTTCGCTAGTTCACATGGGTATGTGTCATTGCGCTTGGACCCTTTCTGCACTACCACCAGGATCGGCCCACATTTTTTGTTCGCGGTTGACACATTATGCCCGGCTTAAACAGCTCCGCTGTTAAAAACAACATGGTGCAGGGGGGATCTAAAGCCACATCTTTGCATTACATGTGCAATGCTCTTACGAATTGATCTACTCCGGCGCCATTTTCCGATTCACTTTCTTGGGTATTATGTGCATACTAAATCTAACCCGGAGAGTGTTAGTCTGTAGTATGTGAACTTGGGAGAAGGTAACTGGCTAATAAACCCTCGTATGTTATCTGACAACATCAAAGCTGCTGTAGTTGAGGCCCTCGCTATCTAATGAACGAGAAGGGGAACTGAAGGGCCCATTTTCCTTGTTATAACCATATAAAACCAACAGACAGTGAAACCAAGGAAAGCATATGGTAAATTACTTGCTTTAAATTGAAATGCAGAAAAGATGAAGTTGATCGTGACGCCTATGGTAGAAGGATGTGCTACATCCGCAGCTATGGCCATGAGTTGTGGCGCGGCTATATCTAGTGTGCATGCAAAAATGTCATTGCAGTAGCTTGGTCGGTAAGATTATCCAACATGTAATGTGAAGATGTGAGTTCAAGTCCCAGCTATGGCAAGTGGTGTTTTGTTCGCTTTAATTTCCTTTTACTTTATTATTTTCGCATTTCAATTAAAAAACAAGTAATTTACTCTATGCCTTCCTTGGTTTTGTTGTCTGTTGTGTTCATATGATTGTGACCCTCGAAGCCAGTGACATGACTAATTACTCTGTAGAGGAAAACGTTTTTCCTCGCATGGGGCTTGAAGGCAAGAAAAAGGCACAAGAGAGCCTTTTTTTAGGTGTGTGTCATCTGTGAGTGTGTCGCTCCCTGTTACTTTCTTTTGCACTGAACTGCAGAAGATGGAAGTGTTAATGAAAGCGGCGTCCCAGCTAGGGCTTAATGGTTGTAATTTCACCGTGGGGCAGCATCAATTAATCCTCCACCTTACATGCGTACCCAAATTTTATTTGGTATGCAGCGACTGACTTGGCAGAATGCCTTGTGGCAAAATTGATTTTACAATTGGGGCATAATGTTTCTGTGCCACTTCTTTCTTTAATTTATGTTTCTTCATGGGCTTTTAGCCAAGCGTATACTACCCAAGGTAGCTCTTTTGTGTGTGTGCAGGGAAGATAAATTTGAGGTTGCTTCATATAGAGTTGAAGCTTTTAATTCTGCAGTGTGGCATTTTGCTTACACTAAACATGTTTTGATGTTCTTATGAGCATATGTAGCAGCAACAGGTCTTTACTTTCGTGCCAGAAATGCCATCCAAAGCATAATTTTTGGCAGGAAGGGTTTAGGACAGTGTTACATTTGTAATTCATTGTTATTTATCACTATTGTGCCTTGTTGCAGCACTGACCAGCATGGACGGCGGAGAAGGACATCAAGGGTAAGCATGTCAGAAATGAGCTCACTTTTGCTTAAGGGTAAAATCTAATGCTAAAAATATTAGTTTTGACAATAACAAGTACAGCAATTAAGGTAAAAAACAAAAAAAACAAGTGGCAGGATAACCATAACAGAAATAAAGTCATGTTGCCTGTTTTGGTTTTTGTCTTGGAATTTCCTTTTTACCCTTTATATACTATGTTGTTAAAGGGGGCCCTGCAACACTCTTTAAGCCTACCATTTTTGCTCAAGGCCTTTTCCTAGCATGTCAAAGAACTAATAACAAAATGAATTATGGTAATTCATGCTTGCAAACCAAGGTTATTGATCACAGAAACTTCCAACATACTACAAGCAAAATGAGAATAGCCTGCAACTATAATTTTTGTGGCTCTGGATGCCACATTTCGCTGACCCTTGACATCGTAGAGTGCCGCCCAGTAGCTGCAGAGCGTTGATTTTAGGTAAAGAAAATTGGCACACCGTGGTTGCCAAGCCTGCTCAGCCTGTTGATGGCGTCCCCATGGCTTCTTCGATCTGGCGGCCATGGTACGGTGGCTAGATGGGTAGGTGTGCCGACCGGCGCGTCTGGAGCGTAGTTCACCACTTCTCCGCGTCATGACGCGAAATTGGCGCTGCGGTCAGTAGAACGGTTCCGCAGCGCCGCGTCGTCTGCTACAGGGGGCTGGCAGCGAGCAAAAAAATAAAGCCCGTATTTTAATAGTTGTATGTCGTCTGTTCGTGTCAGTTTCAAAGGTAAAGAGCTCCGCGTCTCTCGTACTGTTTGCAAGTTCCTAAGCGATGTGGAATGTTCCAGGTCGGAAAAATGACCAGCGAGATTAGCGGCGGCTTTGCTCCACCAAAGAAGACCACCAAGGAGACTTAGTGCTTCACTCCGAACTGCAAGTCGGGCTCTAAATTTGTGAGAAAGACAGCGAAAATGTTCCGCTGTCTGACAGCGGAAATGTTCGCCCCGGGCTGCTCAGTAGCTTGCTCAGTATCGGCGACGTTAATGAGCAAGCCGTACACCGAAAAGCGTCCGTCTATGAGCTCCTCGACATTGGGAATTTGCAAGCCGCACATGAAGTGCTCAGCGCCTGCGACATCGAGCACCGCTGCGCTGCTACAGGGAAAAGAAAAGTGACTCTAGGCTTATATTCTATATAGCAGGCTATGTAGCAAGGAAGTTCCTGCAAAGAACCAAGTGCTCCGATTGATTGCTCAGGGACATTACTGAATTCAACAGAATGAGTAGGTCAGGGCTGTTGCTCCCTTTTGAAGCACTAAAAAAAAAAAAAAAATCTGGTAGCATCGCTCGAAGACGCCTTCAAGCTGTGCTTCAGTTTAAATGAGTTACGAAGGAACAGTATCGCCAACTTTACATTCTTTCTGCAGCTGAATCTTCCGAATTTGATCGGCTGTGAGCGGCACAAGAAAGAGCTCACAAACGATGTTGTGAAGTTCTATTCAATTACACGCCTTTACTTTCTTGTCAAGGGCAAGAACATGGCATGTGAAAGCATTAGGGAGAAGAGGAATCACCTGAAGCGGAGGCGTGTGCTGTGAATAATGTTATGATGTGGTGGACCAACGTTGCGACCTTGCTGGCGCTAGGCTATTTATGTTGGTGCGTCAAGTTATGAGAGCGTTTCTTGTATTTTAAATATATTCATGAATCTAGCCCAAGACGTATTGCTTTATTTTATTGCAAACAGTGAACCATATGCACTTATCAACACAATTCATCTAGTAACAATTTAAATACCGCAACTGAGGCAGCAATAAAAACAATAGCTGGATTTCTCGAAATTGAAACATTAGAACTCACTAAATATCACGTAAACACGTTTCCATATACCGTATAAAACCACTGCAGTTTTGTTTTATGCATGGAAAAAATGCATCTACGTATTTAATGCAATGAGCTGGAGCGCCGCATTTGTACCAATAAATATATGTGACCAATCGCCAAGCTAGAAAATTTACTTCAGCATATCGTGTCTTCTGAGAAGACGACAGTAACAAATTCCCCATTCTGGCTTTGCTTACTCTGCTCGAAACGCCATTGTATAACGCGTACTTCAAAGCTCGAGCGGAGGCAGCGATACTATCAAACACGCTGCTCGTCTACACAGCAGCAGCTGACGTTGCGCGCAGCTCAGCCGTTCTACTGTCCGCAGCGCCACTTCTGCGTCATGATGCGGAGAAGTGGTGAACTACGCTCGGTCGGCACACCTACCAATCTAGCCACCGTAGCCATGGCCTCTAAACTCGGGAGGCCATGGCGTCACTTCTATGGCCACAATAGCTGCTGCGAGGTGGCCATTGGTGCGCCTTGTGCTCGGCAAGTTGATGCGTCGTTGCCATAGTTGCAATTGGCTGTGTGATAATCAACAATACTTAAAATGGTTGTAAAACAATGCTGTATATAAATTTTGCACAGTGCTCACAACATCGGTGAACACCGTGAATTTAGGTGAAACCTAAATTGCACATTACATCTTCAACCAATGATCATAGTCATAGTGCACTCACCGATGACATGTCCGTCGCATGAAGTGCACGTAATCGTCGTATCATGATGTTGCTTTCGGTGCTGTCCAACAAGCTTTCTCAGGAGTGTTGCAGGGCTCCGTTAAGCTTAAGTAAATATCATCAGATGAAAGTCGGTACCTTGTTTTTACCCTGTTGCGGTGGCTGTGGCATTCAAGCGGTCAAGCGGCCATTTAAGCAAGCAAGCTGTCATAGGCTCGCTTCCCAGATGTGGTCCAATGTAATCCAAAACCTGTAATCCGGTGTCGCTCACAACCGAAACCCCAGATTTTAATTCACTTTAACCTTATTTCTTGTATATGTGATCTTTTGCTGCATTCCCGCCTTAAGTGCCCTCTTGCAAGTTTAAGGATGTACCAATTGGTGACGTTAATTCAGTAACGGACATCATTGCTCACTAATTACCTGTGCCTGGAGCACTGATTGGTTGTGCTTGAACAATTACATAATGCACAGCTGTCGCACTCATGTAAATATGCCCTATTGGCCTAAAAGCAACAAGCTGACCGCTTAGTCATACAATGCACCCTAAGTTAATTTTACCTTCTTCCTTTTTATCTATTCTTTCACAGCAAAAGTCTGAGAAGGGCTGCTTTGTCTCCTAGACGACATGTTTACGCCTCTTTGACACGCAGTGTGGCCACCGCTGCGCACTCCGTCCAGTGGCCTCAATATTCTGCACTTGTTGGGCTCTGAAAAATTGTGTGCCTTTCGTCACCCTTATTTTTATTGTTGCTTTCTTTTTTTCCGGCAGATTGTCGGACATTCCCATTTATCTTGCTATATATATTAATGGCGTATTTGACTGGTCATATTGAGAGCACTCTGGCAGTGCTGCTAAGATTGTGCAAGACAGCCTTAATTACGAGAACAAGTGGGTCGAATACCTTATAATTGGGCTTCATTATCGCCATCTCGAGCCACTTATTTGCCATCATACACAACCGTTGAAGCATTGCCAGACTGCTCTGAAATTACCAGTCGAATATAGCATAAGTTACCACACTCCAAGAGAGCCATCTTTGTTTTTAAAAGTCTTTATTATTGAAATAAAAAGCTGAATGTATCTTCCATGTGTGTCACATTTTTTTTTGTGTGTGTGTGTTTGTCCCAGCTCCTTTTTTTTTTTGTTATTGTACATGTGGGATTGACATGAGCAACTTCCATTCAACAATTGTTAAAAAAATGCCGGTGTCATGGTCCTCGCACCTAACGATGCAAGGGCCCTGGGCTTATTTTGTTCATCTTATCTGGTACATGCAAATGACAGCTTTTTAACAAACATATAACTACACAGGAGAAAAATACATCTTATTACAACAGCAACATCTTTCTCTCTCTCTCTCTTCCTGTAATTGTGAGATATACTGTGGATCATTCTCAATGCAGTACTGCGATGACAAGCCAGCTCTTGGTAATGTTCTTTATTGCTACAACCCCCGCCCCGACCAGGCTTAATGAGAATGTGAAATTATCAGTGCTCAGATAGTTTTCTTTTTTTCTGACTCTTGAGATTCTGTGATGGTGTCTTGTATTGCTGGCCTTGCACGAAAACTCCCTTAAAAGCGCGAGCATCTGTCCATGTTTAAAATTGCACGTCAAAAAAATTGCACCACAACAAAAAAACCAAAAAGAGTGTATAACACACAGGAAGAACTCCTCTTCCATTCGACGTACAAAATGCCATTTAAATGCTCTGTTATAACAAGTTTTCTTGAAAATGAGCCAGCTGAACTACGGTAACAACAAATATATCTAGAAGTTCTCGCACAAACATAAAACTTGGGCGTTCAACAATACATTCCACTGAGAAGGTATATCAGCAGAAATATTCGTTTTTCGCGAGCACTTTTTGTGAAAAGAAAATGAAACATCTAGTAAGGTCCTTCTTTCTTTTGTCTTTCTTTTTTTTTTTCCAATGTTGGCCATGATGGACACGAGATTAGCAGTAAAAAGTGCCCAGGATGCTGCTCGAGGGTTTGTTAGTTAGTACCTGTGATGTTTCCTGTGCACTCAACCAAAAGTTTAAAATCAAAAACGGTGGCTGACTAATGGAGTAGCACACGAGGAATAAGGATTATAAACAGGGATAAGGTGCCTCAGAAAGGCTGGCCAACGTTTCGATAGGAGGACCTATCTTCGTCAAAGGCGGCCTCGTCATCCTCGGCGGGTTAGTTTTAAAGGGTTAGTGGAGTGACGTCACGTCGATGTCGGCTGTGGCTGGCTGTAAAGGGAGAGACTCTCTTTACAGCCTCTCCCTTTACAGCCAGCCACAGCCGACATCGACGTGACGTCACTCAACTAACCCTTTAAAACTAACCCGCCGAGGATGACGAAGGCCGCCTTTGACGAAGATAGGTCCTCCTATCGAAACGTTGGCCAGCCTTTCTGAGGCACCTTATCCCTGTTTATAATCCTTATTCCTCAACCAAAAGTTTGTGTGTTTTTGTTATACATTAAAGAACTTTAGTTTTAATGTTGTCAGATAATATTGGACCTCATTCATACAGCCATAAGAATGGTAGATTTGCGAGCTCCATGACTGGGGACAAGGTCTTGAGCAAAAAATAGAGAATTTGTGAAACATGCTGGAAGAAAACATGCATGCTCATATGTGCTGTTTGTCCATGTTTCACCGAAATGCCATGTTTCGTCAACAGTTCTTGCCTTGAGCCCAACCTTGCAAGTCTATTCCAGCAGTTAAAGAGTTAGTGATTAAAAATACAACAAGGGTGCGTGATCAGCCATTCAACTTGGAAGTAATATTCAACTCTTGGCTGCTTAGCATGTTTGGATGCTTGCAGTGATTCATTATTTCACTCTGTTGAATGTGCATGCCTCCACAGATTTGAAAGAACTGAACAAGCTAGTGCTTAACTAACATATCAGCATCAGAGTGGAAACTTTGATCATTTCACGAGACCAACTGAGATGCGGTGCCTGCGTTCCATCGGGACTGAAATTGTCCACCTGCATGCATTTACTTGTTCTATAAAAGCTTTCTCAAGAAATGGCAATGCTGAGACACTTTTCCTTTCATCTTGTGGCCACCATGGCTGGAGACATGTCGCAAAAGCTTTGTACGAGGTTGACAGACCTATTTTCTATATCTGCAACATTCAAGAGATACATATCGTACATGTGTATGAATGCGTGTCGGCTGACACGTTTTTCAAGGCAACTCTGTGAGATAGTGGACAGTAAAACAAAAAAGCTTGGACATCCCATTCTTAATATACTTGTAAAAAAAAAAAAAGATAAAAGCTTGAGTATCGTTTATGGTTTCCCTTTTGTGATCTCCCTATCTTGTAGTCCTGTGCTGAATCCTACAATTTTACAGCCACTAAAAAAGAAAAAGAACAGCACGTGCAACAGACAGCAGCACACACTGGCCAACAATTGTCGCGTTACCACGCTGATAAATGGAAGGCTCACAAGCTTTGGGGTGCACAGATTTTAGAGCTGCAGCAGCGATCGGCAGATGTCTGAGGGCTGTACAACGAAGCTTTCAACGGCAATTTCACGCTTACATGGTGCAACATCCAGCATTGTGCCTCCCTACAAAGCAGAACATTGGATGACATTTCAATGCTTCTGGTGGTGCTTGTAGAATATGCAAGGTGTCATCAGCTGAAATTAATGCATCAAATTCCAATTCAGGGCATTGAAAGCCATGTTGAAATGTGTGTTCAGTGGTCTACAAAAGTAATTATCAATAAGCCAACATGGAAGTGTTAGTGGTTCGCGAGACTGTAAATGCTTTCGGATCCTCAACATGAAAACGACACCCCCTTAATTCCTGATGTACTCAACAAATGCATTACGACGGGATATCGCAAAGTGGAAAAGCTCGCAAGTACTGTATTAAGTGGTAGTGTGAATGGATATCGCATGAAGTTTGTTTTACACTAATGGTGTGTGAGGTGTTAGCTTGTACTGTATTTCCTTATGCTAATTATGCGATATAAAAATTACGGAGATCGTTCCCTGCCTGCTAAATGATTACTAAGCTTACACCGAGTTCCACAGCTCCAGCCAATACGCAATATCTTGTCCTTGAAAATGTTTTTTAGTACAGCCTCGAGAATTTACGCTTGCTGATATTACCCGAGCGCTGCTGCATGGCTCTGTTAAAAAACTTCATCATGCACAGGATTTGGCCCATGAATTTGAATGCTCACCAAACTCACAGCATTGCAGAAACTGCACTTATTTTGCAAGTTGCAAATCATGGAATTCCTTGATGGCTTCAATCTGAGCCAAACACCAATCCACGTCGCTTTAGAGAACACTTCCTTGCATTCTTTCGCTTACAACAGTACTGCAAAAGCTTGGTGGGGAACTTGCGTTCGCTCTTGTTCCTTAAAAAAATATTATGGCTGCCAAAAAAAGGAACAACTCAGTAGTGGGAACAAGCCATATACGATCTGTGTGCTCCCCCACAACGCCAATCGTCGGGCTCACAAATGTGCACAGCATCCTGTATGACATTCCTGAGCATTGTGACCCACAGCTGCACCTTGTTCTCATAAAGCCTGCTGACTATATTTCTTCTGAAACATGGTGCACCTTGTATGGAGGCACACTTCGTCTGCCCAAGCGAGATCTGCTTGCACCAGAAGACCAAAATGAGCTGATTGATGGACTATATTTTGGTCCCTATGGGCCGTGTGAGGGAAAAAGAAAGCTTAAAGCAGGATGTGGTAGCACCACTGTTGCAACGTTTCCTCACCATGAAAGGAAAACGTCGGGGCAGCATTGGCCAGTGCAGATGTGTTAGCAGGTGCCGAGCTCTTGCTCTTCGACCTTTCGTTTTCTTCCAGCTTATTCTATGGCTATCGTAAATGCAGTTGTGAGAGAGCGCCCTAATGTGAGAACGGCTCTAGGCCATTCAAGTGGGCCGAGAGCGGAGAAAGGAAGCAGCCTCAGGCAAGGGGAGAGAAAGGGCAACAACAAAAACAAAAAGGGAGGCCACATTAGGAGCTGTCCAGTGAGCGAAGAGTCCGCATGAGTGCCGTCAGTGTTGAAGCCAGGTCTGTTGCTTGGTGCATGAGTGAACCCACGGTGGCACCATCAACCGCCCCGGTGGCACGTGCGTATGCCACTGCCACTGCTTTGACTTGTTCGACCAGGGATGCCCAGGCGGGGCCAGAGAGGGCCAGCTGCTCAGCAGCTGCACACATGCTATCCAGCAGCGACATACACGCGGCCAGCTGCGCGGTCACTTGCTCAGAGTTCTCGCTTGCACTGCGCACAAACACCTTGGAAGCAGTCACAAACTGACGCGACTTGGCAAGCAGGGCCTCCCTGGCGTGCCTATCGCTAGCCGAGGTAGCAACGTCGCCTCGAGCGTCCCCAGCCTTGAGGGCATTTTCGAGCCGTAGCACCATTCCGCAAACCTCCTCCTGTGCGCGCGTAAAAGGAGAGTCTGCTGCAGGCTGCTTTGAGCTGCCGGCATCGCCTGCAGCCTGACATCTGGGGCAGGCTGCTGGCGGGCTGCCCGAACTAAGTGGAGAGCAGGTGCAGCCGTTGATTCCGTTCAGGAGACAGGCAGCACTGCTAGATTCTGAGTGGAGAGAGCTGCTGCGCTGGTGATAGCGCCCGTGTGAGCTGCTGCTCAAATGGCGGCCACCGGCCCGGCCAACAGAGCCGGCGCGCAGCGACCCTGCCCTCCGTGTGGCCAACGGACTCGAAGAAGAGTGGGGGCTGGCCGATCCAGAGCGTGCAAAGCCAGCCTGGTCCAAAGCACCTGGCAGTGGCTGCTTTGGCTGATCCTGGAGGAACAAAAAAAAAAGAAAGAAAAAGAAAAGGTGCTGACAATAGTGCAGTTGATATACAATGCAAAAATCACATAAGCGCAGACCTGCGATGAATAAACAAGGGGCTTGTTTTTGAGCATATTTATCAGCTATACAAATTATCCATGGTTGTACTCCTATGATAGTGCATTGACTGCTTAGTTATCTTCCAAGACGGCAAACCAACTACATGCATGCTGAGCTACTATTCCAAATTATGAGGACGGGTAGGCTTATACAGTTAAACATGCTTACAACGAACCTCCATATAACGAATTCCTGGATTTTATTCCCCGCCGTTACTCCATAGAAGCACATGTATTTGAGACCTCTACGTAACGAAGTTGCAGCGGGAGACCCCCTCGAAATAATGAATTTTCCCCGCCGACAACCTAGAGATTTCGCCCTGAATTTTTTTCATTTTTGTGCGAGCAGCAACCGGAAGCACCTTCACCGCCGCGATGAAATGCGAAGCGGTGGCGTCGCGCTTGGTGCGCTCGAATTCACGGCGACAGCGAGGCGAGAGCAAGCGCACGTGTGCGTGTGTGCGCAAGGCGGGCCTGCATCCCTCGACCCAGTGATCTTGCCACCGCGGGCGTGACCTTTCCCCCTCCCTTCTTTCAAACCTGATCCCGCTGCTCAGGAGTACGACCCTAAATTTGCGCTACCATATCGCCATCGGCATTTCAATATGGCCGCCTCCTACGACTTCGAGCCTAGCTCCCATAGCTTCGACCATGTGCTGTAGTACGTGTGCTTAGGCATTAGTCTTACCAATTTAGTTAAACAGCGAATCTTTTACAAGTTTATATGGCCTATAAAACTACTATCCTTACTTCGTATAGCTGTCTGCTAATTTGCTGTCGCAATCGATGCTGACTTTTTTGTTCATCGCAACTTTAGTGTATTGGGAGCAAATCTTGAGCAATAGTTGTATTTCTGTATGAAAGCATGATGTGCACGGTACTGTAAAGGATTTTTTTTCTTCTCTTTTGGTCACGGAAAACGGGTGTGCATTACAATCGAGGGCGCGTTAGAATTGAGTAAATACGGTAAGAGTTTCTTTTTTTGAATTTTCATGCCGAACCTGCCTATAACGAAATCCTCTTTATAACGAAGTTTTTCGGGAATTTGTCAAGTTCGTTATATCCAGGTTTAACTGTATTATAAATTTTGAGCAGCACCTCTTCACCCATTACCGAAGCAAATTCAACAACTGGGGTGGAGAGAATAGCAGACTAGGCATAGTGTTTTTGTCTTACTCTTGTAGACTTGACACTTATTGGCAAGCAGCAAGATAATTTTCTAACTGAGCTTATTTTATTCAGATGCTATTAGATTTAGGTACCTCTGTTGGGAACATTACTGACTGCTAACCTGTAAAAGGGACAGACCAGGAGGCAGTGGAGGCTTTCCTGTTGTTCCTTTTCTATTCAAACCTGGGCTCGTGGGACCCTGGAGATTCGTCCACGAATGTGACCGAGCCACTTGCCGCTGGGCTAGCGAACTTCCAGAAACCTGGATGTTGTCGCAGCTCCCTGTACGGTCTCGCTTTGGTGCCGTCCCAGCTGCTGCCAAATCAAAGCTACCGCCGCCGCCTGCCACCCTCCGCAGTCTTGGTGGCACCCGCGGTTTGCCAAAAGCCACATCTTCGTACTCGTGAAGCCCATTCTGAAGTGATTGCGGGGCCGAGTGTGTTTCCTGCAGCCCTCTAGAAAGCTCGCAGTTCTCATACGTGTGGCTATCATCAGAACCTCGCCGCTCTCTCACTGTGGGATTTGGTGGGTTGGCGGGCTCGAGCAGGCTGCCATACGACAGCACCTTGAGGCTCTCAAATGCAGGTGGCTCCATGGCAGGACTGTTGGCTGCCGTACTGGCACCACCTATTATGCGGCGCATGTCCTCGGAGGCACGCTCAAAACGGGCCAGCACTTCGTTCTGCTCTTCATCGCAACTAGGGGGTGGTGGTGGAATAATGTACGAAGCGATGTCATCATCGCCATCTGGCAGCAGCATTGGGGGCATGTCATCCGATAACGTTGGGGGCGGGGGCACAGTCACACTCGCGATGAAACTCTCCAGATCTTGGCAGCCCAGCTGCTGAAAAATGGCATCGCAGCCCAGCTCGTTGCCCGACGCACGCATCTCTGTCA
This sequence comes from Dermacentor silvarum, assembly GCF_013339745.2. Lineage (NCBI taxonomy): Eukaryota > Metazoa > Arthropoda > Arachnida > Ixodida > Ixodidae > Dermacentor > Dermacentor silvarum. Next base: position 33,803,851 of record NC_051157.2, read on the forward strand.
GCGCATCACAGAGGTCATCCAATTCGGCCACTACACGTGCCGAGTCGACCTGGTCGGTGTCGGTAGCCGGCAGTGTGCAGTCTGTGCAAGAGACAGAAGAGACAGAGACCAAATCAGACACTGTGCGATGCTTCGGCCAGATTAGAGCTGTGAAGAGTATTGCCTATTCGACAGCAGACTATCGTTTCCACCTTCGAATTCCTTACTTCATGTGGCATTAGTATTCAGCATGTTTGAAAATGAAAGTTATGCTCTTAGTGCAGACAAGACTGCACCTGTAGTCAGTTTCTCCCATAATTAAAAAGAACCCACACGAAAGAAATTACTCAAGACTAGTGCAGGAAAAGATTTGCCTGAAATTAAGGATACCTGAGGGCATTTTTTCATTGAGTGACAAATTGACCAACATGCTACAACGTGATAGAAAAAAGAAAAGGAAAACAATGTATGCTTATGCTCAACAGTGCCTATTCTTTCAATTGTATTGTGCTGTCTGTTGTCATCCTTGTTGGCAATAAAAGCAATCTTTCTATGCCTAATTTGCCGAAGCTACCGTTGGTCACATTTCTTTGTGGTCTGTTTGTGTGTCTCCATTCACATCATTATACTATAGTAGTGTTCTTTATTGTGCATGAATGTTGCACATGTCTTAAAACTAGGCCAAATAGCTACACTCGTTAAGTGCAATGCACGACAGTAATAACAGCAGCAGTTTCCACGCCTAAATTCCTACCCTAGCACTGCAAAGATCAAGTGATGAACTAGGCAACAGACATGTACAATGGAATCTCGTTGGTGTTTCATTTTATTTTTTCATGATTCTGCATAATACGTTTTAGTGGATAATACGTTTTTTTCCCTTTTCCCGGCCATTGTCACATAGCAGCAATGTATTTTTATACAGTTATTGCGATCACATTTTTAATTTAATTTCATTTATTTCTCCTTAAGGGCCTGAAAGCATTACATAAGGGGGGACATAAAGGCATGTAAACTTCAATTATATTGAACAGAAATGCTAAAATAGACCAAAAATACAGTCAGTGAAGTAAAAAATACAATTGAGAATACATAGAAAATATAAAAGGTAAATAATAGAAAAAAAAGTCAGAGCAGATAGATATTTATTAAAATAAGTTAGTGTAGGGAACAGTGGTTGTCTGAGGCTGTGTGATGGATTCTTAGTTTTTTGCAGAAATCTTTGCGTTCAGTGTATGCCACTATGTGTTCTGGGAGGGAATTCCACAGTACTATTGCATTAGGAAAAAAACATGAGTTGATAGATGCCGTGCAGCCGTTTACATGCGCTATTGCCTTGGTATGGCTGAGTCGAGAGGAAGCTCTATACTGTGGCTTTAGTAGCACGTGGCGTGATTTTGGGTGATAGAAGAAAGAGTAGAGTAGGCAAAGGCGAGGTATGATACGGCGTGAGGCCAGCGATGACAGACCAAGTGATTGCTTGAGTGACGAAACACTGACGTAAGAGGAGTAATCTGAGATGGTGAAGCGAGCAGATCGGTTCTGGATTGATTCCAAATGCGCGGTTAGATATACTTGTGAGGGATGCCAAATGGACAACGCATATTCTAGTTTCGGATGGACGAACGTTATGTATGCCAGTTTTTTAACCTCTGGTGGTGCAGTGCTCAAATTTCGATGTAAGTAACCCAGCATTCGTGATGCATTGGAACAAATAATTTCTATGTGGCTTTTCCTGTGGCGATGGCAATGATGTCATATGTATTCAAGGTATTTGTATGCTGATGCGGTTTCAACAGAGGCATTATTCATCGTGTAGGTGTTGGTAATGAGGGTGTGCTTGCGAGTAAATGTATTTGATTTGCACTTTTTGAGATTTCGCGGCATATGCCATTTGTTGCACCAGTCGTCAATGATATGTAGGTCAAGTTGTAATTGCAAGGAGTCTTCATAAGAGTTAATTGGATTGTAAATAACACAGTCATCAGCAAATAGCCGTAGTTTTGTGGTAATGTTAGCCGGTAGGTCGTTAATATATATTAAAAATAACAGTGGTGATAACCCAGCACCCTGGGCTACTCCTGAAGCGATGTCGGTTAGCGGCGAGCGATTGTTATTAGCTGAAGTGAATTTCTTGCGACCATTGAGAAAGTGCTCGATCCATGAGATTAGGTTCTGTGGTAAGCCGAGGTTAGAGAGTTTACTAAGCAATAGAAAATGAATTACAGTTTACACTTTTAATTACACTTTAAGAATACAATTTCAGGTTTTCACCTGAAGTTGTATAATACGACTGCAGAAGTGGACCTTCACTAGTATTTTTAAAACACGTAGCTTTATATTTTAGTGTACTAGCTTAAATAACATTCCAACAACCCACACACAACAGGTTAAGGCCCAGCCACGCTGGAAGAAAAACTATCACTGCTCAGATGAATGAGGAAACGGTGGCTTCTTTTTTTTGACTTGCAGAACTTTTTTTACTGACATTGAAAAGAAGGAAGTTCAGTGCAAACTGCTGAGCTATTTTCACGTTGCTGAAATAAAAGTGCACTGACTGTGGTTCGTGTGGCATTGAGCGATGCTGCTCCACATAACATGTTATGTGGAGCAGTATCACTCGACACCACATTAACCTTAACTATTGAGTTTGTCATGCCTGTTGAGATACCTTTTGGAGCTTGCTTTGGGTAATAAGATTTTTGGATAATATGTTTTATTTCCCGGTTGCTGTAAAGATTGTGTCAACGAGATTACACTGTACTAGATTACCTACAGTATTTTCGCGCGTATAACCCGCACCAAAAATTCAAAAAAGTCGGCAGTAAAGTTGGGGTGCGGGTTATACGCGAATTTTACTTGGAGGCGTGGCTTCACGGCCAGGTGTCTACACGGCAGCGCAGCGCGAGCTGCCATGTAGTTACCTGGCCTCGAGGCAAAGTTCTCCGACATTTAGTTTCGTTGTCTCCTAGGAAATCCTACCCTCTCCCCACCACTGCGTGTTGAAGATCCCTTCTCCCATCCATCACGGTCGTCCATTCCCCTCCTTTTTAAGGTCGGCATTTTGCGTATAGCGAATAATGCACGTGGCACCGGCGAACTCGTACGTCACCCGCTCCCGTGGCGCTCCCTCAGTTCACACGAAGCGCTTCGTGATACGGCATTGCCAATGCGAGTGCTGCTCCAGCCGCACTGTTATCCTCAGTCACGTGAATGCTAGCTGCGCATGCAAAGTGATCCGATTTGCGTCAGGTGTCACGTGACTGATTTGTCCACGATGGCGTACGTCGTGTGAATCCAGCTTTATCAGCATCGCAGAAGGGGGGGGGGGGAGGACAGACCCGCTGGCCGATGATACGATGATGTGGACGAGTTGTGTATCCGTGAAAGGACTGTTTTTGCAAAGATTTGAGCGTTTTTGCATGCAGTTATTACCGCAGGTTATACGCGCGGATATTTTTTTTTTCTTTCCCGGCTGTTGTAATTGGGGGTGCAGGTTATACGTGGTGGCGGGTTATATGCGGGAAAATACGGTATTTACATGAGCTGAATCCATTTTATTCTTTGCTCAACATGTGTTTTGCAGTTTGCAACTAAAGAAATCTTGACAAAACTGAAATCCGGCTTTCTGTCATGTGAAAGCTGCATCAGCTGCACTGTGAAAACATGTGTGACTGTTTGTGACAGTAGCAAATGCATATCTGCAAGTGGCGTGTGACAGTTCAAAGACAACTTATTCAGTCTGGTGGCGTGCTGTTAAGGACTGGCAGTACAGTCACTGGCAATGAAAATGTCAAAGACCTTTTGACTTAATCAGTGATTGCCCTACAGTGACAGTGTGCACAATAAATAATTTTCCTGTGGCCTGGCTAAGAATGACAGGCGTGCTGTGGTGTATGTGTGCACGAATGGTCTGTATTTTTCATCATAAAGCTGCAGATCCAGGACATGCATAAATAAAAAGATTCTCCATGGCTTATACAGTTCATCAATTCCATTCCCGATTCTGCATACATTCTTTGTTCCCATCCCCCAATACATTAACCGTGTACGAAAGAAGCTTTGTTTTCACTATCTGTGTCACACTTCCCAGAGTTCACGAAACTGAAACGGAAGCGCACAGCAAAAGAAAAGGAATAATGAGACGCACTTGTCAAGGCAGCATGACCCTGGAGACCACGGTCTGAGAAAGGCATTGGAGGCACGTCCAGCGTGCCTGGGACATCCCCCATGGCATCTGCATCAGGTGTCATCGGAGGTGGAATCATGGTCAGATCAATAATGTCTGGGTCCAAGTACAACGTTCCCTCATCGAACGGAAGCTGGATGTCAGGGTTTGACTGCAGCTGCTTGAGCAACTCGAGGAGGTCACGGTCTCCGGATCCTATTCCTGGCAACATGTCCGGACTGTGAAGGCCAAAACTGGAGCCACTGCGTCCACGCTTGTTTGGAGCAGACGGCTCGGTCGTTGCAATCAGTCTCGAGGTCCGGTGGAGAGGGCTCTGCGTTGGCGTGCTGAAGCTGTCAGTGTCTGACTCACTCGCTGCTTCATCTGGAGCCATAGCTGCAACTTCGTTAAGCGCTTCTGACACGTCATCCAGTTGCGTGAGCAGCAAGAGCGAGTCGGCTGCACGGATTGTGGGGCCGGCTGTCTCACGCTCGTCACTGCTGGTCGACTCGTTGGCTGGAAGTGGTGGCCGGTTTGGTGGCCGGTTGCTGTCAGACAGATAGCTCTCAGCATCTGCTACCATACGCCGCATCTCTGACACCCGACGCAGCACCTCCTCGTTCTTTACCTGCAACGACAGGATACGAGTCAAGTCCTGCACTTGCGGACATGTCACAGTGTTATTTCCACTCTTAAGATTTCTTGTGGTTGCTGTTATACACAGATTGTAAAGTTTCTGACTGATAGAGTAACTAGAGTCGAATGGAATTTCAGGTTTGACCTTGAACCACAACTGCAGTGTTTGCATGTCGGAGTCAGACTTTCAAGCATGTTGTATCATCACCTTTCTGCCTATCAGATTAGAAAATGATGACGTGCTGTCCCTCATAAATGGTTTGCAAAATGTGCTGTTGCCTGCATATATAATCTGAAAACATCAACTAAACAGCTAATATGTGTGTGTGCTCAATGCTGCGGTTGCCTCTTGTTAACAGATGTACCCTTTGCAACTAACTGCTTGGTGCGCACATAGCACCAGTTGCACTTTCAATCTGAGGCTCACAATGTCATGTAGCCATGTAAAACCATAAGTACATGAGCACAACGGCACATGGCGCCATAGTATTATGCAACGGAATCAAACCGAGTGACCTGAAACAGTGGCCCAAAGCCACCCCATGCAATCCATCATTTTTTTAATGTCATTGCCACACCCAAAGGAAGCTCCTGATTCAAAATTTCTGAAGCCTTGTGACCACCCTGCGACTAGCCCTAAACCTGCTTGCTCACACTGAATGCATTAGAGTTTTCTTTAGGGAACCAAACTCAGCAGTTATATCGTTTTACCATTGTACGTGCAAAGATGTGGGTTCATATCCCACCTACGGCCAGTTGTTTTTTCGTCCACTCTCATTTTCATTTGTTTATAATTTCCACATTTCAATTAAATAAACAAGTAATTCCCCCAAAGCTTTCCTTGTTGTTCTTGTCTGTTGGCTTTATGTGGTTGTGACTATGAAAAGCTATGTATGTCGAGTCTATGTGCTGTCCCTTAGCATCTTCACACTAAAGCAAACAATAGTGTTTATGTAAAACAGTTTTGAACACTGCAGTTTGTGCACACCTTAATGGGTCGTGGGAACATGTGCAAGCTCACTGCCTTTCATTGTCATGCTGAAAGCAGGCCCACACTCACTTCAAGTACAACAGGCTCCTCCTCCTCCTCTTCATCGTCATCGTCCATGATGTCGAACTTGACTGATCGTTCCTCCGAGTCGTCGTCTGCTGTGGAAGACGCAGAGTCCGAAGCCTGCTGGTGGCCATTGGATGTGAGCAGCAGGGAACGTTGTTCCAGCTTGCTGGCACCGAGCACAGGCGAGCGAAGAACCCGGCTCGGGCTGAGCGGCTGCAAAGGACTTGTCTCGTTCATGTTATGGTCCACCGAGTTGGACAGGGCCACCAGAGAGCACTGCTCCCGCGAGCTGCTTCGCGACATGCCGCGGTCGGGAAGCTGCAGAAGAAATGAGTTTGAAGAAATAAGCGAATTTCTACATACCACACTCTTTCTTGCCCCACTTTTTTTTTTCTTTTCCTGCTAGCAAGCGTGTGCTATCGGGGAAAAATGAAATGCAATCAAAAGTGCAGGCATCAGTCACATTCTGTGCACAATTTATAGGCCACTGTTTCATTTGTTGGAAAGGTTCATGCTCTTTCACAAGCTCCGGTGGCCACAGCTGGCAAATGAACTGTTTATGAGCTGATGGTATGTCACTGAATCACGTGGTAACAAAACTTACTAGTAAATTGCTGTGCTTTGTTGGTGTGAAATTTAATAACAAGTGCTACTGTACTACAGGACAAGTCAGCCTAGCATGTGCAGCGTAATACAGAACTATAAACTTCTGTTCTTCACGTCAACTACTCGACTTTTATTAGTATTACACCAGTGCTCACTTTTACCTAAATGTAATTTGTGAGTTGCAATGACTGCATTTCTTTGTCTCCTCCCGGTAGAACATGGCACCACAATGACAACCCAGCGGATCATACTAACAGCTAGTGTGAAGCCTCACAAGCTTACCTCACAGGGAACATAAGTTGGGGGCGGCAGGGACAGGTCCACGCTCTTCACCACTGGGCCATTTGGAGTCTCCTCCGAAGGTGTATAGCTCCAGGGTGTTGGGCACACAATGTGAGTTCCATGGAAGCACGGAGCTGCAAGATTGCCACACATTGTGTAAGGATTATTCTGCACCAACAGAGCACTTAATTTACTTGATTACTGCAGGTACCCAAAGCACGTAACCAAATACCTGAGCACAAATGCAACAAGAGTCCATATCACTGCCTGCAAGCAGTCAGCTGAAAACATCAGTACTAGTGCACGTCCTATACTGTGAATTATTGTGATGGTTATCACCGATAACCGTAATAGCCACCCTAACCGCAGCCAACATGGCGGCACCCATTCAGCCCAGACTGTCCACTTTGATTTGAATTCGCACATGTTACTGGCTCTCCTCGCCCTGACAGCAACAAATAAATGGCAAAAGCCGTCATCACTATGTATCATCTCACGCTGAGGGCAAAACGTTAGGTATGTTTTCTCGTTATTATTGAGATCGGCTGTCTGTTTTGACGCTGGTAGGACTACAGAGGCAGCACCAAGTAGTAGATTTCCAGTAAGTAGATGTTGCCACACCATTAGCACTGGTGATGCATTGACGATGCAGAACGCTATGAATGCTTAATTGGCAACTGCAACATCAATTTACTACTGCGCCCTAGTATGGTACGTGATGACGGGGCGAGCAAACGCCAAACATACACCGAGCAGACAATGTGGTGCTGTTGAACATTATCCGGCTGTTCATCCTTACTACTGGCTGAGGAGGTTGCAATGAGCTTTCATGTAAACGCAGCTTATGGTTAAAACACCAAAACTTTTGCTGCGTCACTCCACCAACTGTGGAGCATGTGTCGACAGGATGGAAAGCTGACGCTGAGCAGATGACGTGGCACGGATAACCTTATCTTGAGGGGCATTCAGCCTTCCTATTGGCTAAGAAGTGCTGCAGCTTCCACATTGCTACAAGGAACTGCTAAGATAGAGTATAGTCTGGTGTACATCGGAAGCACCCAGTGAAGATTTCCAAATATGTGGCATGGTGGAACAATCCTTTCATATTTTTCTACTCTTTGTGACGTCATCTTTCAACACCCAAATGACGGCAGGCACTTTGCCAAGAACAAGTTACACCAATAGCTACTAGTGCACAAACTTGCGAAGCAGTTGCACTTTGAGAAGCCAAGTGATTTCTCGTAAGAATCAGTTTTCAAAGGAAAATCATAGAGGAATCGGATGTTTTCACTGCTCATATTAGTGGTGAAAGCTCAGATGTGATTCTAGGGATGAAAGGATGAAATGGATGAACATAGGATGAAATGCATTCAGGAAAAGGTTGTTGACATTGTGAAACCGAGGTATTGCAATGTGACAAAGTGGAAGTTGACACAATTTTTATTCAAACGAGTCCGCAATGACTCACCCGTCTCGACTTTCCAAGGATCCTCCGTCTCCCAGTGAACAGGAAGGTCTCGTGATGCCAACAGTTTGTGGTACCCCTTGAGGATGAACACCAGCTCAGCTGTCTCGTGGTCATCAAGTCCAAACTTGAGATTCTGTTCAACAGAAAAAGGAATTATTTAGAAGTGGAACTTGTACCATCTTTGTGGAGAGGTGCAGGGCAATGAAGAAGAGTGAACAGCTCAACTGCTGCCAGCACATGTAAAAGCATGGAAACAATCAATCAAACAATCAAACAAGCAATAAAAAAAAAGGTGAGTCTTCTTGAGATGGCTATAGAAAGAGAGGCAGAGCTGCCTTGACTTCTGCTGAGTCCCATAAAAATACCACTTGCTTTCTCCTGTGACACATATTGTTATGCTATAATGATGATGAAGAACAAGAAATCATTACTTGAAATAGTGAGTAATGCATCTAACACTTTATTGGGTGAACTCATGCCCAGAATGTAAAAGAACACATGAATGCCAATGAAAGCAGTGAGAGCAGTCGGCGGTCATTGAATCCAATCTCTCAGCTTATGTCAGTCCAGTATATATACATTCATCACCGTACACTCCAGAGCGACTGCTAGTCCTCATGCAGATTCAAGAATGTACAATGTTCGTGTCATACATGCAGTCTGATTGAACATCTTTCTCATCATAGAATTCATGACAACTTTTATAAAGCTTCTTACACAAAAATGCATCATGCACAAGAGATATATCCTGATAACAGTGATAGTGCAGCAAAGCAGTCATTAGCAAAAAGTAAAACAATGACAGGTGGCAATAAAGATGCAATTCTCATCTGGTGCATATCATAAACACACAAATTTTTCTCAACAAACAATGATGTAAAAGCACTGACCTCTTTGTCTGGGTCTTTGATGTTGATCTCAATATTGCAGACAAGGTCATCATCCCTCGTGACTGTGACAGAGGACACCTCTTCTATTTGAGCCAACGTTACAGGTTGCTAAAGAAGGAAATCGGCAGGTGAGATTCTTTCGGTGTTTCTTGAGCACTCGGAAGAAAAGAAAGTTCTCAACACTTACAATAGGCACTGTTCCGCGTGCATTGTTGATCTGGCTGATTCCAAACTTTGGGCTTATCATTATCCCCGTCTCCGTGTTTGAGTCCTGTACAGCATGAAACAAGCACCGGTCAATCACCGAGTATGAGCAAGGTATGTTAACAAAATTTATGCCTAAACGCTTTTATTTTTAAAATTTGGACTGGTACATGTTTTCTTGAAGCTAAGTATCGTGTTAGATGATGCCATACTTAGCTGCAAGCAAGTCAGTACCACTCCCTTAAACAAAAGAAAACAAAAATTAGGAAGATAACAAAAAGGAAGGCAGCAATATAAATGGATACAAAGTGGGCTCAATTTGAAGAAACTTAGCAGGAACGTAATGTATACAGGGTATTCCAGCTAGCATGCACCGGGTTAAAAAGAAAAGAAAAGCTTTCAATATGAATGAAATCAACTGTATTTTAACAGCCACCTAAAGAAGCCTTCAGTATTTTTTCGTGTTCAGGTTATTTGAATAATATCTAGTAATTAAGTATCTCTATGATGATCAAATGTACAGCCAAAATAACAATACAAGGTTTTGATAGCAGATTTGAAAGCCTTCATTTCAGTTCTGTGCAATGTGGTATCTTCAGTGTACCACTTTTTTCCCATTTACGAGAAAGCCAGCAAAAATAGAACAAAGCCGACGCAGGCTGCTGCTTGCATCACACAGCAGCACTACTCTCGAAAATGCTTTGCACTTATTAAATATAATTTCAATAAATAAGATTTTAAGAATGCCCTTTGTTTACTATATAATTTCAATAACTATAAGTGAGTTTCGTTCTGTTTCCTTCATGCATGGCTTATGCATAGACATGAAGGAATTTGTTCAGAGGTCTACGAAAGTATTCATTAGAAACAGTCGTCACCACTGCCCAGAAAGTACACTATACCTTGGTGCTGGTGGCAAACACCTTGGCGCCATAGCTGGAAAGCTCGCTGATGACCTTGAGGTAGTGCAGTTTGGCCTGCAGGGGTGTGAGCTGCTTCTGTCCAGGGGCACAAAGCGCCGCCTGGTTCTGCTTGAGGAAGTGACTCAGCAGCTTGCGCAGCTCTTTTCGCTTCATTGTCTCTAGCAGCGAGCCAGGCACAAACCGCTTGAGTCCACTCTCCCGCCTGCACACACACAAAAAAAAGTGAGCTTGCAATGTGAGACCACTGTACAGAGACTCAACACACATGCTCTCCGCTCTGCCACTCTATGTGGCCATCGTACATGGTCATTCATGGTTCTACAGTCCCACATGGTGTGAAAGTGTCTACAACTGTCACTGTCAATTTTATGCACAAGTAGATTTTTGGCACTGACAAGAAGCAAGCAATAGCAATGCCAGTTAGTGTTTCTAACAATCGGCCATGCTCTTATTGCACATCTTTAGGCAAGGGTAGTCTGTCATGCATGTACCCCAAACCGAGAAATCTTTTTGAACACGAAATCTGCAAAAAAAAAAAAAAAAAAAAAAATCGATTGTTTCATTAACTTTCAATGTTTAGTGGATACTTCATATGACTACAACATTTCGGAGCTCCATTTCAGGCTGAATGGTGAAGTTGCAAGGAAATTTAACTTTTTAGCGACTTCTGTACTCTGAATATTTTTGTGGTTGGCTGTACATTTATTGACCTTTGAACTGAATGACCACTTTGCAGCACCTAATGGCATTTTTCGGTCCTGTGACTCGGGTAGTGCGGAATTCAGTAACAAGATGGAAATGGCTCCATTGTCAGTATGTTTGAGGATCATGAGGTGCTGACAAATGATTTTAGGAGCAAGTTTGGGCAGACAACAGATCAAATCAAATCAAACTTTATTACAAGAAGCCACTACACGTGCTTAAGCATGCAGACAACAGGTCACAATACTATCTGTGTTGCATTAATTATGTCACGCAGAATAAGATGGCGGCAGAAGAATAAAGAGGAGGAGCTGCTTACTCGACTGACTTGATGGTGACCTTGCCCTGGATGCCACTGCTGAGCGCGTGCAGATGGATGTGCAAGGCGGCTAGCTTGAGGGCCACATCGTACTTGAGTTCGGGAGCAAACCTCTCCTGAACCATGTCATTGCAGCACTGCCACGTGAAGAGAGAGGGTATAAAAACCATAATGTTTTAATCTACAGACCATGTTCTAGCAACATACCACTACAATTATACTGTCTTCGCTAGAGAGTGTTAGCTTGTCCGTATACGTAATTGCAATTCACGGAATGCTGGGTTAATGCGGGCATAAGCGTGAGCAGCTGGGTTGGTGGCACCATCTTGTGGCAGAGTGTTTAACCAGAGAGGACACAGAGCTATTGTTGCAGTAACTAATCATATTCTACTTATCTGCTGGTGTAAAGTGTCAGCAGTGATGCAATTAACATGCGGTCCCTCTTGTGTCTTACTGTACTAATGATGCACTATGTCACCTATCATAGCCTGGTACTTTCAACTCTGGCTCGCTATTTCAGTGTGCTTTCACAATGTCAAAAAATAATTTTGTTTTTAAAGGCTTCACAGACAAACAACGAAGTAAGCAGCCTCTTGGACTAACCTAGAAAGAGCAGGCTAATTGAATGAACCACGTTTCTGCATTTCTATTTACTATGTCGCAGTAAATGTATCAGACTGACATCATTAATATGTCCTGGTCAAACATAAAACGTTTATCAATTTGAAACATTATGAACTTCTGTTGATTTTCTTTGGAACTAGAACCAGGGATCAACTGCTGTTTTCTTTCAATCAGAACAGAGGCTGGCTTTTAAACAGTCATTTTTAACAAGATGGCATGGGTGCAGTGGCGCACCGACCGGGGGGGATTCGGGGGTTGTAACCCCCCCCTGATGCCGACTTAACCGCCCCTTTTGTTTAACCCCTTTTTTTCCTTATGCATTTGAGTGCTGCAACTAAGATGTAAGACGCACAATCATCTGCACACTCGCAAAAAGCAAATTTTTTTTGACAATTTCTCACGAAGAAATCGAAATTAGTGCTGTTTAGATGGTATTGGCAAACTGTCAACTGGAGCACGTGAGATCATCTCATGATATGCAGAGAGTGAGCAAAGAAGCAATACCATGTTCAATATATTCCAGCTTGATTAAATGGTATCTTAAGCATGGCACTAGAGCCAGCCACCTGCTAGACATGAATACACGCACAATTTTAAGGACTGGCATGATAAAGAAGTGGGAGCCAGCTGAGAAACATGTGTAATGGCAAGTGCGAGAACAGAACAGACTGGCAGCATCACAAGACACTATACTCACCTGCATGAAGAGGTACTCAAAGGCAACAGGGTCCTTTTGCAGCAGGTCGTAAGCATCAAGCGGCACAAAGGCAACTCGAAACAAGCACCGCAAGTGGTGAGCACCAGGCCGTGCTGCAATCTGCATAACAAAGAGAAAATTAAGATATAGGGATGACTTTTTTTCATGGGAGTGTTTCAGGAAAAAAAACAAAAAGACAAAAAAAAAAAACATGCAGCAAAATTTCGTTGATATGCTTTTACATAACTGCAAGGAAATAATGCAGGGACCCAGAAAATGTAAATTCCAAGAAGTGAATAAAGGCAGCGTAGTTATAACCTGATAAAAACTTCAAAGCATTACCTTGAATGCATGAAAGGCTTTGCATTGATATTAATGGACATGTGTCCATTCCAGAGGTTGTGAACAAGTGTGCTCATACTGAACATACCTACCTCAAAGGTGGCTATAATGGTCACACACATATGGCAAACCCGAAAACATTGATCTTGACATTTTAGTGGTCATTCTCCAAGAAATAATTAAATAATAACAATAATAAAAGACTCTTTGCATAGCCAGGGTCTTGACCCTGGCAGCACAATGCCTTATGAGGGTTTATTGGCCAGTTGCTTGCTCCCAAGTTCACATAATACATGACCGTCTGCAGTTTATAGGATGTTCCACATCCACTGCCAAGGCCATGAGTTGTTATGATTACCGTTCGCAGGGCCAGGTTTACTAGACATACACAAACACCCAACAAAGTGGATGGGAAGACGGCTGCTGCCATAGCTCGACAGTAGACAATCGCACATGAATGCGGAGGTTGTGGATTCGGCCAGCAGCAAGTTGTCTTTTCTTCCACTTTATTTTCCCTTTTCATTATTATTTATAATCGTCATCATCATCATCATAATTAGCCAATTTATGGCCACTGCAGTATAGAGGCCTCTCCTAACGATCTCCACTTACCCATGTCTTGCTCCAGCTGGCCCCCATCTTATGTCTGCAAATTTCTTAATTTCATCACACCACCCAATCCTCTGTTGTCCTCAACTGCTATTCCCTTCCCTCGACACCCATTCTGTTACTCTAATAGACCACTGGTTATCCGCCCTATGCATTACATGCCTTGTCCAGCTCCATTTTTTTCCTCTTACCCTCTTAATGTCAACTAGAATATTGGCTCCTTTTGCTCTCTAATCCACACGACTGTCTTCCTGTCTTATAGTTCCACCTAACATTTTTCATTCCACTGCTCGTTGCACTGTCTAGTGCAACCAAATAATAACAGGAACATCGGTATTGATTGTTACTTATACATGTAAATTAAATAATAGAGTTCATTTTTTCTGTGCTTTCCTTGGCTTCATTGTCTCTTGGCTTCATGTGGTTATTTCTAGTATATTATGGTACACAAGCATAGCGGACGCCTACCTTTGCCAGAGAGTCCTTTGGATCGAGGAGAGTGAGCTTGTTCCGACGAACTGACTTGATGTGTTCCACTACAAGGCCGAAATGCTCCATGGCTTTCACAGAGAGTTTCTCTTGGAGAGAGTTGAGGACGTCCTGAAAAATAGAAATAAAGTTAACCTCTCTGAGCTCAAACTGCAGTCTGTCGACTGACCTGTGGGCATACCGGACAGAGTGCTCAACACTCTTAAAAGAAAGGAATGTCCTTACTTGCCACAACGCTATCCATAAGGAGCAGACATGCTTATTCAGTACTCTTTATTATGTTAACATTTCGGTAACAACTGGAGCTTGTCTTGAGAAGCATCAAGCTTCAACGAAAACAGCAACCTAACAAACAGTTTTCAAGATTCATGTCTCCACCTTGATAGTGTGTATGCTACTGGAAAAAAAGAAAGGAGAGGATCCTTGGTGCCTAAGAATTCTTCAATACAAATCAATTTGACACAATATTCAGTGCATGCGGATCGGTGAGCTTCAGTTTTAAGACTTTTGTTGTTGAGAGCTCTAATGAAAATGTGGTGAAAGTGGAGTTCATGGTGGAGAAAGGTGTCATGAATGCCACTGTATATGCTGAAATTAAGTTTACTCATTGTTGAGACAGCTGGTTTATACTGCACGATGAAGGTTGCTGAGCATGATTTTTGAAGGATAGAGGTAGGAATGAGTAAGCAAGACAATGCTTCCTACTGGTCCACATTATTTCCTAATTACTGGGCATTGTTGCGTCGTACCTTTCTATGGCAATGGAACATAGTGCTACAAAGTTTGTACCACTCCAAGCTTGTACTGAAGGTAGAAATTAAACTTGAAACAAGATCTGTCATCGTAAACCTGCTGAAATCTGACACACAGTGTCACAAATTCATAAAGCGTGGAAATGCATGGAAGGCTATCTTACCTGCACAGTAGTTGAGCTGTCGTACTTGAAAGACTTGGTTTGACCATTTTCAAGAAACACTTTCATAACATTGGGCAGAAAGGGAACGCAGGACTCGAACGTAGATGGCTGTGAGGAGGAGAAAAGTGAGAAACCAGAGGTGTGAGTTAATTACATTGCATGTTTGACACTGGCAAAAGAATAACCACTTATATAATAAACACTCAAGTTTGCAGGAAAATATAGGTATCTATATCTATGAGGGCTGAAGGAGGATCAATGATTAGCCTACTTATCCTATGTGATGATATTAACATGAATGGCAGCTCATAAGATTGTGATAAGAATGGGAATCCAAAACACCAATGTGGGTGACCTGACTGAGGTTGTTTAACGAGCTAAAACCAAAATCAGCTCGCTTCCATGACGTGGGCAGAGCAGTGAGCTGAAATAGCAATATGCAACAATATTGGCTGCTAAGGCTACTGCGCTATACTTAGCATGTTGCACCTAAATGGTTTACTTACTGTTTTCTGTTAAATATCACAGTTTAATGGCACATGGCATGACTACACTCTTTTTTGTATGGTGTTTTGTGAACTGCCCCCCTTTCAAGATGATTGGTTACCAACTAGCCCAACTGTCAACATTACTGTACCTGCAGAGATATCTAAGAATCAGTCAAATTACATGTAATTGGAGTAATGCCCATAAACAGATGTATGCTTAATGTGCCTTTAACAGAGAAAAACACATTAAATTTGTGACATGCTTGCTTTTCGGCAAGTTTTCAGTTCATTGATGAAGAAGTTTATTGATGAGAAGTTCCACTCAAGAAGTTCAAAAGGTTTCATATCTTCTATCACAAATAGTGTTTGCCTGAGCTGGTTGGTTGTCCATACGTTCTGCTAGAAACCATTTGTGCTTTGTTCTATCACAAATCACGAAGTCATATCGGGACCTACAGTGGAAATACAAGTAACCAATTTCTACATCACTCTAAAAGAGAAAACAATCTCATCACAGCATGCATCGCAGCATCAGTGTACTCTAAAACTCATGTCATCTTTTATTTTCTTCTTTTGCAGTAAGCTGCAGGTAAACCGCTGCAAGCTGCTGTTTGCAATGCACAGGAACGAGGTATCATCAGCTGACATATTGCCTATTACCTCAAATGCCTAGCAGAAGTATTGTACTGGGAATGCTGAATGCTGTGAACTTCTTGTAGCATTGTACTTGAAATAAATATTATTATATTGTTACTATTTCGAGGGCTGTGTTCTCAAGAATGCTCTCAGCAACATCACTCTCAGAGCATGCTGAATAGATTAACTAGATGAAATAAATGCAAGAAAATAAACTTAATTACCAGGGGGCAAGCTTCTTATGAGTGAGACTCAGGTCACAAAGCACTTTAACCTCATTAACGTGAATGGTGGAAACAATGCAATGCCAACAAACAGATCACTGCAGCAAAGCAATGTAGTGGCTGGTGTCACATGAAAATGACAGTGCTGCCAAGATTGATCAGGAAAGAATAAGCGAGTGTGAGGGGAACAGAGTACATATATCGCTATATTTGTTGTAAGATGGTAAAACACATTCCACCTCCCGCCTACACACACAAACACCGATGTTGCAATGAATAATAGTTGAATATCCAAGAGTGCGGTACAATTACAATGTGAGAAGTGAATTCGACAAGCTTGTGCTCTTATAAAAAAGAGTGCTTCAGAGCTTAAAAACTTCATCTGCCCATTTCACTTTGTCTTTCCTTTTACTTTGTTTACCCTATGGACGTTCTTGCATTGTTTATTTCTGTACAGCGCAGAGCAATAAAGAGGTAAATGCATGCCAGTCAGCTTGTTTACCCACCAGTAAAAAAAAAAAAAAAAAAAAAAAAACTGGCTGTGCATAGGTTTAGAACAACCCACATTGTTCTTGGTTTCAAGAATAAGGACACTATTCCTAACAATGCTTCACTGCAAAAACTGCACATGCAATGCTCTCACTCCTGAACATTAAAAGAATGAACAACTTACACAATAAAGAGGTGAACCATTGATGACAACACCTTCCGCAAAACGAACCCTCGATGGATTTGTCTTTAACTTTGCTTTCTTTGCGGCAGTTAGGAGGGCTGACTTCCGTGTTGTCTGCGGAAAAACAAAACAAAAAAGAACACAGCATGAGCACTGTGAGACTACTTACACAGGAAGTGCAAGTCACAAGCAAAATTATATTGGTGAGAACACTATGGTTGCTTCCTCTGAAGCTTGGTGGATGCCTTGAAACTATATTAAGCATACCCTACTGGCACGGCTTTCTTAATAACCTTGTGGAAAGGTTCCTTACACAAGTATCCTCACCACAGGTCCTGGGAGATAATGCAGGTTGTAAATATTTGACAAGCCAGTCCAAGCATTACAATGGACTTTCCTTCTAAATAAACTTTGTTAAGATAATTCTCCAATTTGGGAGCTTAGTACCATAATGTTTAGTCCCATACAGATTCCAACGGACTTCATTTATGACAAGATGAACACATTTGCTATGCCATTTCATGTTTAAGTCTTCTTTTTAATTGCAATTAAAACAAATACAGAAGACTTCAGCACCTTATGGAAGCAACAGTTACTCATTTTCACTTAGAAATTACGATAGAGAAGAAAAACAATCCAGTGCTGCACAAATGCAAGAACTTTCATTGAAAGGCATGGCACCTATAACGAATCCTACTGCATTTGATTACACTAGGGCACATTATTCCATAAAATGCAATAAACTGGAACAAGATTATCTGCTTTGATACATTGGATAATAAGTTATGAGTCAAGCAAGAATGATATGTTGATGATAGTAAGCAGAAGCATTTGTTTTCTTCAATATCGAAAGTAGAGAACAAAAAGCACACTTACATTGTTCACATGAGGTTGACAGACGACCAGCTTGACAGAGAGCTTGCATGATCTGAACAGTAAAAAAAGAAATAACTCAATGAATGCTTAATCTGAAAACTAACCAAAACACTGAATTTGCATGAATATAAGCACAGACGTGGGTGTAAAAGCTGGATGTTTTTGCATGTCATGTGTGATCTGCTGCAGTGCCAAGCGCTCCCACGGGACCACCCACGCATACATCGTGGGCGTGTATTGCGGCAACAGAGTCAAGCGCACATTATGCTAAAGCGTTCTTACAGTGGTCTAGGCCTTCTGACTAAGCATCCTACACAAACTCCCACTTCTACCTTCGCAACTGCTCAGAAGCACTCTATTCCAAGCCAACTCATGCGCGTCTACGTTTTCCGTGCGACACCGCAAAGCTGGCTTTTCTGCATCGCTAAGATGTCTGGTGGTTGAGCGTGCTGCATGAAATGGGGAGGGGGAGGGGAGGGGAGGGAGCGTGGTTCCGATTATAGCGCGAAGTACTTTAGCTTGCTAATGTTGCTATTTGTGCTTGTTGGAGCGCTATTAGAGCACAAAACGTAGTGCGTCGCAGATAATAAAAAAAAAGTCCAAGTCTCGCCCGAAAGGCAAATACTGGATAGCCATAGCAAAGTATTAAACGACTACACGAAGTAAGGTTCGTAGATTTATCGACGGTATAAATTGCAGTAAACATTCGTTTATTGATTAAATTAACACGCATAGTGTCACGCGTGCATAAGCAAACATGTACAGATCTCGCTCGATGACCACGAACACTCGCGCGATGTCACAACGCTGGCGTGAAGAAGAGCGCCGAAGCGTTCGCTGCCTCTCGCTTCGCGGAGTCTCGGAAACTTGAGATTACGCGACCTCCAATACTAGACGCGCGGGAACGCAGTGCGGGGGAACACAGAGCGCATGAACCCACTAACCATCTCGGCTCGGACTTCAACTTTGCACCCGCCGCAGAATACCTGCAAGATACGGCACGTGGGCCGCTTATGCACGCGGCTGCGCGGACAGCCATGCGCAGCCACGGCCGGGCTAGAGGAGGATACGCGCGCTTGATCACGTGACCTGCAGCACTGGGTGCCTGGGAAAATGAATTGCACGCCCGGGAGGACTGCGCGCATCAAGCCACTATCCTTCTAGGCTCACCCTCGCATGCTTTCCATCGCACCCACAGCGTGCAAGGCGCAATCTTCTCGCACCCGGACTTTATACGCAACATCACGGCGACGACGACGGCGAAAATTTACCTGGAGTGTCCATGTAATTGATCGCAATAAAACGAAGAAACAGAAAGTAACGCCATGCGTATTTACAAGAAGGTTACTCTTGTTGCCTATTAGACAGATGATTGGTCCTTTTGTGAGCATCTTTGTGACCTAAGCATTTTACTGTATCGTGAATGTTTACAATGCAAACAAAGGAAAACTATATCCCCTGTCCACACCATGCCTTGGCTACGATGTGCGTACAAAAATCACGCTTGCTAACAGTGGACATTTCTGTGATAAGGTCAAGTCAAAGAATGAATTTGATTTTTTTTCCTTGCCGGAATAAAGAGAGAGAGAGAGAGCTTCGTGACTTCGGCTTCAACTCATTGATTCGGAGTGTTAATACAGAGGAGGAATTAATGAGAAACAAACAAAGATGCACTGTACGTGTTGTGTCCTTCCTTGTTGCCCTACCTGAAGCTTCAACATTAATACAAACATGCATTTCCAGCAAACCATTCTATATCTGGCTGGCACTCACTTGACCAACTCAATCACGTGCTCCCGGGGCGCGTTCTTGACATCTTCGCCATTGATGCCGAGAATCTGGTCCCCAGGCTGGAGTTTGTGTTCGCTAGGACCACCTTCAGTATAAGACAGGGAAAGCTGTGTCGGTCAAAATTGCACACTACAAAGAAACACGATTTATTCTAATCACCAAAGCCATATTCCAGATGAATTTGTGCAGAAGAAATAGCAAGTTATCGCATTTGAAAACTTAAGACTTTCCAAAGGCTGCAAGGAAAAAGCAGGCAAAACATTCTTCCGTTACCCTTGCCAAAACAAAGCATCTACAGAACGTACAAATGTTCCATGCGAACTACTGAATGAACGCATGCAAATTCTTATTATGATCGCCCAATCACAACCTTATTAAATACTGATAGTGAGGAGAGGTCACAGTATATGCAGGTCAAAGCTCGTTAGGAGATCATATGTGGTGCTCTATATTACTCGCAATGACGGCTGCTGCCGCTGCTCTAACCTCACCAATAACTCAATAGAGAGTTTTAGAATAGGGGCCCCAAACGTTTTGGGGCCCCAAAGAAATAGCGTCGACACCACTGCGCATGCGCGAGACGCTAACTGCGTTTGGGTTTTGCGTTGGGCACGCTATTTCGCCGATTTAGCGAGAGCCCCAAAAGCAGCCCCAAAAGTTTTGCGTAAACAAACATGGCGGCACCCATCGAAGCGGCGGCTCTCCGAGTACCAAACTCGGCTTGATTCGTGGTAACGTGTGAAGTTAGTAAGCTAGGAGAAGTGACTGCGGTTATCGCTTTCTCTCAACTAACGTGTGTAATGAAGATTGATTCATTAGACGCCGCTGATTCTGAATTCGATTGTCGATTTCATGGCTCGTAGGCCTAACGTGGATTAGCTTGGCTGGTGAAGGCACGTCAAGTTGGTTACTCAAAATTAGGCGCAATAAATCGCTTGCTGCTAATAGAATAACACCTTAATTGCAATAAAACGCAAAACCACGAAAGTCAAAATTACTCTTCCTATCATAAAATGGTATAGTTTATTTTAATATTTATAATAGCTTTTCTTTGACACCGTAGTGGCGCTGCAAGCGCAAGACGGTATTCGCAAACGCAAAGCCCTATTCTAAAACTCATCGCTCTTGCATGCCCCAACGCTAACACCCGCAAAGCTCTTTGGGGCCCCAAACTTTTGGGGCCCCTATTCTAAAACTCTCTATTCTCCCAATACAAAGGGGTCACCAGCGAACAAAAATCATACGTCTCTTAAATCACCATTTCTATGTAAAACGATATCAAAAGTATAGACTTGTACGAAGTTTCATACACCCTTCTAGCTACCCTTTCTTATTTTCACTAAGGCATGGTTAGTGACAATGAAAATTCTTATTACACAATTGGCTACTCTTGAGCTGAGACGAATATATTCGCGTGTAGTGCGTTTTTGCGCGTATAAGCCGCACCTCCAAATGCAACCACTAGAAAAATAAATATAAACGCGCATGCATCCTGAGCAAATAGCCGCATACAACAAAGTTGAGATGTTGTGAAGATGCAAAGGACGTGCGCTCTCGCTCTGCGGGAGAGAGCTCCATTGGCAAGAGAGGAGGATGCAACGGCGATGGAGAGAACAAGCCCCCTATGCTACCGATGTCCTGGTTAACGGCTATGTTTTTTGCGGAAATGAAACAACAAGTGCTACCTAAATACCTTCACTGTAACAAATACGTGCAATCAAGCGCACCATTCCTTTAATAAAGCGAATAACTTCCTAAAAGCGTTCCGCTAGTCGCTTACAATGACGATAATCATCGAAAGATTCAGCACAATTTTTTTTTTACTTCAGCCGTGGAATAAATTTCAGTTGTTTTTATTGAGCAAGACTCTATAAGAGTTCGTGGATGGAGATTCCCTTTTCTAGCACCTTTAGCAAGCTACCACTCTTTAATTAAATTTGCTGAGTTTCTGGCGCGGAACTGTACGCGCGGAAATATGGTAGCCCACATAAAGGCCTTAAAGACGCATAAACTTGGTAACGAATTATTGCGTTTCGGGAAGGATCGCCCACAACACTTAATTTGGCGTGCGCGGTACAGGAAACAAATAGTAAAAGTACAGTGATCGTTCATACCTTCCGTCACGAAGCGTACAATGACTGGCTTCTCACTGCCGGCCACAAAGCCAAAGCCCAGCTGTGGGTCCCGGAAGAGCTCCACTTCTCTAGGAGACGGGGGCGGCTCTTCCTCGTAGTCCTTACGAGGATCCTCATAGGTGGTCGTTTTGCTCACGTGACTGTCAGAAATGATGAATTATTTACTGAGGTTTCTACAACACTTTGGCCAAGCTCGACCATCGTAAATTCATATGTACCTAATATGTTTTTAGAATGTGCAAGAAAAAAATATTTCGGCAACATGACGGTTATTTTGCCAAACAGGTTTCTAATAGAACTGTACTTGATGATGCGAGAGCTGCCCCGATCTCCAGCAGGAAAACAGCAGCGGCAATGTTGACATGAATAAGCGAATTAAATCCACACATTGAAAAATCGTTTCATGCACGGCGCCTCCGTATGAAGACGCAACCTACTTTTGAATGTTCCGACTAGTGATAGCAAAAATATATATCTGGAACACGACTCTGAATGTAAACGTAACCCTCTACTAGCAAAAAAAAAAAAAAAAAAAGAATCAGTCACTTCAGTACAGAGAACAATGCAAAACAAATTAACATAATTTAAGAGGTGCACTACCAGGATTGACAAGCAGTTCCACATGTTGCACTGTGTCACTGCTGCTAATTCATATTATTTATTGCATCACAACGTCTTTAACTGAAAAGTAACCAGCGCATCTACTTGTAACAAATATTTCAGTTTTCTTTTTCGTGATACAACGCATCACCTATAAAATGTGATGCGTTCCATAATAAGCAAATTTTGTAGTTATGAAGACTGGTCCGAAGTCGGTTCATGCTATATACAGGTGCCAAATTTCCTTCCTGCAAAGGTTGGCGCCATATTTCCAGCAAAAGAATGTATCAATTTGGACGCCTCAAGATCATAGTTCGTGACCGAAGGAGACATGGCAGCAGTGCGACGAGAAGGTTGGCCTTCAATGAGAAAACATGGCGCAGAAAAGAAAGAACACAGAAGTACACACGGCACGGGATGAAGTAACGAACTGGAAGTTCTTGAGTTTCTTGTTTAGCCTGTGACCTGCGTAATCCTGCAGCGCCGTGTCTTGTGCTATTTGAAGTGTGTTCCCATAGGGATGACTGTGTTCCACCAATCAATGATTATTTGATCATTTGGTAAAAAAAAAAAACCTACCTCTAGCATTTTTAAAGAAAAAAAATCTAGAGCACACAGCAATCATGAACCTTTCAGAGCTCATACTATTTATACCAGATGTATTATAATTATCTTCACTTTAAGGACAAATAGATTCAAACGTAGATGATGGTGGATTCCTTTATGACAGCCTTGAAATTCTGTAAGCGGTAGTTAGGTAGCTTGGCACATTTTATTCTGCTGACCATACGCATAAATGTACAGCCTCCCGCATTTTTAACTATATCGCGCGAACGTCCATCACGCGTCATTTTAGCGCCCTTATGCGGCGATAATCAGCGAGACCGGCAGAAGTATTCTCAAGTGCACAAAGCACTCTCCTGTGCAAGAGTCGTCTAATGCGATCTTCCCTTCAGGACGACGTACGACCATACGCGCGACATAGTTAAAAATGCGGGAGGCTGTACATGACGAAACGATGGACTGTTTCTTCACTGCATAGCTTATCAGCAGAGTGGGTAAGCAATGCCACTGCAGTGATAGTTATGATGGACACGCTTTGTGCATTACGAAGAGCGACTACACCAGTGCCAAATAAAAACTCGGGGAAATCACTGCATGTCGGAGTTTCATTTGTCAACATAAATGGGAATGACAATTTATGCACATGCATCCTGTACCGCATAAATTATACATCTTGCGCTAGAATCGAGACTGACTCTACATGGAAGCCAAAATTTGCTACCATCAAATGCTTTTCTTCCCAAGATATAGTTTAGTAAGTAGCTCAATACTCGAGTGACTAATTTAACTGTTTGCAACAATAACGTTGTAAAGGGTAAACAAACTGATAGGTAAACTACTATGGCCTAAGCGGTAGAGCATATTTCCTGATGAGAATAATAATTACGCCCACGTTTTTAGGATAACACTAACTAGCTCTCCTACTATCAGCTTCTACAATTTTTCCAACAACCTACATTTACGGACGATGAGAGACGTTCCCAGAACAGAAGTGGCGAAAAAAAAAAAAGAAAGATAAATCTTCGTGTGGCTCGAGCACGGTGAAACGAACAGAAACTGCTCGATCTCCTTGGCAGGCGCGCAAGTTCTGTTGAAAAGTTCCCAAACAGCAGCTGTACATGTGACGGCCGGAGGTCGATATGACGGCCATAACATAGTTAAGGGGCCGTCCTAATCAGGCTTGGCACTCTCGTTTTGGCATCTTGGCGGCATCGAAAGAGGTGAAGGCGCTTTGTGGCCCCCGGGCGAAAGATGAGCGGCGGAGCCTATTTCCTCGGGCCTCCTCGACTCGATCGGCGCGATTGTCTCGCGCATGTGATGAAAGGGGAGGAGGAAGAGGAGAAGGGGAGGAGTAGGATTTCTTGTTGTTTCGCGCGGCGGATCTTGGAGAGCGACAGGGCAGTGATGGATGTCCAGCGCGAGAGAAAACACTCGCCGACAGACGGGAGGGAGTGGCAAAAGGGGGCGACGCTCGTATAGGATTATGCCACCAACTCGGTGGCCGCGCGGACGCCCGAGTAATGAAAGCAGCGGGGATCGCCGTAATGAGTATCGGCACGAGAAAGCGCGCGAGAGAGAGGGAGAGAGAAACGGTATTAGAAGGCCGTACCGCAGGAACAAGCCGCGACATAGGGCTATTGGGCGAGCAAAGGTCGGTTGACTGAATGACGTGCTGGGATCAACGAAAGTGGGCACGCTATCCCTGCTCTCGACGGGGGGTGGCAAAACAGTGTCCGTAGGGGGAAAGAAGGAGGAGGAGGAGGGAGGGAGAGAGAGTGAGAGTCGGAGAGAAGCGGGGCTTCGAAACGGGCTGGAAACGTGTTAATCAGCGCCTGCCTGCAGTTCGTCTCACTTAACCTCCCCGCGGCTTGGTGTCGAAGATGGACGCGACCGCACCCTTGCACCGGGGCGAACGACTTCGGCCTGCGATAGCGCCATCTATCTGCTTGATAACAAGGCCTGCGAGGCGGCGTGCTGGGACTGTGTGTCATCATTTAGGCATTCAGGAAGGCCGACGTCCCCGCTGAGTCATCTTCTGACAAAAAAAAAAAAAAAAAAAAAAAAAAGCAGGATGGCGTTAAACTCTGCCACATGCACTATCACTCTGAAATGCACGGGATTTCAGCCTTCCCGAGTGAAGTCACAACTCAAAGCATGTCTTGGGGGGTTATGGAAACAGCAAGCGGCTTGGCGTACCGCTAGATTAAGATCACACTGAGTTCTGTGCATGCTCAAAACTAAATACTGCTTTAGCTATTGAACGCAATACCAATAGCATCCTTTAAGTTTAAGTATGCTAACCTGAACCTCGCTCTTACCTAGGAGTCGATCGTTTAGCCTACTAGCCCTTGCAAAAGGTTTTACTGAAGTTCAACAGCATTTTTAAAGAAAGCTTATTGAAGGCTATAAAAAGCTCAACGGAAATTCTTTGGCAATGATCACTGTACTGGATGGCTTGGCGCACATGTCGAAGAAGTGCGTGAGAGTTCTAAGCTGGGCCATAGTTGGTTTACGTTAAACATGGCGTACAGCGCAGACGTCGGGACAAGACAGCGTATCTCTTCCTGTAGCTTGCGCTGTCCGCCATGTTGACCTACACGTGTACAGACACGTGGCGATGTGAGCTTCTCAAACGACGCGGAATTCTAGATGAATACAAATGCCTATGGGACGGCATCGGCTCAGTTGGCACCTGACGCCCTGCGCACACGCCTCGCGCTCTCAATGCGTGCTAGCGGGAAGCGACGAGGCGAATAGGTTCGCCGAGCAGTCCCGAAATTAACGGCTTTGGGGAGAACTGCCCGGCACAGCAGCACTCACTTGATGAAGTACGTCCTGCCGCTCTTGTCGACGGCCGCCTCCCAGCCGTAGGGCAGCCCCGTACACGCCGAGCTCCACGAGTCCACGGGGGGCAGCCACGATGACGTCCGTGTCTCGTGGCTGCAGCGACACAAGACGGTGAGAACAGAGGTTAGTGCACTGTCACGGGGCAATGGCGGCGGCGGTGATGACACTAATTCATTTATCAAGATTCATATATATGCGACCGCCACTACCAACTGTCGTCGTCTGGTGCCGAAAAAAAAATAATAAAAGGATAGGGTTCGTCAAATGTTGCATATTTAGACGCAAGTGCAAGTCAGAGCAGCGCCGAGACCTATTCCCAGGAGAGCGAGGCTGGGGCTCTGTGCATTAGTTTAGACCGTGCTGCTTCTCAACTTGGTAGGCGCACGTGTGGACACAGCGGACATTATGCACCGTAATGAGTGGATTTGAAGCACGAAAGGAAGCCGGGGACGACCAGGTCATACACGAACAAGCGTTTTTTTACTCGTTTCGCTCATTACTCATTTCAAGGTCGCGATACGCGGATGTAGCCGAGAGAAGGGTTCACGAATGAATCCGCCATTTCGCACCCAGCCGGTCGCGAAGTTCGAAACGATGCGCCTATGCGGTATGCCACCGTCTCGTGCTGCAAGTGCTCTTCCAGAATAAATTCAGAATAACTCCACGTGTGACCCAGCTGTTAAACAGTGCGACCGCAACGGGTATATATAGGGGAAATATGAAAAAGAAAAAAAAAAAAACAATTCTGGGGCTCTACGTGCCAGAACGACGATATATGATTAGGAGGCACGCCGTGTAGTGGGAGACTACGGATTAATTATGACCGCCTGGGGTTCTTTAACGTGCACCCAATGCACGGTACACGCGCGGTTTAGCATTTCGCCCCTATCAAAATGCGACAGCCGCGGCCGGGATTCAATCCCGCGACCTCGAGCTTAGTAGCGCAACGCCAAAGCCATTACGCCACCCCGCGGCGGGTAAGAATCATCGATCTACATATCATCTCGTGATAATAGGCACATCGCTTCGTTACCAAGGTAACATGCCTCTGGACTTCGGTGATGTTAAGGGAGGAGGCTGCTAGAAACATCAAGTGAGCGAGAGGAAACGCTCCGTTGTGGGAAGGCCTATACGTAAAGCCTACAAGACGCCAAAGCCAGGTTGATCAAAGGGGAAGAAACCTCACTTTTACTGTTTGCTTTCTTGAGTATTGAAGATGTCCGATAATCGCACATCATTTTTAAATTTGTATGTAACCTCATTATCATAATAAAGAAAAAAGAAAGTGATAAAAACGATAACTTTGCCGCCGATGGGAGCCGAAACTACAGCCCATGAGGCATATACGATGCTCAATTGAGCTATATATGGCGGTGGCTGTTATCCGCCCCACTTTCTCGGGTGCTTAATTATATAGCAGCGCTGGCTAACACTCCAAATGCTAGGTTACGCGTACACGTACATAAGTATACGTATAAGCATACGTATACGTATACAGCTTTATGTGGTGGTTATTCGAGTTCCGAGAAGGAGGACGCGCTTCGGCTCGTCGCTAACGTGGATTCACGCAGCGCCGCATGATTTGGGATAAGTGCTACTTTTCCGGAGTGACTGTGGCCCACAGTACTTACAACGCCATGTCCACCTGGAACGAAAATAACGCATTTACGTTGCGGAAGACCCCACAACAACTTAGTAATCTTAAAGATTGCGCTATATAGTTGCGCCAAAGTTGAGGCAAGTTACGCTGGTCCATGTTATACCACCAAGAACAACATCGCACTCTCGCAGCGCAGCCTACCCTGAATCGCGTTGAATCTTAGTTACAGCGACTGCATCTTAGTACAATCAGGGCGCCATGTTTTCAAACGTTGGCCACTGTTTAGGCGGCGCATACGGTGGCAACACCCATTCTTCAGAGCATGCTGCTGCACTTATGAAGAAGGTGGACGGCGAAGGGATGGGAGCAACAGAAGTTGAAGGGCTGTTCATGCTCTCGCGTACACGGGGTTCTCACGCCGTAACGTGGGATCGCTGCATCTCAAATGGCTGGGCAGGCAACACAGTAGCACACAAAAGCATATGTATACGGCAGGGGCTATACGCCGCACTCCACTACGGCAGTGCCCAAGTCGTTCGACGGTGCGCATGCAAATAACAGCCAACACCTGAGACCCGCCCCAACGAGAACTGCAGCGAAGGTCTCGCATTTCGCGCAGACCGAAACAAATGGAGTCGCCCAGACCGGGAATCGGGCAGCCCACTACATCAGTGGAACAGACCAGTCTGCCGAGCAGAGCAGCGTGCGCGCTGTTACGCACGGATACTTTCCTCGTTGGCTTCCAAGCAACAAGAGACAAAAAAGCCTATCAACAAGAACGAGTGAGGCATGCACCGCAGTATACAAACCTCTTCCAGCGAGAGTTCTCGGGCCCCATTATCCGCGCTGGACAGTTTCGAGTGCCCCCACGCACCTGCTCTCGAAAAACACTAGGAGTAGGCAGAAGTATACATGCCTTCTTCTGGTGCTTGCAAAATGCAAACCACAACATACCCCCTCCCCCTTTCTCTCTCTGTCTCTCACACACACTCACACAGACACGCGTGCGCGAGCATGCACGCACAACAATGGAAATACGCAAACAATCGAAGCGACATTGCCTGCGAATCGCCACCGCAGAATAGCGAAATGCAAGCACGAATGATAAAAGGAAATGGTTTTACATTAGAGAAAATAAAAATGACAATCCTCGTTCCAGTTCGAAGTATACGCCGAAACACGCGCAAAAAGAAAGAGCGAAAGACATATACATATATACATATACATACACACACACAGGGAGAGAGAGAGAGAGAGCAACGTGAAACCCTAACGCATAAATCGCCAAGTGAATGATCTGCAACGGAAAACATTGCGACACACAGCAGACACACCCGTAATCGTATCCGAAAAGTGTTAAGAATGAACGAGGAATGAAGAACACTACCATATAGCGTTTACGCTCAGTGTTTTCAGAAAAAGTTTCAATGGAACAAGGATGGCCCGGTGCCAATACACGAAATGATAAAAAAGATGACGTGATTCACAAGCGTACTTTAACACGTGAAAAAGAAATCCCCCCCCCCCCTCCCCCCTCCCATAGAAGAAGAATCATCCCTTTCATGAAACTTCATGCTTCTTGCGAATTTTCGCCGAGTTCATTTGGTTAAACCGGAGCTCTTCAACACAATGAAAACGCGAGTACTTTCCAACGTTCCCATGCTCTTTATTATTAATATTTTTTTGCTCCGAAATGTGCACTTTAAGGTCGCGAAATCCCCACGCTCGACTAACTCTATAATTTATCACCGCACTAGTTCCGCGTCAGAGCTAGCGAACGCACCAAAGAAGGAAATGAAGAGCTAGCGCCTTCCGGGAACCGCGCATGCAGCGCGTACATGTCTCCATTCAAAGCCTTCCGTTACAGGCACTGCTAATACGAAGTGATTGCCAAACTCCACGCAGCGCGACACATGCGCTTTGGCCCGCCGGCAGCGCTGACGCGCGAACTGTTTCCGTGAATGGCAATGTCTGCTAGTTAGCGCTCACAGGTTTTACTAGTGACGCGGTCGCAGCGACGCCTCATGCCATTTTCTCTGCCTTTCTTCTTTTCCTGCCTTGTTCCGACCTTTCTTTCTTTCTTTCTTTCTTTCTTTCTTTCTTTTGTCGACTAGACATCGAGAAGAAAGGAACATCCACCGCCTCCATGACTCAAGCCCCGAAGCCGCACTCCCGCAAAGGGCACTTTCCGGCTTCGCTTACGAGTTGTGCGGCAGAGCAAACTGCAGCTAAGGAAGATAAAAACCTGACTCAACGGTGTCCGGTGCTATTTCTGTGCTCCTGAGTGAAATAGTCTTAATATGAACTCATGGGGGGAGGGGGGGGGGGCACCCAGGGTCGGTCCAATGGACGGGAGAGAGGGGAGGGCAAGGCCACGAATGATGACGTAGCTGCGACGCTGAAGAGAAGCCACGCGCACAGCCGCTGCGCTGTCCGCAGTTTTGAAAACCAGGACACTTCCTGATTGTCTTACAGAGAATCTCAACCTTCGCGAAAATAGAATTGCGAAGAAATCTCCGCGTTCACAGAACTATTTCAGCTGTAGCCCTTTACAGTTGCGTATACTACAAAACACACTTGTGACACCTCGGGTTTCATTTCAAGAATGCTTACATCGAACTTTTATTTTACATTTCTCCGAAGATTTCGCTAATTAGGAATTTTTTTTAGGTATGCCTGCTCGATTATAAAGGATATCAGAGGAGACCGATTTCAAAAAGCAAGTAGTAGATGCATTATCGGCTCATGTTTCAATATTTTACATTTCTCTGAAGATTTCGCTAATTAAGAATTTTTTTTTTAGGTATGCCTGCTCGCTTATAAAGGATATCAGAGGAGACCGATTTCAAAAAGCAAGTAGTAGATGCATTATCGGCTCATGTTTCAAAGAATGCGCCTTAAGAGGAAGCTTGAGCTCGGGGGGCTCCTATCCTAATAACGGAGAATTCGTTATTCTTGGAAGTCACAATAGCGCTATCTGATAAGTTTGTTGAAATAAAAAAGAAGTTAAACTCTAGTTACTGAAGCAGAATTTTATTTTGGCCTTCAATTTTTAAAAATAAAGGTTGTTGAATATCGCAGAATTTCAAAGACGAAACTATCATGTTTACAACTCCGCATCACAGCAATAAAAAAATAAATAAATAAAAAAACATCACAATTCTTTAAGCAGCGCCTAATAATACATCTAAAGCGGACAAAATGGCTGCATTATTTACCGCTACTGAAATATACCATTAATTATCTAAGTAGGGCTTCTGCAAAACCCTCGTAAAAATTGTAAGATATTCACGTAAGCTGTAAATTAATACATTAAATTGTACGTTTTAGATGCTCTAACCGATGCAGTTTACATAACTGCGATATCTGTTTTTGGTGCAAAGTTACGGATTTATAAACTTCGCGCTTTTAGGTTTTTTAAGGTAACCAACTTTCGCAAAATTTTTTAAAAACAATTCAGGCGTTAAATAAAATTCTGCTTCCTACAGTCCCTAGGGTTAAGATTTTTCTCTCAAATGCAGTAAATCTCATTCTAATTGGTCCGGGAGTTGTTTCATAAAAGCATTTCCGCGTTTTACAGGCATATGAATAGGCTGCATCGATGCTGGATCCGAGCTAAAGCTTCTTCTCAAGACATTATCGCACGCAAGCACGTGATCTGATAACCAAGGGGCAAGAGGGGAAGGCCATGGCAATTCATCGTTTCTATTTTGTTTATGTAATTCATTCAAGTCATGGTCAAAAAAAAAAGGAAGAAGAAGAAGAAGAAGAAGAAGAAGAAGAAGAAGAAGAAGAAGAAGAAGAAGAAGAAGAAACATTCGGCAGAATTCAGAAACCGCTAACTGTCAAAGTATGCCATAACATTCTGATAAGTTTGAGAAATATATATTTTCATATAGTCACAATGACAACAGATAAATCAAACATTCTCAAATCTAGGTGAAGCGAAGCTTTCGTTATGTGGTTATTCAAATGCTACAAAATCATTGATCTTCTGCGCCCATTTTGCAGCAAAGCGATTACTGGGCCTAGCATAGCACGTGAGCGGCCCAGTTTACTATCGCATTATCTCCAGGATCGGACCACGTTTCCTGTTAGATACCTCCAAAACGGGCGAAGTCCATCTATTATGCTATCACATTAAATAAAGTTTAGAAACACGACGTTGTGGAGAGAAGTATGGGCTAGAAGCTGAATCAACAGCTCAACTATAGACCACAAACCCCTAAACGATCGTCATCATCAGCCTATATTTATGTCCACTGCAGGACGAAGGCCTCTCCGTGCGATCTCCAATTACCCGTGTCTTCCGCTAGCTGATTCCAACTTGTGCCTGCAAATTTCCTAACTTCATCACCCCATCTAGTTTTATGCCGTCCTCGACTGCGCTTCCCTTCTCATGGCATCCATTCTGTAGCTCTAATGGTCCACTGGTTATCCATCCTACGCATTACATGGCATTACAAGTAAAGGACCGCACAAAGAGCGATGGAACGAAAAATGTTAGGCCTAACGTTAAGAGAGAGGAAGAGAGCGGTGTGGAACAAAGAGCAAACGGGGATAGCCGATATTCTGGTTGACATTAAGAGGAAAAAATGGAGCTGGGCAGGCCCTAAAAGATAGCTACATACAAATATAACTAGACGGAACGTAAGCAATCTCATAAAGGTCACGTACAAGGGTCCTCAGAAATCAAAACTTTCGCTCGAAGCTAAGTTCGCACCTTCTAGCGTCGTACGCGTTTCGCTACTGTCTGCAGCCACTCTCCAACACAGCGACCAATTTGCGCACCTCGAGTCTGGAACAGCTTCCCAGGAGAAATATAAGGACTGAACACACGAAAAAAGTAGGCAAAGAGAAGGAAATCGCGAAGATGGGACTTCAATCAGCGTCAAAAAAAAAAAAAAAAAAAAGAAAGAACACAAGTCTTATCACCTCCGAGAGGCTCTTTCTTGTCACGCATTCTCATTTATAGGTGCCAGCACCACTTCAGCACCACGTTCTTTCATCCCTGCAGCGTTTGTTAAACGCAGTTTCCGATAAGGTGCTGGACGGCGACGCAGCAAAGTCGCTGACATTTTCCTCGCCTCGTATATGTCAGGATTGTCTGTCGCGACAATCTTAGTCTTGAAAAGCGCGTGAATAAACAGTTACATACAATTAGAAACGAAGAAAGAGATTGAAAAAAAAAAATAGATAGAGCGAAGTTCGCTGTTTTGACAACTAGATGACAGGAGCCTTGTCGCCCTAAGGCCGTAGCGAAAGAGCCTCCCGATCGTAAAGTGTAGGCGGCCTGTTGAAGTTCGGACTCCAGAACGACGGCCGGAGCAGACAAGCTTTCCCCATTTTCTCTGTCTCGACATAAATTGAAACGTGATCAAGTCAGAGTAAAGTCTGTGCGAGGCGCCCTTAGCTGTGTTTACAAGTTCGTCGGCAGTGCGCAACATCGACCTGACTTAGGTTTGGACGCCTGAGTTTCGGAGCAGCAGCAAGTTGAGTATGTCGTCGCACGAAGAGATGACGGCCGGTAGAAGAGAGCAGGACATTGCTTAATGGACATTGAAAAGAAGAAATAAAATGAAAGAAATAAATAAATGAAGACACATTGCAGGCCTGTTTGGCGGGCGTAAGTGCTCGGCTGACCTTAGACGGACAAATAGAGAGCAATAGTAAACTGTATAAGCACATTATTTTTCTAAAATACGGCTCATTCTTCACATAACTTAAGGGAGGCATGATAAGCAAGAAAACACGCCGAAACAAAATACTGGTGGCGGCGTCTCCTTCGGGTTCACGCAACAGCTTTCCGTGACGTGAGCAAGCGTCTACTTCCACCTGGTTAATTGTTCATTGATAAAGAATGATTAAAATGCGCCGTAAGTGAACCCAATACTCAACGTAGGAAGTTTCGGAAACTTTTTTTTTTCAGCAACAATACGGCCCAAATGCAAAAAAAAAAAAAAAAAATTCTTTGAAACTCGTGACGCTGCATCAAAGCACCGCATGCGGTATTCGCAAAATTCATTAAAAAAAGCCCGGTCTTCATTTTATCCTTTAGGCAATCGAAATTAGTTTCCCCCGTCGAAGGATTGAAAACAGTTTCAAAAGAAGACTTCATCAGCCGCCTAGACTAGCTCAGCGTTTCCTTTCAATGTTGAGCGAAGAATTGCATTTTCTCGGCTTCGTGCAGCACATGACCCGTTTCAACTCGGTTGTCCCCTTTCGTTTGTTTCGGTTTACGTGTCGCTTTCTGACACTCCGTGAATTTATAGAAATCGTGTAATACGTAATAAAGGTTAATTGGAGTTCAGTTAGGCGCTTGCGTTTGTCTCACAACCTTGTGCGCGTGTTTACGCTAGCGCACTCCCCCTGTATAGGAGGCTAAACACCAAATACCCAAATACCTTACGAGTTGCTGAACTGTTTAGTGCCCTAAACGGCGCTACATTGTTTTAGGTTCAAAATTATGAACATCGCAGAAAACGGGACAGGTGACACGAACAGGACAACGCATCTGTCCCGTCCGTACCACCTGTCCCGTAGTCGGCGCTGTTCGCCACGTTCTCTAGTGTCCTCATGAAACACCGGATTCTTTCCCCAAGAATGGTCACTGCATGCCCACCGGCAGCGCCATCTGAAGCGCGAGAAATGCAGAAACCTTAACCCTTTGAGGGTCGAATTGTTTTGTTAAAGAAGCGCACATATATACGATCAATGAAGAAAGAAAACTAAGTTGTATAGGAAAAAAAAATGTCACAGTTTCGCCCTAAGGGCGAAGCAATGAATGCGATAGCAACACAGCAATGTCATACGAAGTAAGGTGAGCGGCTTTGGTAGCAATATGAATTGTAGTAAACATGAGCTGATTAAGTAAGCAGGTGTGCTGCGGCGTAAGTAGACCGACATGAAGAGAGACTCGATGACCACGAGAAGGCGCGTGTGAAACGGTGGTGTTGATGAGAAGCGCTTCCCGTGGGCAGCGCGTGCGAAGGGACACACCTGTAGCGCTGGACTGCCGATCCGGGTAGCATTGCATGTGTAGCGTGCGTTGGAAAATGTGGCCCGACTATTACTAACTGAATGAACAAGCGTGGTGTGAGCGCGCACAAACACGAATAGATCACACTGAATGACTGCAGACAACGACCGTCAAAACTCTGGCAGCAAGCGGATACGCCGCAGCGGCGAAGGTACGTGCGGTCTATCGCTTCAACGGAAACTGAGCGGCGAACAAAGGTCAGAGCCGTGTGGAGATAAGAGACGGTGCGAGCGAGCGACGAGCGCGGTTGCTGGCAGAGTGGAAGTGCCCCCCCCCCCCCGCTCCCTCCGGCGCTGGCTTCCCGCTTCCTTGCTTGCGCGTGGGAGATTGAGTGCGTTCGCTCTCCGTGATAGCGCGCGTCCCCGCACGCTTCCGCTCGGGCATACGGCACGCGGCGAAGATTTTATCTATAGGGAACCTCACGGCGACGACGACGGCGACGCTGACGGCAGAAATCCGGTTGAAGTGTCCATATAATTGCTATCGCAATAAAAAAAAAAGAGCATCATGAAAGGGGACACCCGAACAGTGGGGTTACGAGCTCCGGAAAGAAGCCCATCTTACAGGTAGCAGGTGGAAAAGAAAAAGCCAAATGGAGGCGCACTGGACCCGCAGGGCGATGAAGTTGTCCCGCGTGCCGCGCATACCGTCGTGCAGGAAAACAAAGACGCACGCCAGCCGACGCTCCTCGTCTTCTATTGGACGCAGCGAGGCAGAAAATGCGTCGGCATGGCGAGTGCCATGGCTGGAGGAGGGTACCACGAATGTTAATTATTATTATTATTATTATTATTATTATTATTATTATTATTATTATTATTATTATTATTATTATTATTCTCTGTAGTTGGCGACCGCGTGCGCGCGCGCGTGTGTGTTGTGTGTGTGTATGAGAGAGAGGGAGAGAGAGAGAGAGGGAGAGAGAGAGAGAGAGAGAGCATTCCGAGATGAGTCTATTTACTTAACTTATCATATATACCTCAACTCAGAATTATGCTTCAAACCATTTAGGCAGCTATTCTTCTTCAAACTTCGATGACGACGCGGTCTAGTTGGCCTAGCAGCAAAAGTAACCGTCTGGTTCTCCAGACAGATCCGATAAAACTGATTGCTCGTATTACGAGTGGTCGAATAAACATTGTTCTTGCGTCTATATCATAATGAAATTTGAGCGCCGGGTCCTCGCAGCTAGCCGAAGCGAAGGCCCGCAAGATACAACTATTTAAGTAAAAGAAAAAAAAATCTAGCACGGCCAATAGCAATCGGTTGTATCTGGTCAAATCTGCAGCAAGTAGTGTACAGCTGTATTTATGGCTAACCGCCACTAATTGACGCTAAGAATGAATCGCAAACAGTAGCCTAGCAACGGGTGAGCCATACTGACAGCTCACTTGCGATTTTAGACATTCAATTTGTACAAGTTACGGTAAGAAGAATAGCGAAACGCAAATAAGATTTGTAAAAAAGAAAGTAGAGAGTTTGTCTTAGGCAAATATCACAGAGGCATGGATTGGCTTCTGGACTCAGCACTAGAGGAAAAAAAATTAGAAAAAATATCAGAAATGAACCGGAAAACGATTCCGCGCTCCAGCAAGGAGAATAAGATAATTACACGGACAATAGAGCACAAAGAACGATCAATTTGCGACGGCGTGGCCGCTAAGAACGAACAACAATCAAAAGAGCGGGATCGAGACCAACAAAAAAGCGCAGAAGACTAGAAACGCGTAGAAATTGAGCACACAACCGACGAAGCACGCAAGACGAACAATAACCGGTATAAAAGAGAAATATTTCGACACCAAGAGTTCTCAGAGAACTTGCATAACGGGGCGCTTTTGGCATAGCAGCTATATGCACATAACCTAGACTCAGCTGTTCATGCAAACCGTAAGCACAGGCTCGCCACACTGCCCGAACGTGATGCTTAGGCTGGCAAATAGCAGCAGCGACGCGCGAAACACTTTCTCTTGAAAAAAACAAAAAAAGAAAAAGAAAAGAAAAAAACAAACAGTGGACAAAAACAGAAAAAAACGAAATGCACCGAACAGTGTGGCAACGCCTTCGCACCTCCGACACATCGCCAGCTGCGCCAGACCATACTAAGCGCCGTCTTAACAGTTCCGTGCAATGCAGAAAAAGGTACGCGAGACGCGTTTAGCAAATCAGAAACGGATACGCGCCAACACACAATACCGCGCAGCGGTAAGCGAAACTGAGTCTCAGAAAGTTTTGCGCTGGTAATTATTATACATGCGAAATCTTTGCAGCGCTCGCGAGCCCGCCGCGCGTCTGAAAAAAAAAAAAAAAAAAAGAATGGATCCCCAATTGGGCGCCGCTAAATCCTCCGGCGATCCTTCCGTTCAACGGGCGTGGTGGGGCCACGGAGGATAGTGAAAAAAAAAAGAAAAAAAAAAAAAGAAAATAACGGAGGCGGATAATGCACGCGCGTTCGTTCCCTGCAGTCATAGCTCCTGTTTGTTGGCTGGCGGGGCCCCGTGTGTTTCGCCGCAGTGCACACAACTGGAGAGTATGGAATACAGCGAGAGGCCGCTCCGAAGTCGAGGCACAAAATGCGACGAAAAAGAGCGGCAGGCATCACTGGGAATACAAACTTTGCTGCATGGATATAGACACATAAATATGGGGGGGAAAAAGAGGAAAAGAAATGTGAAAGTGAGAGAGACATTACGAAAGAATGAGAAGGAGGGAGAAAGAAAAAAAAAAGATTCGTTGAGCATCGGGTATCGAGATGAAGAAGAGGCCTCGCCCGCAAGGAACCGAAGCAATTTTTTGCTTCCTCTTCTGGTCGTCGAAATCCCCCCGAGAGATGCCGCCTGCACACAGAACGAAAGTCCCAAACTTTGTTCTCGCAAAGCTGAAAGCTATACGGGGCGTCACGGACCGCCAGGAACTGGCGAGCAGTATGCCCAACTTCCTTCATCACCTCGGGTTCCGGTCCCCCCTCCTCCGTCTCAACCAAACTAAACGGCCGTGCACTTCTTTGTTTCTTTCTCACCTTTTTTTTTTTTTTTTTTTTTTTCGTAAGGAGAATATCGGAATAGTGGAAGAGCAGGCAGTAGCGTCTAAAGTATAGCTAACTCATTATTTCTTTGAAAGAGAAGCTCCTATGGGGTATCCACTCGGATTTTTTTCAGAAAGAATACTGCGTTGTTGGAAAAAAAAAAGAAAAAACGAAAGAAAACTTCTTCTTGTGGTCTGGGAATCGAATTCACCATTACTTCTGGATACTCCTCCATGAAAAATTTTACTGACACTGCATTTTTCCGCAGTCGTTTAATCCCTGCTTCTTCATCTCGCCGGGTACCTGCGGTCGGTGCTCCGACCCTTCACCATGTCTCGCTGCCCGGGCGATCTAGCGCGCTGTTGTTTCTTATCCGTTCATTCGTTAAATTCCATCGCAGATCGCAATAAATCACGGAGTAGCAATCAGTTAAGGGGGACACCAGAGACTGGTCGTCGGGACTAAACCACCACGAAAATTAAGTTTATACAAATTATAAAAAAGTCTACAGACATTTTTCTAAAGACTATATATCATCTATATAGACAGCCTCCGGAATTATGACCTTACACTTTTCGCCGTATAATGTCCGCAGACTTTGCAAACACCGCACTCGGATGTCCATGGATCACAAAAGAGCAAAAGTAACAGACTAGCTGCCGGCGATTTTTGTCTGCAGGCAATACAGAAGCTTCAAAAATATGAAAGCACAAGTGCGCAAGAAGACGAAACGGTCCGCAGGAAGACTGCAGACAATGTATAGCCGGTCCACATTCATATTTAGAGGAGTTTTAGGGAACGTGTCGAGAGCAACGGGAACCGAGCAATAGCCAGGCGAGAGGAGGTCCGTCATCATCGCGTTTCGATAGCGGCGTCAAAATTTTTTCATTCTGCCTCCGTGGTTAGCCTTGTTCACGTCAATCGTGACCGAAACGGAAGTGCGCAGACAACGCTATCACGCCAGCGTCGACGTACGTATGACCGCTGCCTTCTGAAGCTGCAACCTCAACACGTTTTTGCACTTGAACGCCGAGTCGTGGTGATGTGGTACGCAGCTACATTGACACTCGCTCTTCTTCTCTCAACACACACACACACACACACACACACACACACACACACACACACACACACACACACACACACACACACACACACACACACACACACACACACACACACACACACACACACA
Organism: Dermacentor silvarum; assembly: GCF_013339745.2. Classification (NCBI taxonomy): domain Eukaryota; kingdom Metazoa; phylum Arthropoda; class Arachnida; order Ixodida; family Ixodidae; genus Dermacentor; species Dermacentor silvarum. Next base: position 33,842,455 of record NC_051157.2, read on the forward strand.
CACACACACACACACACACACCATCATTAGCATCAGCATTACCACCATACTGCAATTGCCACAGTACGGTCTGCAGTTAAAAGACAGAAACACGTTCTCCATTGACGACGGTAACAATGGAGCTGTATGAAAGCTTCTAGGTCACGTATGCGTGGCGGGTGGACTTGACAGGTAGAGCTGACAAGGAAAACTTCGCTGCTTAGAAATACGGCTGCCACAACCGAAGGTTCGCCAATGTCCCATGCATGCGCTCTTCCATTGTTTATCCTGCCAATTTTTCTTTCACCGTGCATCGGCTGCGATCGCGCACGACGAAATTCAAGCATACGCATACCAAATCAGTATCCTATGCGTACAAGAAAAAGAAAAAAACCTATGTAATATCACATAACACTGTTAGACAGTTGCATTTTATCTTCTGCTCACACGGCTTATAATGCGTTGGGCAACATTACACACCTAAAATATTGACATGATTTATGCTATACCGCAAGAAGTAAAGCTAAGCAAACGCCCGCGCTCATCTCTGTAGGAGAACATTACCGTGTTTACGGCGCAGCCTACTTCAAGTCGTAAAGTGTACCCGTTCATTATTTACACCGGACGAAACTATAGATAGCGCTGTCTCACAAAAAAAAAAAGAAGAAGAAAAAAAAAATCGTCTGTTTTTACTGGCTCCGGTCAAGCACGCTTAGATCAAAATTTTCGATAACGGCGTTAACTAAGTGCTATAGCGAGTACACACAGAGCGCGAAAGAATAACACGAAGAGATAATACTACTTTTTACGACGCTTCAGCGAAGCCAAGTATATAAGATGGACTCTATACATCCAGGCGTATCTGCGTAAAAAAAAAAAGCGGGCAGCCAATATCCATAAAAGAACAACAAAACGGAACTGTTAAGTCGCGTTTACGACCTTCCCAACTTTCATTCGAATCGCCGAGGACGTTACACATGCAGAATCGACCCGACCGCAAGCTATTTATACACGACATAAAATTCTCCCGTCCCGCGCTTACGCGACGCCATCAAAAGTTGAACCTTGTAAAACTGTCGCCCACGGTATCTCCTATCAGCCTGATAGCATGCATGCTGGTTAATAACATGCGTAATAAATAACACGCAACAAAAACTTCTGAAGCCACAACCACGTACACAAATGCACTACGGCATATACACATGCTATACCTACCCACGGTAGCGGAGCGATTAAAAAATTAAAATTAAATTCTGACGTTTTAGGCACCGAAACCACGATTTGATTATGAGGACACGCCGTTTAGTGGGCGATTCCGGACTAATTTCGACCACCTGGGGTTCTTTATCGTGCAGGCAGTGCACGGTATACGTGGGCTATTTCGCATTTCGCTCCCATCGCAATGCGGACGCCATGGTCGGGATTTGAACCCGCGAACTCGTGCGCAACTCTATAGCCACAACGCCTCCACGGCTGGTGTAACGGAACGATCGTAGCGGCAAGAGTTCCTCCTAGCAATATTTATAGAAAATTATGGCTCACTCACGGCTCAGTTCTTATACGTAAGAGAGCGTGTTTCCTCACTAGGCCATCGTTCGGGAGCTGGCCAGTCCCGATGCAGCGATTTGAGCAATAACGAGAACATTCCGGCGGCAACATGACCAATCCCAGGTAGCATTTACGCAATACAAGTTTTACGAATACCGTCCCACAGTGTCGTATTTTCGAACCACCCAGTCCGCCTCTTCGAGTAATCCAGCTCGAGGCCTAGAATTGCGCGATCTGTCAAAGGCGATAAAAAAAAAAAAAAAAAAAAAAGACGTAGTTTTCCAGTGCATTGAAAGGGTGCTCGCCACCGAAGGGTTACGTCATACAAAAGGTTGAGCGCGGTCCTCCAGAAGCGATCGATCCAGAACGCAAAAAAAGCCCTCACTGTTTTCGAGCTGATTGATTTATTGGCGGCCTGAGGCTAACGTCCGTAAGCAACAACAGTCTGGGCTATAAGAGACGCCGCAGTCAATGGATCTGCGCCAATATTGACCATTTGCCGCTCTCTTATGTCCACCTAAATCCGGGCACACACGGGCCGTTTTTAATTCCACCCAGCGGGAGTCGAACACGAAACGACGTGCTCATGCAGCAACAGGAAGCCGCGTATAGCCGCTGATGCCATACAGTTTTATACGAAGATTACTACAGGGGGAACTCCGGCGCTGCGATCGTTCTTCTATCATGGGAATGGTGGTCAGTACATGCAATTGTCTATACTATTCAAGCTTGTGGCTTCAAACGTTCTTGTGACGTTATCTGTTACGCTTCATCTTTCTAAAGTTCGAAGCACTCATACCTTTCTCAACAGAGCAAGACAAGAAGTATTTGCGCACATGCGTAATCATTGCGGCCTGTTGCATTTATTGGGAAATATTTTGTTGAACGCCATCAATTTGCAGTAACAAAGCCATCTGAAGCCAGAATGAGGAAGTTTAGGCAAATCCATGTACTAACCATCATTGCCATGATAGCTGAATCGCCCGCACTGCTTGCAGTTTCCTTGTACACTATAGTGCCAAAGTTTCTACTCGTAAGCCTCGTAAGAAACGATGGCTGAGGCACCGCGTTGGGTATATAACAGTAAGCGAATTCGTAAAGCATTATTAGCAGCTCTTTACGCCTGATTTGAATAACAAGGGTATTGCATAAATCCGTTAAATACCCTCATAGGCTCATACAACCCCGAATTCGAGCTTTAGAATGAAGAACAACAAGTATGAAGAAACCTGAAAGAAAATGAACATTTTGTGGGCTATTTTGTGGGCGAGTGATGAACGTACCTACGGGCCATGCTCCTGCAATTTTCTGATATGTCCATGTGTCGACGCAAGAAATAATCCTGAATTATTCAGTCATACAAAATGGCGTACCCCTTTTCTCCGCCATAGTTTTGCCAATTAAAAATCGCGTATAGCTTTTCAGTAGACGTATCAGGCGGCCGCATTACTTCCTCGATTCTCGTCGTTCGATTCTAATACTTTATGCTTGTGAATAATTTGCTCACACTATTACTGCACCTTCATTTATACCCAGGCGCGCAGCTGTTAATTAGTTAAATGAGAGTAGTACCACGGTTTCTCGATTAAATGATAGGATTTCTATCCAGCAGCCGTGGAATTATAATAGACGCTCTTTCTTGCAAGCACATTCGCGCAAAATGGCCTAGACCGTGAGCTCAGCTACTGACAGAACGGTTGAGCAAAGCAGTCATAGTGATAGTGTCATTTTCTCTCTCTCTTGCGATAGCAGATTCACTTCTCAGCGTTTCGTCGAGCGTAATATTAGTCGTTTGGGCAATACTTGTGCAATCCAGGCGAGGTTCTGCAGACGAGGCGCTCATAAAGCAAATGATCGAGAGCAATTAACGATGCTTTCTGTACGTTAATTCAAATTTGCTATTAACCTCTTCTACTGTTTTTGGCAGCCGATAGGCATATATTGCGTATCTGAACGAGAAAAGAAAGGGAAAAAATACAAAAATTAAATCACAATATAGTCCCCCCCCCCATAAAATATCGAGGCCTTCTATCACGAACTCAGCATACACGAACTCTGGATGTTGTGGGCAGCTTGCGACGCCTTAAATTCCTAAATCCGCTGTTTTAACGTAGGTGAATTATGGTCCCAAATCATTTGAAGGTAACTTGCATGCTCCCTACGACATTCAGCCAACCTTAAGTAGTATAGGCCAAATTGCAGAGTGTCACAGTGTGTGTAGTACGTTTCCAAAAAACAGAGACGCCAATTTGTTGCAGCACCTAGTCAGTATAAAATACATGTAGCCAGAGTTGCTGGGAGTGTGATTTCTAACAATTAGAACTTATGAGGAAGCTTGAGCTGGGGTCTCCTATCTAAATACACGGGAAAGGAGAAATAGTTCTTCTCGGCAACCACTGCACCAAATTTGATGCGGTTTGTTGCATTTAAAAGAAAAAAAGTTAAACTCTAACGGCTGTTGGTTGCAAATTATTTATTTAAGTCGTCAATGTCTTAATAGAAATTGTCAAATATCGCAAATTTACAAAAAACGATACTATCAAGTTTACAACTCTAACTCGGCAATGAAAAACGATATCACAATTCCGTAAATTGCACCTAATAGTACACCCAAAGCGGACGAAATTGAAATATATTATCCATGACTCTTCAAAAAGGTCACTAATTCGTGAGTAGAACCTTTGCAAAACCCTTGTAAACAATGTAACAAGTTCATGTAAGATATAAATTTAAATATCAAGTCTGTCCGCTTTGGATGCTCTAATGGATGCAGTGTACAGAACTGCGATATCTTTTCTTGGTGCAGAACTAAGAATTTGTACACTTCGTGCTTCATATATTTTTCAAACTTACCAATTTTTGAAAGTTCGTTTAAAATAATTCAGACCCTAAATCGAAATTCCGCTTCCAGAAGTTACTAGAATTTAACTTTCTCTCTCAAATGCAACAAATCACATTAAAATCGGCCCAGTGGTTATCCCGGAAAAGCGTTTCTGAGTTTTACGTGTATTTCAATAGGCGGGCATCGGAGCTGGGCCCGAGCGAAAGCTTCCTCTTACTTCGGCTTTTTTTCTCAGCCAGATGTGCCTCGTCAGGCACTGCGATACAGGAATGAAAGAGTTAACTAAAACAAAGAAAAAAAAAAAGATGTGTTACATTTAAGACAGACATCGAAACTACTTTTATGAATTCTGCATTTCAATTATAATTACCTTTAACCAGGTACAGCTATACTAACGATAACGAAGACGGAACAACCGGCGACACGCAGTTTTACAAAAACAGAGCCGCCGCACGATGCAGAAAACTAATTGTTTGGGCGGAACTCGGACTCTCTCGAGCACACAGGCGATGAAATCTGAAGAACGAAACGTAATGTCCAGAATTCTCGAGACATCAAATCCAGTCTCCGCGGTGCGGTTTAAGTTTTCATGGCCAAACACGATGTCATATCCCATGGGTGGCAGACAGATCCACGTCGTTGCTCGAACCCGAGTGTACCTGCCGCATTGGTTCAGGAGCACGGAGGTCGCAGGTTCTATTCATGGCCGCAACCGTCCCATTTTTGATGGGAGCGAAAAAAGGAAAAACCTCGCTCGTGTACTTAGTTATGTTTAGGTGCCCGTTGAAGAAACCCAGGTGGTCAAAATTAACCCGGAGCCCTCCTCCACGGCGTCCCTCGTAACCAATGCTGCGAGGCTTCGGGCAAGTTAAGACACCACAACCTCCAAGCTATGCGTGAAGGGGGGAGCACGCCATATAGTTTATTGCAACCTACGCAATTTATTCTTCGCGAAATGTAGTTGCGCGAACTCAGGGTCAAAACCGGGGAGTGAGCCTAGCTCGGGATTTCCTGCATGCCACACCTCGGCCCCGCATACAACTGCTGGATACTGACCCGCAAAGCCGCAGAGCTGCGGGGGCAACTAATTAAGCTCACGTTGCGAAGTGCGCAGCACAGGCGTGGACTCATTGTCTTCGGGTTTTATACATACGCGCACTCGCGTTCCCGTCTTGTCCTTCGTTTTCTGGCTTGCGTGTTTGTTTGTTTGTTTGTTTTGTCTTTCGGTACGTGCATTCTTCCTTGTCAGACAACACTGACCCGAGCCAGAGGAGAGTCTCTTCCGGTAAGCAGCGTCAGTGCAGACTAATGTTAACCATATACGCTAACACGTACAGCAAAAGTAAGCGGGACACGGTTTTGTAATCCGCGCGCAGCGGCGCGAGACCTGGAGGGAATAAGAAGCCGCTGTGGCGCTCACGCGGAACCAAGGCACTACGTCATGCTCACGCAAAGATCGCTGCGCGCACGTTAGTTCACGCTAGATGGAGCGGCAACGCACTCAGATCCATGTTAAGTTGGCACGGTACGAGATATACTACACCGGTCGACAAAAACTTGGAGAACGTACTCAAAGACGTTGCTCCGGTATACTGGTTGCGTCGGTACTGTTGCTTCGTGCGGTGTTAGCACATAACAGTCGGCGCAGTAGGTTATAGAGTTCCCTGCTATACAATTAATAGAGGGAAATATAGAAAGGACACGCTGATGGAATAGTCGGTGTCGCATTATGTGACGTTCATCCTTTTGTTAGTGATGTCCATCTGTCTTCAAAAAAAAAAAAAAAAAAAAAAAAAAAAAAAAGACCCTCTTCACGTCTTGGTGTCGTCGTGTGACAAATGGTTTTGCTGGGACATGTTATGTTGTTTTTCTCATCTTTGCCTCCTGTTGTACGATGTTCCCCGTACAATAAATCATCATTCTTTTAGTAGCGCCATGTCCTCGTCTTGTGTGTCCCGATGCACACCGCGTATAGAAAGAAATATGGCGGTATATATATATATATATATATATATATATATATATATATATATATATATAGTGTTTGTGGGATAGCTATATTATTATTATTATTATTATTATTATTATTATTATTATTATTATTTGGTTTGTACACATATAACACAAGGACACAAAGGAAATAGGGAGAGATTGCAAGCTGACAACTGTCACCGAGAGGGGCACAACGCCATGCCTACTCTTTCAGGAGGAGGGAATAGATAGCTATAGCAAGCACGGCGGTTCATCCAACGCAAGAATGATGGGTTTGCCTAAACTTTATGACTTTCGGGCTTTGCGACTTTGCACGTTGGTCATCTTCAACAAAAAAAAAATATTACGCAATAAATGCGCAAACAATCGTAACGAACATGCACGCGCGCGGGAACTTAATGACTTCATGCGCTTACAAAACTGTGACTGCTCGGAAATTCGGAAAGACAGAGTCATAAATTAAGTCACGGGAACAGTATGAAACCACAAAGACGAATATCAGACAAATGCACGTACTAACCACCATTCCCTATGCGGATGAACGATCGATGCGCTGAGAGTTCCCTCAAGTGTGCCGCCTAAACACGGCGCTTTCCGTGACACGATGCAGTGTTATACAGGGGGCCCGCAAAGTAAATGTGCAGTGTGAAAATAAAGAAAAATGTACAGATAACTGCGAATGACATCGCAGTTTTCCGTGCGATACGATAGCGCAAGACCTGTAGTCCGTTTGATAACGTCTGCGGGCTCAAACGACGGGTGTATACGAACTATCCTCACACACTGCAAGAGCCATACAGACAGCCATCATCCAGCACATTACACAGCTAGATAACTCCGGCCCACCTCCACCGAGCGTTTAACAAAATGTGGCGTTGTGTGCAGACATGTCTTTACCACAACAGTTCGGCGAATTCCGAGTCACGTAAAAACTGCAAGACGCCACGAGACCTCATTTCGCACTAAATTGGCCATTTTATGAACATTAAACGATTCACGAGAGTGGATCACACATCCGTGTAGCTCTCACTCATTTCAGTGCGGGATATTACTTCGAAGCCCAGAGTCGTGCACACACGAAATTCGGGAGAAGCGTAAACGCCAATTCCTCACGCAAAGAGCGGCTCACTTGCGGTCGCCATCGGGCGGAAAATAATCTTCGGCGTGGAAAGACGGCTGCTTATTTTTCTGGCTGTGTGACACCTACTCGCACGACGAGGGTTGGCCACGTGCCACAGCCCACGCACGCCCCACGCTGCAGGAATCGACGCTCGTGGCAGCGTGTCGCGTAACAGAAAAGTCACCAACATCGCAAGCATCAGATATCTACAGTGTGAGTATTATAGATGCGTTTGACGCACTTTACTACCTACAAGTGCAAAATACAAAACACGCGCGGACATTACGCGCGACGCATTGCTGGGCATGCTTACAGCCAGCCTGAGAACGGACATGTATATCGACCACACTCAATAAAGGAGTCCCAACGAGGCAGCCTCCGCGGCGGCATAACTGGAGGGATCAGTTTCGGCGATATCAATTTAGTGAGCGTTGTAGGAATCGATTGAGAAATGACCGGATGCCTGCCGCTTCAGTGAGAAAAGTCGAAGCGGGTACTGCGTCGCACAAACATGAACGTATTCGAGAGAAAGTGATCGCCAGAAAGATGCGGGGGTTCCCGTTTGGTCCACGCTGCGTCACCGTGGATAAAGGGGCCTTGTCTCGCGAGGTGGCCGCTTTCAATCGTGCGTGCGCGAACAAGCTTGTCTTCCGAACTCGAGGTCTAGCCGCGGCTGGCACGGCCGCAGAGCAGCTAGCGGCGGCGTGCGCGTCGAGTTGCTCTCCTGCACGGCGAAGCCTCGCCAGCCTTCCGAGTCCCGAGTAGCCAGCCTGACGGGCGCGAGTCACAGCTTAGAGCAAGGAACGAGGCGACAGGAGAATAGTGCGTGGCGCGGACAAAGGCTGCCTCCACCACAGCTCGAAGAAGAAAAGAACAAAAGAGCACCGCGGGCCACAAGGTTGTTGAAAAGATTGGGCAGAAGCAAGAAAACGCGGCGTGCGAAGGGGCACAGGTGACGCCAGACTCACCGGCCGAAGACCCATCCGGTA